>NC_060138.1:1220152456-1220494956 GCF_021461385.2 Schistocerca piceifrons
GATGCTTTAGTTTATTACACTGCTGGCCACCGTAAATGCAACACCAAGAAAGACAAGAGGTAGCACAACAAAATTTATTTTGTAGATAACATGTTGACCAAGTATCAAATGATTACGTTTACAGACGTCTGTGACATGTGGTTCCTGCCAGAATCAGTAGCCAGAGTAGCCGCCATTGTTGGAGATCACCGCTGCCACACGTCTCGGCATTGAGTCAAAGAGACGTTGGATGTGTTCCTGGGGTACAGCAGCCAAAGCAGCTTCCACACGTTGCCAAAGATCATCTGGTGTGGCAGCTGGGGATGTAATCTGGGTCACTCGTTGAGCAACTATGGACCACATGTTTTCTATCGGCGAAAGATCCGGAGAGCGAGCCGGCCAGGGAAGCACTTCAATCTGGTTATTGACGAAGAATCTTTGGACAATGCGTGCCACGTGTGGTCGCGCATTATCCTGTTGAAATATGGCTGTGGCCGAGCCCTGAAGGTAAGGAAGGACAACTGGCTCCAGCACCTCGGATATGTAGCGCCGGCTATTTAAAGTACCGGCAATGCGTACTAGAGGCGTGCGAGAGTAATATCCAATACCGCCCCATACTATAATACCCGGTGCAAGACCAGTGTGGCGGTGCATAATGCAGCTGTCCAGCATCCTCTCTCCACGGTGTCTCCACACTCGAATCCGACCATCGTGGTGCTGCAGACAGAAGCGTGCCTCGTCAGTAAAGACAACGTCATTCCATTCTGCCGTCCACATCCGCCTGTCATCACACCATTGGCGACGGAGACGTCTGTGGTTCTGCGTCAATGGTAGACGAAGCAATGGACGTCTTGCGGACAGACCACTCTGCTGTAAACGGCGTCGAATGGTACGCGCAGACACTGGATGATGCGTTACAGACGCAATGTGCTGTGCTATGGTTCGGGATGTCACTGAGCGATCCGTCACTGCCATGCGCACAATTTGCCTATCAGCACGTGCAGTGGTGCACCGAGGTGAATGCGATCGACCACATCGGTCCGTCGTACCCTTCTGCATCCAACGGTCACATATCCGCATTACAGTTGTTTGGTTTCGTCCAACACGACTAGCGATTTCTCTGTATGATAATCCACAATCTCGGTAAGCCACTATCCTTCCTCTGTCGAACTCGGATACTTGATCAAACGATGTTCGCTGTTGCCTACGAGGCATAACTGATCGTCTTGTAAAACAACCACAAGGTAAACACACGTGCAGAACGTACACTCGTCGAAATCGCCAAGCCTTAAATGACGCAAGAGGTGGCGCCACAGGCGCGCGTGATGTGCGTCTGCGCTGAAATTCTAATCAGTTGCATATCTCATCGCTGCAAACCCATGGTGTAAATTTCACTTGATTCGGATGCTTCCTTCAGGGTGTTGCATTTACGGTGGCCAGCAGTGTATGACGCTGTAGACGTTTATTATGATTAGAGGAATGTTATAGTAACCTCAAGAAATGTTATCTACTTCACAATTCATTCTGCAAGTGTTAACCGTTTCCGCGCCATTTCATAACGTGAGTCGTCCGTCCCCTACACTGAACATGACCCCATAAATTATAAATCTGAAAAGTCTGAGGAAATCCAGGTATTCCACTGAAACTTTCGCGACCAAAGCACATTCATTTCTAAGGAAAGCTGGCAGAAGTAACGTAAATATGAGACCTCCGTTCCAGTTATGCGCCACACTGCAAAGGTGATCGAAAATACGATCTCCGAGGTACAGCGTAACTTCGTGAGATCTTCACCAATTTAAACTCCTATTTCTGACCAACGCGCCTATCTGACTCAAACAACTTCAAACTGGAGAGAGAAAGAATCGTAACGAAATCCTAATTTAACCCCGTGAAGCTATGTTCTAAAATTTCAACAGTCTTATTTGCGAACGATTAGTGACAATATTAGAGTTTGTCTTTGTACGTCTTCCTCTTCCCTGTTTCTCCATCAAGTGTCTAGTTTTAACGACGGAAATCTTGAGAGGTAATTTGTCGTCGGAGTAAAATTAGGAACCAACGAAAGTTTGAGAAATAGGTCGTTTTTCGATTATTAAGTGACTAGAGTGAATCACTCATGATTGACTTTGGACAGAGTACATTGAGATCTTTTGACTGTGACGAATTTTCGTCGGTCACTCTTACAAAGGATCAGTCCAGTTCAGCATGTGAAAGCCTGAACTGAAATTTTTTATACAGAAAGGATACACTGAAAGAAACACATTCTCAAAATTTTAGCTGCTAAGACACACTACGAGTATTTTTTTAAAAATGTTGAAAATTACTGAATTCGTGGCTCACCAGGTGGCTAGAAAAATGTATTCTTCTGCTGCAGCTGTAGCAGACAGCACATGGGCAACACGGAGGGCACATATCCTGGTTTTACGGCACATCGGTAAACAAATAATATGGCACAACGCCACAACGCTATGGTAATTTGTAAAGCGAATTTCAGGTCCATCGATAGTTTCTCTGACACAGTTGTCAACAGTTAGTATTTGCTCGAATTTGCAAGTCCATTTAATGTCCATAATAATTAGCAGTAGTTACTAATAGCACCTCTCTTTATGCAGATTCCAGAGTTTCACCGCAATATGGAATCCAACTACTGTTTCCAACCTTGCAAAGATCAAATGTCAAGAATGTAGTGTACAATCGAAATAACTTAGAAGAAACGGGAAGCAAGTCAGACGATTACATGAGTCGTACCTCGAATAATGACTGATATGCTAATTAAAATCCTGAAAAAAATAGAGTACCTTCCAAGCCCAAAGAAAACGTGCAGTAATAGCTTTCAGCTACAAATAAAATTCTGTAATTTTTTTGGTTTAACGAAGGAGGGGGAAGGGAGGGAGTAAACGCTAAAACTTAAGCAGCGTGGAAAGGCGGTTTCGTTTCGTAAAATCTGAACATTAATTGTATAACTGGAAGAAAGATTTGCATGAAGTATGAAATATGTGCCAAAATGAAACTCGCAAAAGTGTGAAAGAAAAAATATTCGAAAGATTAGCGAGGATCCGAGCACTGTTACCGAGGGACACGTATGTAGCTAGGCGCCCTGACTTGTAAGTGAGATCAACATTGCTGCTTACCAGGTTTCTTGGCCCGGCTAAACAGATTCAGGAAATTACGCAAAAAGGGAGTCGCAAAATTACGAAGTTTACCGCGAGTAAGTTTATAGAGGAGATGTTCAAATGGCTCTGAGCACTATGGGACTTAACATCTGAGGTCATCAGTCCCCTAGAACTTAGAACTACTTAAACCTAGCTAACCTAAGGACGTCACACACATCCATGCCCGAGGCAGGATTCGAACCTGTGACCGTAGCGGTCGCGCTGTTCCAGAATGAGGCGCCTAGAACCGCTCGGCCACACGGGCCGGCAGAGAGGAGATGTCATTAATATGTAATACTAAAGAGAAAGTCGTTCCTGGCGTCAAAACGAAGCCTCTTATTTTCCACTCAAATGCTGTGTATAAAGCTAATCCGACAGTTTTCGTGCAATAACTGCGTGCATACTGCACTTTATCATTTCGATCGAAAGAAAGACAAAGTCGCTCGTGAATTCTATGACACATTCGTATACAACGATACCAGTGATAAGTATCAATGCATTACTGTTTCCACAACTTTATATCTGATTTCCGGAACATCAAGTCAAATTAAAACTAAAACCTAAAAAAAGGACTATTCGCAAAAATCTTGTAATCTACGTATCAAAATCTGAAAAAATGAGACTGAATAATTTTCAATGTTACATCCAAAACGTCTTGTTTCAATCTGCAGGAAATAGTTCATTGCTTTTGTTGGATTCTTGACCTGGACATAACGACACATTTGTCTTTAGGAATGTGAGGAAAAGACTGTTAATGTAATGCTTATTCCTTGTGGAAGTAATAATGTGACTCAGCCTCTTCACTGAACAAAAAATTTCAACAGTTCAAAGTATTTTTCAGAAAAATGTCACACAATATACTTTCCGTAGCTCTTTGTCATTCCAGGTTCACCAGCGGTACGGTATTGTTAAATAATAATGCAGGCCAAAGCAAAGAATTAAAATTTGTACCTCTGGCAGGATTCGATCTCAGGTGCCCTACTTAACAGCCAGATGTGTTATACGTTATGCTACAATGGCAATACAAAGACCATGCCCGTATGGACTACCCTAATACGTCACCATCACCGATACAAATTACAACTCACGCCTCAGCCCATTCCTGTTCCTCTTACGAACTTCGATCAGTATTGCCAAGGCTCTCCAGTACTGGAACAGCGCCTTAGCAATGAGCGAAATGGGGTTAATCCTGCCCGTACCTCAGCTGTAGGGGATGTGGTATTCCTAAGACGTGTTGAATCTCACCTTTATCTATGATAATGATGTAGGCCTGACCAATGAATTAAAATTTGTACCAGCACTAGACTTCGAACCCAGATCTCCTGCTTACTAGACAGATGCTCTCAGGAACGATACATCAGCCGAGTAAACAGGAGACCCGGTTTCGAATCCCAGTGCTGGTACAAATGTTAATTCATTACTCTGGTCTGTATCATTATCATAGATAAAGGTGAGACTCAATATGTCCCAGGAATACCAACCATATACATTTGGTGTTGTTAGATTCCAGTCATTTCTGTGTTGTCAGTTTGCATCACCACATTTTACGAATTTGATCAAGAATGCCGGGTACACAGTATAATATGCAGGACGGCCAGGACAATTTATTACTCTATTCCACTTCTCTTTAGATAAAACAAGTAAGTAATTCCTGTGAAGTGTCTGAATGCATAAATAATTTGCCAAATGTGCCAGGTATAGATACAATGTTCGTTTTCGTCTTCCAATAGACAATTACCGGAAATAAACAAAGGACTGTCTCATTGTTAGTACAATATACGTTATTCAAAAACTATCCTAAAAATTGTGCTACAGGAATTTTTATAAAATACTTAACGTCAACGAATTAGAGTTCTAGAATGAGATTTTCACTCTGCAGCGGAGTGTGCGCTGATATGAAACTTCCTGGCAGATTAAAACTCGAACTCGGGACCCTTGCCTTTCGCGGGCAAGTGCTCCACCAACTGAGCCACCGAAGCACGACTCACGCCCGGTACTCACAGTTCGCAGGAGAGCTTCTGTAAAGTTTGGAAGGTAGGAGACGAGGTACTGGCAGAAGTAAAGCTGTGAGTACCGGGCGTGAGTCGTGCTTCGGTGGCTCAGTTGGTGGAGCACTTGCCCGCGAAAGGCAAAGGGCCCGAGTTCGAGTCTCGGTCGGGCACACAGTTTTAATCTGCCAGGAAGTTTCAATTAGAGTTCTGATTGACGGAAGTCGTCTGTAATGTAACATAGTACACTGCCTTGAGTTTCTTTCCTCTGTTAGTCACTTGTCTAACAAACACATCAGCAACAGTTTAGCTGTGGATACGAACTGCAAGTTATTCAAAAAAATCAATCGTTTGAGACATGTTCAGTATGGTTTAAGTGCTTAAAATCGGCGTGTGTGCACGTACGACTTCGCACCACGCGGCGCTACGTTCTCATGCCACGCCTGTGTCTGCTTGAATTGCCGATCGCTCAGTAGGGGCTGTACAGACTGTCGTTATACGCATTTCTCCATGCGGCAAAAATTAATAGCTTTAACATTAAAAAAATGGTTGGCAGTGTGTCTTATCAGCTAAAATTTTGACAGTGCATTTCTTTCTTTTGGTGTATTTTTCCTTCCCGAAAAATTTCAGGGTAGGTTTCGAGATGTCGGACTGGACTATTCCTTTGTTAGACAGCTGTGATGAATGTTCGTCTCTGTAAAGAAGCAGCGTAAGACACCACAGCGACGTAGCAAGAACTTTCAGCCCTTAGACTTACAGGGTAAGAACGTAAGACCTCTCCAACCATTAACAGTGCTGAATAATCTTATTGCATAGTAATGGTGACACCATCAGCTATACATATTTACTGATTTTATTCATATACAACCTGCTTCGGTGTTACAGTACACTCTCTGAAACAGGGTGATGAAGTTGATACTGGAAATCATTATTATACTTTGTGTGTAGGTCCCAGACATAGACGTTCGCTAATTTTCTTAGCACCTATGATGTATACGCCGGCAGTACATCATCTCTTGGTTCTCTGCTAGAAACCCTTGTATGCCTGAGAGCGAGCTGGAACTGGTACATGGCCCGAAGTGTGGGCCTCTTGGCTCTGAGGCTGGTGGTGGTGAAGTCATTTGGGCAGAGGTCCATTGCGGATTTGCCGTTCCTGTCGCTGTTACCAATTCGGTAGAGTGTCAGGCTGTTCAAGGATGCAGTTGTACTCAACTGGGCACGACACAGCTGAAGGAATGTTGTTACGAAGGGCGGGAGTACTTCTGCTGTAGAGTTTACTACATTACCGGCCATTAAAATTGCTACACCAAGAAGAAATGCAGATGATAAAGAGGTATTCATTGGACAAATATGTTATACTAGAACTGACATGTGATTACATTTTCACGCAATTTGGGTGCATAGATCCTGAGAAATCAGTACCCAGAACAACCACCTCTGGCCGTAATAACGGCGTTGATACGCCTGGGCATTGAGTGAAACAGAGCTTGCATGGCGTGTATAGGTACAGCTGCCCGTGCAGCTTCAACACGATACCACAATTCATCAAGAGTAGTGACTGGCGTATTGTGACGAGCCAGTTGCTCGGCCACCATTGACCAGACGTTTTCAATTGGTGAGAGATCTGGAGAATGTGCTGGCCAGGGCACCAGTCGAACATTTTCTGTGTCCAGAAAGGCCCGTACAGGACTTGCAACATGCGGTCGTGCATTATCCTGCTGAAACGTAGGGTTTCGCAGGGATCGAATGAAGGGTAGAGCCACGGGTCGTAACACACCTAAAATGTAGCGTCCACTGTTCAAAGTGCCGTCAACGCGAACAAGAGGTGACCGACACGTGTAACCAAAGGCACCCCATACCATCACGCAGGGTGATACTTCAGTAAGGAGATGACGAATACACACTTCCAATGTGCGTTTACCACGATGACGCCAAACATCATGATGCTGTATGAAAACCTGGGTTCATCCGAAAAAATGGCGTTTTTCCATTCGTGCACCCAGTGCACCCTATGATGTAGCGTCAAGGGTAACCGCAGCCATGGTCTCCGTGCTGATAGTCCATGCTGCTGCAAACGTCGTCGAACTATTCGTGCAGATGTTTGTTATGTTGCCAACGGCTCGATCTGTGGACTCAGGGATCGAGACGTGGCTGCACGATCCGTTACAGCCATGCGGATAAGATGCCTATCATCTCGACTGTTAGCGATACGAGGCCGTTGGGATCCAGCACGGCATTCCGTATTACCCTCCTGAACCCACCGATTCTATATTCTGGTAACAGTCATTGGATCTCGACCAAATCGAGCAGCAATGTCGCGATACGAAAAGTGCAATCGCGATAGGCTACAATCCGACCTTTATCAAAGTCGGAAACGTGATGGTATGCATTTCTCCTCCTTCCTACACGCCGGTCAACTGATGTTTGTGTATGAGAAATCGGTTGGAAACTTTTCTCATGTCAGCACGTTGTAGGTGTCGCGACCGGCGCCAACCTTGTGTGAATGCTGTGAAAAGCTAATCATTTGCATATCACAGCATCTTCTTCCTGTCGGTTATATTTCGCGTCTGTAGCACGTCATCTTCGAAGTGTAGCAATTTTAATGGCCATTGGAGTATATTTTAGTATACTAGTGGCAGTGACAGTAATTCGCTGGATGTGCTTCGCCACAGTCTATGCACTTGGCCGAAGTATTCCTCAGCTTTCTGTATTCACGAGTCAGATGTGCCTCAGCGTGCTTGACACACACAAGATTTACGTGGCACTGCTAGGCAGTACAGTAAAAATCCCTGACAGTAGCGGCACTGCATGGGACCTAGAGGCTTTTCATTTAAGTAGATTGAATTTCTGGATTGGAATATGGAAGGGTTTTTGTAATTACTCCGTAACGCAGTGAGGAACAAGGGGTGCTTAATTCTGCTCTCTCCTAGCCGGTCGGAGTGAAAAGCTTGGCCATAACCTTTGTACTGACAGTCGTCAAATTCTTGGCCAATGGTGTATCCATATTCTTGGCTGCTAACGTGTCAGTTGGGATATGACAGTTTACAACCCAAAGTTGGGGTGGATGTATAAAATTCATTGGGAAGGAATTTGTAGTTTGTTTTTTCAGCAGGAAGCCGAATAGTTTCAGATTTAACTAACGTCTCTAACTGGCCAGGGAGGACTGCGTTCAGCTCATTGTAGAGATACATATTCGTAGCTGCTGATCATGTAGAATCCAATCAGCGGTATCCGCTCTGTGTCTTCCTCCGTTGCGTCTTTCCTCCTCAGCTAGCTATAAAGATTGGTTTCCAGTCGGAATATTTACCGTGGTATGTTCTTGTCATTGTCAGAGTAAGCTTACTCTTCAGTCTGTTGAGATCGAACTATTGTTCCATCTCCACCCACTGCTGTTGAAGTACGTAAATCGATTTGAGCTTAATTAGTTCTATGTACCTGTCTGGGCTGGAGGCACCAACGATTCCGTGAGTGAGGTTACTATCGATGTGATAACAGCAGAGCTTTCAGTCAGAAAATGTAGAATCTGCTGTCATTGGCCCCGACTGTCCCTTAGTTAGCACCTGTAAGAAGGTATCCAGGACAGAGACAGTCTCTACAAAATAACGACACTTGCATGTATCCAGTCGGTCCCTTCTCTAAGGAGAAACAAGGACGACGTCTTGTGGCAGCAGTGAACAAAACCGGCTCAGCTAAAGTCGATCTCAAAGAGCATTCCAAGTCTCATAATTCACGTCAGCAGCCAGTAACACTCGAGAGTGCTTTGACAAATGTGTTCGCCACAAACGTGAAATCCAAGTCTGGTAAATTACAAACCACCGCAACTATGCTTGCCGCGCGGAGTGGCCGCGCGGTTTAGGGCGCCATGTCACGGACTGTGCGGCCTCTTACGCCGGGGCTTCGAGTCCGCCCTCGGGCATGGGTGTGTGTGTTGTCCTTAGCGTTAAGTTAGTTTAAGTTGTGTGTAAGTCTAGGGACCGATGACCTAAGCAGTTTGGTCCCTTAGGAATTCACATGCATTTGAACAACTTTGCTTCAGAGCCACGTTGAACACGACAATCTCGCCAAGAACGCCGCGCAAGGCGACAAATATTCCCTAAGGCAGTAGCTAGTAGCGTAATTTAGTCATTTCGTTAGTTACTTACATGTTCGATAGATCATTTGCACGGTTTTTTCGTCGAAATGACGTAAAACGAGTCGGTTTACGAGATGTGTAAGCGTGATTATTATTATTATTATTATTCGTTACAGTCAACTTTGGACTACGCTAAGCATCAGTCATTTCTTGTGCTTTTTCTTGCGTTCTTCCCAGTACTTCTTCATTTTTTCTGAGTGGGCTTCTTTACGTTCTTGCGACCAGGTTGTTCCCGTCTTCTTTGATTGCGTTCGGTCTTTGAATCCCTGTATTTTGTTGATGGCATTCCTATATTCCATTCTGTTGTAAACTGTCTCTGGTATAATGTTCATTTCTGCAATGTCTTCTTTTACTTCTTTCAGCCAGTTAATTTGTGTCTTTCTGCTTTCCATGTATTCCAGGATTTTCTTTGCCGTTCTTTCTGGTGCCATTCTTTTGACATGCCCATAGAAACTCAGTCTTCTCTTTTTAAAGGATGTTGTCAGTTTTTCAATTTTCTCGTATAACTCTTTACTGGATCGCAATTTATAATCTTGTCCATCCTTTTTAGGTCCTAAGATCTTTCTCAGTATTTTTCTCTCTTTTATTTCCAATTTCTCCAACAGACGTTTTCTGTTCAGTGGGATGCATTCAATCGCATACAAACTTTCTGGTTTTATTACCGCATTGTAGTGCCTGAGCTTGGCATTGATGGAGATCGACTTTTTATTGTATACATTTCGGCATAGCTGGTATGCCGTTTCCATCTTTATTGCTCTTTCCTGTAGTGAAACATTTGGTAACCCTGTCGGTGTAATCCATTCCCCTAGATACTTAAATTTATGAACTCTCTTAATTATTCCATATTTAGTTTGCAATGTCTGTGTTGGGTCTGTTTTGTCCTGTATCATCAGTTCTGTCTTTTCATACGATATTTGTAGACCTGTCTTCTCAGCGATCTCATGCAGCATTTCTATCTGAATCTTTGCTGTTTCGATGTCATCTGCCAATATTGCCATGTCATCAGCAAATGCCAGACATTCAATTTTTGTTTTATTTCTTCCTAACGTTATCCCATTTTTCACTCCAGCTTCTGCCATCTTCTTTCTCCATTCCCTGACCACTTTTTCAAGGACAATGTTAAACAACAGTGGGGAGAGCCCATCCCCTTGTCTAACACCTGTTCCAATTACAAACGGTTGTGACAATCTACCCAAAAACTTCACTTGCGATTTTGTTCCCGTAAGGGTTTCCTGGATTAGACTTCTGCTTTTATCATCAATCCCAAATTCTTCTAATGTGTTAATCAGGGTTGGTCTATCAATAGAATCATATGCTTTTTTGAAGTCTATGAATGTAATTACTAGATTTTTCGATGTGCGTGCGCGAAGTTGTATTATGGAGAGTAGACTGAATATCTGTTCACTGCATGATCTTCCTTTTCTAAACCCAGCCTGATATTCACCCAGTTCTTTCTCTACCTGATTTTCAATCCTGTTTTGTAGTGCCTTGGATAGGATCTTATAGGCCACTGATAACAATGAGATACCTCTGTAGTTATTTGCATTTGCGTGATTAGTGTTAACACATTATTATTTTTAGTCCTATTCTTGCAACTATGCTTAGTTTTTACTGCCTACCCGTTTTTCAGTAGAAATTCATCAATGGAATAGAAGAAGTTACCCAGCAGAAATGATTTTAGATTAGATTTAAATTTTTCTTTACTACCTGTCAGGCATTTTATGCTCATTGGGCAAATGATCAAAATTTTCTATTGCTGCATATTGGACTGCTCTCTGAGCCACTGACGGCTTTAACAATGAGTAATAGAGGTCATTCTTCCCTCTAGTGTAGTAGGTATGTGCATCACTGTTCTTTTCAAATCGTGATGGATTATTTGTAAAAAATTTCATTAGCGACCATACGTCTTGTGACGGGGCAGTTAAAATGCCTAGCACTTTGAACATGTGCCTACCTGACGCCCATGGGTGAACTCGACACAGCATTCTTATTGCTCGCTTTTATGCAATCAATACTTTCTAAGTGATGAGTTACCCTAGAACATTATTCCGTAAGATGTTTTTGAGTGACAATCTGCAAACATGTTAGGAGGTTGATTTGTTTGTCTTCAAGATTAGTAATTATACAAAGAGCAAAAGTAGCTGAACTTAATGGTTTCAGGAAGTCAGTAAGATGCTTCTGGAACGTCTCGACAAAGCCAAATTGTTTTCCAGCGAGTGAAGCTACCGGTGCACTCTACAGATTCTGAAGCCACCAAAGAGAAGCAAACAGACCTCTTTCGCATCGCTAAGGGCCACGTGTTGACGTCCACACGTGTCCCCGTGCTCTGCCGGATCAGACAGCTGCGGGGTCGGCCTGCCCTTGATTTGACCTGGACCAGGCAGAAGCGCCCGGGCACAGCCGGTATCGATCGCCGCCCCCCACCACGCCTCGCCTCACACCCGCCGGCTCTGCTCCGGACGCCCCCACTCCAGCCCTGCCGCTTACCTCCCCTACTCCCCTCCCCTACCCCTTGCGCATCCCTCCAGCCCCGCCCCGCCGTAACTAAATCACTGCCACTGTATGCTGCCTGACGTGCAATTGCTTCATTACGTACACTAAAGCCATTACCTTCGGGTCTCTACAGCAAACATGCTCCCTGTGAGTCTTCTTACATTGTGAGTACACACATCCCAAGCCACCTTCATGAAGAATGATACTGTACAGCCAACGAGAATAAAAAGGAGTCAACATAACAACAACAAATGAGTACTTTTATTGTACTTATTACAACGCATCCTCCTTTCTGCAGTATGGATAATTCAACTTATTCGTGATAGTAAAATGTTGACGAGAGGAAGGATACTTACAATGCAAAAAATTCTGTCGGAATTCATGGTATGTTGTCAAGATTACTCAAGGAATGCTGCAAAATACTGTACCATGTATTCAGTAAATCCATCGAGCACGGGATTGTT
This sequence comes from Schistocerca piceifrons, assembly GCF_021461385.2. NCBI lineage: Eukaryota > Metazoa > Arthropoda > Insecta > Orthoptera > Acrididae > Schistocerca > Schistocerca piceifrons. Next base: position 1,220,164,662 of record NC_060138.1, read on the forward strand.
CCCGAGAGACTAAAATATACTACTGTCAAGTCTCTCTTTAAAAAAGGTGATAAAACTGACATTACCAACTATCGGCCTATCTCTCTTTTTACAATCTTACCTAGAATTCTTGAGAAATTTGTTCACAAAATACCTACTGACCACCTCATTCATTGTAAGATATTACACAGTAGCCAGTTCGTATTTCAATGGGGTGTATCAACAGAACAAGCTACTTCTCCTTCACCCATTAAATCTTAGTCTTTTATTAATAAATTATCTCATGTTGGTATCTTCTCTGACCTTTCTAAGGCATTTGATAGTGTTAACCCATGAAATCCTTTTAGCAAAGGCTAAATATTATGATATAAGTGGATCAGCTGGCTCATGGATTACATCCTACCTAACTGAAAGAAAGCAGAAGTTCATGCTGAAAGGCTCTGAGTGGCACTCTGTGTTATATAGCTGGGGCGCTATTGGCTTTGGTATTCCTCAGGGCTCTGTACTTGGCCCCCTTCTCTTCCTCATCTTTATCAATTACCTTCCCTTGTGTACTAGCTTTAAACTCATTTTACTCTTTTCGCTGATGACACCTCCATCCTCATCAAAAAATCTCTCAACCACGATCTTGAGGAATCATCCAATATTTTCTTTAATGAAGTACCTAACTGGTTTGAAAATAATGGATTATCACTAAATGTTAACAAGACCCAGTTTGTTCATTTCCAAGTAAGTAAAAAAGTTGTGGATCAATTAAGTATCAAATGTAATGATAGTGAGTTACTATAAGTTGAGTCATCCAAGTTCCTGCAGCAACTTAAGATGGTCAGAATATATTTTACAACTTTTCAAACAAGTCAGCTCAGCAACATTATCTATTCATATTATTTCCACTGTCTGTGAGTGAGACACCACAAAACTACTTATTTTAGTTGTACTATTGTTGTGTGGCGTAGAGTTGTAAGGTAATCATCCACTTTGCAAAAAATGTTCGTTGCCCAAAGGAGAGTTATTAGGATAATGAGCGGAATACAGCCTACACTTTCTTGTAGAAACCTTTTTAGAAAATTAGGGATACTGACAGCTGCATGTCAGTATATCTACTCCCTGTTGTTTCATTAGTAAAAATGAGCAAATATACGTAACCAATGATTCATACTATACCTACAATACCAGGAGGACGATGGACTTCCATTAGGAATTAAAAACCTTAGTATTGTACAAAAAGAAGTCCTTTAGACGAGCTACAAGGTGTTCAGTGCTCTCCCACATCATCACTGAAATCACTTGTCCACGAGCTTCCCAAATTTAATCAACAGCTCAAACACTATCTAATAGATAATTCCTTTTGTTCAGTTGAAGAATATTTCAGTTGTGTTAAATCTAATTGATTTTTTTCTTTTAATCGAATCTAATGTACTCTTATGCATTACACTATTTGGAATCATTGTTAACATGACTATGTCTTTTATGTAGCTATTAAATTCTATAGTCATTTTTACTTTTTTAAGTGTAATTTTGTCTACATCTATTAATCTCTATTTTGCTTATACCTATATCTCCTCTTGCAAGAGAGTTTTTTTATGTGTCCCTTTTGTATAATTTGTAATAATCTGACATGTCCTGAATCCACGCAACTCTCTCACTGTCTCGGATTTATGGAATCTTAATAAAGAATCTGAAATAAATAAATAAGAAAGGAAAACATATAATCATAACACTTTCAAGAAAATATATGTACTTAAGAAATAAAATGATTTAAGCTTCAGGCCAATCAGTCATCGCTGGAAAGGAGCAAGCAAAGTCATATTATTGTTAATCATTAATGTAAAAAGCTACTTTTGCTTGATAATGAGAATCACAATCGGACTTCGTTAATAAGATAGACTTGCAGGTTCGACTTACAAGTATTGAACTGAGAAGACTGATAGTGGGCATAAGGCATGCGATCATTGCGTCGCACCAAGAATCGAAGAAAATAAATTTTATTAGCGTAGGAACTGAATATTTCCTATTATGCTGCCAAAATAAAAAGGAAATAAGTTAAACTGCATTTTTAACATGGAGTACAAGTTATAGAAACGATATGACCTTTTAGTAGCAATGCTCCGTGAGGAACAGGTAAGGAACATCAGTTCAATTTGTTTTCCTTAGCATTGTGACAATAAGCTAGCAGACTGGGTAGATATGTAGTTTCAATTATACAGTATATGAAATACACAGGGTCTTTTCTGAAACAGGAGCAAAAGTTTAGCACAAGCTATAAACACTCACAAATATCTTCCATAATATGTCAAGAAATTTTATATCGTTTATTGACACAAAAATGTAACAAATGCTCTGACAAGAAAAACACTGCAGCATAAATATAATATAATAAAATTAGCTTCAAAAACACACTAGTCAATAAGCAGCAAAAACTGCTCACCATCACCGTATCTTTCTTTACTAAACGTGTCTTATCTCTCTGTATGCTTTACCTCATATGCATATCCATAGACACCATATTCTTCTTCAAGAAGTCCATCTCACTTGTAATATTTCAATGACATTCAGTGACATTTTGAAAAATCATTCAAATGATTTCAAATGCTAAATACTGCAATTACCTTAACCTACAGGTAGGAAAAACAAAGAAGAGAGAAGTTGAGTTTGAAATAAGAAATAAAATTCCAGTCAGATGGGAGCCTACCATGTGCCACTATTAGATACTAACAGAAAGAGCTGTTGGCACCTTATACCAAATTGTGTGGTTTTTATTTACATAAGCTTAGTAACATTTGTGTGTGCTAAGAAATTTTATTTTCCTTCAACCTTACTTTTCTCCAATAATTTCTAATTACCAGTTTAATATACCCAGACTCTTCACACTCTTGAACACAACTAGCTGTCATCATTCATGTACGCCAAAGTCTGCTCTCAAACTTGCTGCAAGCTGGCATCATGCTGTAACATAAAATAAAGTCGTAACAACCAATACTTTTATGCCTGCAGTCAGTATATTTTTGAGAATTGTTAGTCAGTTGTACCAAATTAGTGACTAGCTTGGATCTTTCTGTAACATTACTCAACTACTCTTTATGATTTACTAACTGATTGTTAGAACAGCCCTCAAGAAATTGTACTTGGCATCCTGTATCACTGAATGTAGCTGATTTTCCTGTTCAAATAGCAACATATAAATAGGTTTCACAAAAATCACTTTCTTGACTATTTCTGTGCATCCATTACATCCATGGAAGTTTCTTCCATTACTGTCTTCATCTGTGAGTACTCTACTTGGTCTAAAACTGCACACATATCTTGACAAATTTGTACAACTGTAGTTTCTGTTTTGGATAAGATTCCATTTTGTGTTATATTTCTTTTTTCATTAGCTATTCCTTTATGTCCTCCATTTTGATATACTTATGCATCTATATTTTCATTTACTGCTGGAGTGATTACAAACTGTTTTCCACCATGGCCTGACAACTATTGTCAGTATTTCAATTGGGTGCAACCTCCTTATCTATTGCCATGTCAACTTTTTTACTTTCTACAGGAGGGTTTCTAATTTGTATGTGTTCATTTCCTGGTAACTATTCTCAGTGTTCTCATTATGTTATAGATTTTTTCCTATCAGCATATCAACATTTTAAATTTATATTAGAGTGGTATATGATTTACCTACTTTTGCTACCAGACAACTATATTCAGGGTTCTCAAATCTTGGCTAGTCACTAAGCATTGTTTCATTATGCTCAAGAGTTTTCTTATTGTGTAGCGTCTCAGAAAAATCAGTAATTGTACCTATCTTAACTTCCTGTTCCTTAATACCCTCATCCTGTCGGTTACAATAGTCATCTACTATTTCCCAAAATTTTTCATTGCAGTCTTTAATCCAATTACAAACAAACTATTTTCCTGTCTACTAATAACACTAACTTCCTGTCCTATATTACTCTCATTTTGACTTTCACCACCCTGCTTAAACAGCTCTTCACTACTAACTGTCTCTGTAAGTGCTGTACTGTATGCACCTAGGAACTTTTCGATTTCAGTATCAGTCTCACTACCTGATAGAGTTACTCTAGTAATTTCTTTGCTTAACATACTAAGCCTCTGTCTGCAGCTAACAGTCAGCATCCTGTGCTCACTATCCTCTCCCCATCTTTTCCATTGTAATTATGAGTGCATAAGATTCGCAATTCTTTTCCTTCCATATTTAACTAGTTTATTTCGAAAAATTATGCATAGGCTGAGTGCCTTTCGTTTATGATTCAGCAGTCTCATATGAGATAAAAAGAAAGAAAAATAAGTGGAATGCTAATGAACATAGAAACAAAAATTAAGCAAAAAATTCCTCACATGAACTTCACAATAAAACCAACAATCAACAAGAGCACAGAAAAATGTTAGCATTACCCCTCTCTCAAAATATGAATTTCCAAGAGAAATGCACATGTATTCTCCACAAAGTCAGTACTACAAAATTAATATTCAGTACAATATCGAGCATAAGTCACTGCCTAACTATGTACCATTACAGGGCAAAAATAGTGTTCAGTGGAAATGTAAACTTTGAAGACAACACCTTCTTGGAAAAAAATTAAATAGAGAAAAATTTTCCATACTACAGTATTTAGTTGCTCAAAATTATCATTCTCACTTGTAATATTATGCACCACACAAACACTTTATTAATTGTACATTGAAACATAAGCAGAAAATCAAAACACATCAACAGTTCTCAATTGTAAATGCAGCTCCACAGCAGGACCTTTTCATCTAACAGTGAAATTAAAGAAATTATCAAAGACTGTATCCTGAACAGGAAGGTCTTCAAATGAAACTAATTAAGAAGGTGAAACTAGACTGCACTTTTTAAATGCTTTGCTTCGAACAAAACTAATTTTTATCTTTTTCAGACATGTTTTGTCAAAGCTTCAACAGCTGGCCACTGTGGCCGAGCAGTTCTAGGCGCTTCACTCCAGAACCTCGCTACTGCTGTGGTTGGAGTTTAGAATCCTGCCTCAGGCATGGATGTGTGTGATGTGCTTAGGTTAGTTATGTTTAAGTAGTTCTAAGTCTAGGGAACTGATAACCTCAGATGTTAAGTCCCATAGTGCTTAGAGCCAATTTTGAAGCTTCAACATCATCAGTGGGCTTTTATTACCTTTCTATTAAACAGGGAAAATGCTTGTTGCTATTTGCTCACACATAAATTTGAGTTTTTGAAACAATGTTTACAAATTGAAAAAACAGACAAAGTTTTGTACATATACCTAGTTACCAAATGCTGTGTTTTTCCTGGATTTTTTTCATTTTTCATTGCAATTGTTTTGTTTCACAGTTTAACATCTGCAACCATATAGAACTTAATGTAGAACAGTTATTTACTTCCAACTTTTACAACTGGGAATGTTATTGTTGTGTCTAACATTAACTAATTCTATGTGGATGACTGTGTGTGTGTGCGTGTGTGTGTGTGTGTGTGTGTGTGTGTGTGTGTGTGTGTGAACACACAAACAAACACACAAGCACACATGAACAAGAAATACTCATAACAACAAGCAAATGGTACATTCGCACTGACAACAAAGCAGCCTGTAGAACAGCCAACATACTCAGAAAGCAAGGGCTAAAAATAGCCTCCAGGACAGACAGCTCAATGCAGGAATAACTAAGGGCAACAAGTACCAGCAAAGACAAACACAATACATCTGATGTTTGCCAGCTGATGTTCCAGGACTGAAAATCACAGACAGAAGAGGTGCATCCTCAAGATGATAATTGTTAACTGGTAATTGTTTATATGTCGAAACGTCTCACTTGTAATGAAAAGGAGTAGTTTGAAATTCTGATAACAATGTCCACTCTAGAATCGCTGTAGTTACCCTACTTTTGAATATGGAGATATTTATGCAAATTAATTTTTAGGTATGTGATTTTAGTTAAACTGAAACACATCTCCGTAAATGAATCTGAAAATAAAGAACAGTTATCAATAATGCTCTGGATTGATTTGTCATATACCTGTCACAAACAATGTCTAATTGTTGGGTAACGAAAATGTGGTGTGTTATAGAAACGCATATGTTGAATTTGTTTGTCTGTGCTGCAAGAGTGATGAGCTAAAATAAATCACTGCCCAGCAGTTTTCCATATTGTCATATTTTATTTTATTCTGTTTTCGTAAATAACACTCTTATTGTTTCTTTGAAAATGTGATTCACTCTTTGCACAACAGTGGAAGGCGTTACAGTGCAAATTTAACCAAATTTACCTTTCCTCTCCTATCAGATCTATCTTATCTTGGGAATAAGCTTCATGAGATACTTATAAATGAATAGGAAAGTATTTTGATATTGTATGGAACTTTCTTAATGACACAGAAAAGACTTTAACTGACATTACTCATCCGTGGTCTACTCAATAATACAATCTCTGCTAACCAAAGAGTAGGTCACTCATGGGTTCAGGCGTGCAAACGTGCTCATAGTGGTGGACATTTAAAACAACTGTGATTTGTCTTCATATTTCCATGGAAAGATACGCCTAGTGGCAAATACACCAAACTGTGACTTCTCATGATATTTGCATTGGTACAACCGTTGCGCATAGCACAGGAACAAATACGTAGGCCCTGGAGGGGGGGGGGGGGCAGTAGAGAGGGCAACGGGAAACAGGGAAACGTTGAACGGTTTCAGCTGAGCCCCGCCCGGGTACCAATACTGACTGGGGAGCGTTACCAACCAACTTGTTCCCACATTTTTAAGGAGAAAATACCACGCGTCCAAGATAGCAGCCTATCTTGCACGAAAATTTGGGCCATAATTCTGATAGTACACAGTTACGACCTTCTGAAACTTTCGCGTGCACCGATTGTTCACGACTCGCTCCTTCCCACTGCAGCCACTTAATGGTCAAGCGCGAAGCACTGCACAGTGGTGCTGAGTAAGAGGTTTGCGAAATACTGTTCTGACATCGGTAACACTCCCTGTTCATCCTGCCTAAGGCTGCGATTTCTAACATGTAGCAGGTGCCAGGGATCTCTTTACATTGAACATTTTTTTGTTGCGATTCACAAATGCAGTGTTCATCAATGAAATGAATGAGTGTATCATTACAGAAGGAGCACAGCACTATTTAATTATAAATATCGCTGTACTGGTTAAAAACAGTCTTGGTTGCAATTTTGGTTTTTTATTTTTCAACGACGCGTTTCGCCTTATTTAAGCATTTTCAGGTTATCTTTTCTAGATGTACGCGAGAGGCGCCAAGATCGCTACTGTGAACGGGAACGCGTTATGCAGATCCTGGTGCCTCTCGCGTCCATCTAGAACAGATAACACGAAGATGCCTAAATAAGGCGAAACGCGTCGTTGCAAAATAAAAAACCAAAATTGCAACCAAGACTGTTTTTAACCAATACTATCAAGCACTGGTTTGCTGTATGCCACATATGGATTGGAAGAATTTCTATAAATATCGCTGTGTTTTGCACTATTTTGTTTGGATTTCAAAGTTGACATTATTAATGTGAGATACATTTGTGGGAGACGCGGTATTCTTCCGTATGACTGGCATGATTAAATTGTAAATCGAAAACCATTGACTTCATTTTTTAATAATTCTGCACTGGCTTAGGTTTTTATTTTGGGTGTGTATATGGTTCCATAACATGAATACGAGGATATTGTTAGAATATTATTAAATGCACGTGCATGAAGTTCAAATTACACACTATATTGAACCTTGACTCCTTGGAGCTCTCGCATGTTAACCGAAATGTTCGATTCCACATAGATTGTAGCCAGACTTCAGTTAACTTTTTTACTTAAATTATATATTGCTTAGCTGAAGATACCTCTGTACATATTTAATTACAAAAAACTATTTTTCTGAAACTACATATTTATTATTCATTACTTCGTGAACATCAACAAAAGCAAAAGGAGGATAATGGAAAGTAGTCGAATTAAGTCTGGTGATGCTGAGGGAATTAGATTAGGAGATGAGACACTTAAAGTAGTAAAGGAATTTTGCTATTTGGGGAGCAAAATAACTGACGATGGTCAAAGTAGAGAGGATATAAAATGTAGACTGGCAATGGCAAGGAAAGCGTTTCTGAAGAAGAGAAATTTGTTAACATCGAGTATAGATTTAAGTGTCAAGAAGTCATTTCTGAAAGTATTTGTATGGAGTGTAGCCATGTATGGAAGTGAAACATGGACGATAAATAGTTTGGACAAGAAGAGAATAGAAGCTTTCGAAATGTGGTGGTATAGAAGAATGCTGAAGATTAGATGAGAAGATCACATAACTAATGAGGAGGTATTGAATAGAATTGGGGAGAAGAGAAGTTTGTGGCAGAACTTGACTAGAAGAAGGGATCGGTTGATAGGACATGTTCTGAGACATCAAGGGATCACCAATTTAGTATTGGAGGGCAGCGTGGAGGGCAAAAAACGTAGAGGGAGACCAAGAGATGAATACACTAAGCTGATTCAGAAGTACGTAGGTTGCAGTAGGTACTGGGAGATGAAGAAGCTTGCACAGGATAGAGTAGCATGGAGAGCTGCATCAAACTAGTCTCAGGACTGAAGACCACAACAACAACAACTTCGTGAAAATGAACAATCTATCAACTTACATGATCAGAAAATAAATTTCCAGTAAATATAATTTTATTATGTCTCACTTTCCATGTAAACGTCTCCGTTTATGATTTTTTAAGTTTACCATGCATAATGAAATCTATTTTATAAAATAACAAGGAGCTGCTACTTTCCACTTTGACAAAATTTGCAGCCTTTGTTATTTACCATTAAGAATATAAATCTTCACATAAATAATTATTTTTAGGTTTAATATGTTCACAAATTTTTGGCTCGAGTGGGCTTAGCATCTACTGAGTTTGGTTCATATTGCTCTCTGATTCATTACGTTCTTTGTACGGCTCAAGCAAGCTGCAAATTGTATATTTGAAAAATGTCAAATATGTGATGGCAAATTGTATTTCAAGAACATGCAAATAAAAGAAGGAAGCTATTAAATTCACCATAATGTTCAGCGACCTGTCATTAATCGACCCTGGCCAAAATATTTACAATAAGTTATAGAGGAAAAAAGGGACCAGCCCTGACACTGAGACGAACTTTGCAAGATAAGTAGTATTTATCTGCAAATACAAGGCATTTGCTCTTGTTATATATTTTAAAGTTGTTTAAACAGTAAGACAGTTATTTCAACGTAATTATTGTTCTTCACAACATATGGACTACAGGTAAGGGAGTACATTATAATACTCACATTACTTAGCTGTTTCTCAAGAGGAATAACTTGTGTTTTAAAACACGTTAGGCAGGTATGTGCATGTCTCCTTCCTCTTCCCTCTTCTTGAACACCGTACTTCGTGCTCGGGCATTAGGCTGCTGCAGTAGGGCTGGGCCACTGACAGACAACCGGCCCACGTGAAGCTCAAAACCTGTACATTCTTAGCGTCATAACCGGGTAGCAGCAGAATTATGGACAAAATTTATGCACAGAATCGACTGCTGGGGTGATATCTTACTTGATTGTCCTTATATATGAAGTCCTTATGAGACACAGACTGCGTCATTACGATTTATAAGTACGGGAAAACATAACACAGGAATGAAATACGACCAGAGAAATAAAATACAAGAATTAGCCCGTAATAAGCACAGTGACAAAGCAATCTGCGGTTAGTAACGAAATAAGTGACAGTACAGTAGTTAATACAAATGACAACGCTAGGGGTGATAGAGCGGTCCAGCCATCTAGGGAAGATGTTATGTTTAACGTAGAGATTATGATCCATTAAGAAACAATGCCGATGAAGATGATCCAAGATATTTCTATCCCGTATCTCAAACGTTAAGTGAATAGCATTACCATTGGTACGGCTGAAAAACTGGAGCATCGAATTTTACAACGTTTACGAGATGACCCAGAGCTGATTGAAAGAACTAGTAACTCACTGTGGAAGGACCACTTTCCTCAAAAGCACTAGTGTACAGTAACTTCTAGCATGTGACGTACCGAAGCATTATTGTACTATCTTCTTACGGTAGGCAATGGATGGATTTTGAGCCCATTTAGATGGGATCTTACATTTTAAGTAAATTTGTACTATTGCAATACTACCTACTGTAGTCAGTGGTAGGTGGTAACCACATATTCACAGTTGTCGTGCAAACAGCCCGCTTGAGGATTCGTATTTAGTTGTTTACTCGAACGTTTTCGAACTATTGTCGTGTATTTTCACCCACTTCAGTTTTAGTTATCAATTACGATACGCCCAATACATGATTGTTACCTCAGGATCGTTTTTCGTCTCCTGGGACCATCTGCAATGTGGTAACCGATATATATTATAAAAACGGATGTATGCATATCTGTGTGTACCACATCTCCTTCTAACCCTGATCTAACCCTGATCTATCTCATTCTAACTCCTGATCTATATTAACGACATACGAGACAATCTAAGTAGCCGTTTTATATTGTTTGCAGATGATGCTGTCATTTAGCGTCTTGTAAAGTCATCAGATGATCAAAACGACTTTACTTGCAAAATGATTTAGATAAGATATCTGTATGGTGCGAAAAGCGGCAATTGACCCTGAATACGGAAAAGTGTGAAGTTATTCACATGAGTACTAAAAGAATTCAGCTAAATTTCGATTACGCAATAAGTCACGCAAATCTGAAGGCTGAAAATTCAATTAAGTACTTACGGATTACAGTTTCAAATAACCTAAAGTGGAACGATCACATAGATAATATTGTGGGTAGAGCAAACCAAAGACTGCGATTCATTGTCAGAAAACATAGAAGGTGTAACAGGTCTACTAAAGAGATTGCTTACACCATGCTTGTCCGCCGTATTCTGGAGTACTGCTGTGCGGTGTGGGATGCGCATCAGATGGGGCTGACGGATGACATCGAGAAAGTACAAAGAAGGGCAGCTCGTTCATTACTGTCGCGAAATAGGGGAGATAGTGTCACAGACATGATACGTGATTTGGAGTGGCAATCATTAAAACAAAGGCGTTTTTCGTTGCGACGGGATCTGCTCATGAAATTTCAATCACCAGTTTTCTCCTCCGATTGCGAAAACATTCTGTTGGCACCCACCTACATAGGGAGAAATGATCATCACGATAAAATAAGAGAAATCAGGGCTCGCAAGGTAAAGTTAAGTGCTCGTTTTTCCCGCGAGCCGTTCGAGAGTGGAACGGTAGAGAGACAGCATGAAGGTGGTTCATTGAACCCTCTGCCAAGCACTTTACTGTGAATAGCAGAGTAATCACGCAGATGTAGACGTAAGCTACTGGGCCTATTTCTACCAAACTAAGTGCGCATGTCATTTACTGTCAGGCAACAGTCGATTATGGGGGAAAGAACCACCTATCACCTATCGTAGCTCGGGAGATAAGACGTGAAAAACAGCCGCATCATTCATCACGTTTAAATTTATTACTTTTTACACTACAAACACAGTTAATTTTTGTTTTTGTTTCTAATGGAAATTGTCAAAACGGATACCCAGGCAATGTCGGGTTTGTCAGCTAGTTAACTATAAATGCACGTTACGAAGGGGTCAGTGGTGCAGGCAGAGTCGTAAAACTACAGTAGGCTACTGTCGTCTATCGTGAGTGTAATTAGTAGCTTTGGTAGGTTAAGGTTGTATCTGCGTTATCTGTTTGTTAGGTGTGTTGCATACCTATCGGGCGCTACCTCATAACTACACTGCTGGCCACCGTAAATGCAACACCAAGAAAGACAAGAGGTAGCACAACAAAATTTATTTTGTAGATAACATGTTGACCAAGTATCAAATGATTACGTTTACAGACGTCTGTGAAATGTGGTTCCTGCCAGAATCAGTAGCCAGAGTAGCCGCCATTGTTGGAGATCACCGCTGCCACACGTCTCGGCATAGAGTCAAAGAGACGTTGGATGCGTTCCTGGGGTACAGCAGCCCAAGCAGCTTCCACACGTTGCCAAAGATCATCTGGTGTGGCAGCTGGGGATGTAATCTGGGTCACTCGTTGAGCAACCATGGACCACATGTTTTCTATCGGCGAAAGATCCAGAGAGCGAGCCGGCCAGGGAAGCACTTCAATCTGGTTATTGACGAAGAACCTTCGGACAGTGCGTGCCACGTGTGGTCGCGTATTATCCTGTTGAAATATGGCTGTGGCCGAGCCCTGAAGGTAAGGAAGGACAACTGGCTCCAGCACCTCGGATATGTAGCGCCGGCTATTTAAAGTACCGGCAATGCGTACTAGAGGCGTGCGAGAGTATAATCCAATACCGCCCCATACCATAATACCCGGTGCAAGACCAGTGTGGCGGTGCATAATGCAGCTGTCCAGCATCCTCTCTCCACGGTGTCTCCACACTCGAATCCGACCATCGTGGTGCTGCAGACAGAAGCGTGCCTCGTCAGTAAAGACAACGTCATTCCATTCTGCCGTCCACATCCGTCTGTCATCACACCATTGGCGACGGAGACGTCTGTGGTTCTGCGTCAATGGTAGACGAAGCAATGGACGTCTTGCGGACAGACCACTCTGCTGTAAACGGCGTCGAATGGTACGCGCAGACACTGGATGATGCGTTACAGACGCAATGTGCTGTGCTATGGTTCGGGATGTCACTGAGCGATCCGTCACTGCCATGCGCACAATTTACCTATCAGCACGTGCAGTGGTGCACCGAGGTGAATGCGATCGACCACGTCGGTCCGTCGTACCCTCCTGCATCCAACGGTCACATATCCGCATTACTGTTGTTTTGTTTCGTCCAACACGACTAGCGATGTCTCTGTATGATAATCCACAATCTCGGTAAGCTACTATCCTTCCTCTGTCGAACTCGGATACTTGATCAAAAGATGTTCGCTGTTGTCTACGAGGCATAATTGATCGTCTTGTGAAACAACCACAAGGTAAACACACGTGCCGAACGTACACTCGTCGAAATCACCAAGCTTTAAATGGCGCTATGAGGTGGCGCCACAGGCGCGCGTGATGTGCGTCTGCGCTGAAATTCTAATCAGTTGCATATCTCATCGCTGCAAACCCATGGTGTAAATTTCACTTGATTCGGATGCTTCCTTCAGGGTGTTGCATTTACGGTGGCCAGTAGTGTATAACTTTCTGTACCGATGCGATCAGTGTCTTACTAGATTCCGCTAAAAACCGTAAGTAGTAAACGGTCTAGAAACTGAGTGAGGATATACAAAAGGTCTTCTAAGCTACGGAACATTTTTATTCTACATAGTTATCGTCCTGTCTGTTAGTTAGAAATAGATAGTACTTACGGCAAAACTGAACTTGTCAATGTTTAATTCAGGTTTTATTCGTAAATTGTTGTTTGTATCGTGAAACAGAGGGACGCTGTGGAAAAAAAGAAAGCAATACAGAATAATCACATAGAGCTAGGAAAGGCAATTTCCTCCACAACAAGGTAAAATAAAAGAAGCCAGTAAAAGAAAAATATATCAAACATCGCTTCGATACAGCATCGAACATGTTTTTATTATTCATAAACAACTTTTGGATTTATCAGTGATAACAGGAAACTCTTGCCATTAATTATGATGAAGAACGTTATATTAAGTACGAAACAATAATAATATTCACATATATTTTTCATGTTTGTGCATGTAAACTGTTCTTGCATCAAAAGTAGTTGCTTTGGCTGCATAAAAATGCAGAAGTTACGCGATCAACTACTTTTTATTACTTATAAAATGCAATTTATATTCTGTAAGGACGCAAAATGTACAATGGACTAACACTGAATTATATGCGGCTCTAATTATGTGCAAAACAAACACCCAAACAAACAAGAGAAATCGTCGGCTCCGAGTTCCTCTCTCACACATTCATTTATGTTTCTTTTCTTATCAATGCTGTTAATGCTATCGGTAATCCTACCATTTACTGAGTCATTTACGAAGTGTATCAGAACTCCCGAACCGTAGTTTTGCTAGAGCGCAACTCCAGGGTGTATAACCGACTGGAATTTCACCAGTATTCCGCGGTTTATTCGCTTTCAGCTGATTGAGTTGGTCTTCAACGCCAGGGATGCTTATGTCTATGCCACCCAATAGAAACTTTGCACTCATTTCAAGTGTTGCAAAGAACGTGAAACGGTAAGCAGTACCTTCATGCCTATCCATTATCTCGAGAGAGAGGTTTAGTGTTTGGCTGGAGTGCGGAGTGGTGTCCGGGCGGGAAATTTCCGGAAGCTAGCAGAGTTATGGTTCCAGCGCTGTGGGCACTCCAGAAAGGAAAGCGCGGCAGCTGAGGCCCGAGGATTATGGCGGCCGGGCCCCGCCTGCCGGCTTGAGAGCCATTTCCAGCAAAGCCCCGGTAAGAGCCGGCGAGGCTTCCAGCCGGGCGGCCTTCTCCAGCAACTTCTGGAGAGCAGCGCTCTGCGAGGGCTCGCCGTTATCCCCGTCCTTAATACCCACTTACAAGTACCTCTCACGTAGCTGCGCGCCAGCCGTACTACACGAGGGGGAGAAACGAGCCGAAACTGACAACACGGGATTAAATTTCGGTTAATATTTGACGTAAATACCTCTTCTTCAGAGGCAGACGCTAATGAAGGAGCAAAAATAGGAAACAAATCCGGAGTCAGTGACTTCGCAGCGGTAATATCTAGAGATTAATTTATCCTCGAAATAACTATGTTAGGAATATTGTAGTGCCTGAGATGAGAGATATAAGTTACAAACATAGCTCAGCTTGTTTCGTCTGATATGAACCAAAGCAAACAAGAGCAAAACGCATCGAAATTTTGATCGCCAAAAGCATTGTTTGTGCCCTCTAACGGTCCGGTCCCTCTAGTATCATGGAAGCCATTCCCTGATGTCTCAACACATCTCCTACCATGCTGCCCCTTCTACATAATCCTTTCCTCCCAGTTACTGCGGAGCATTTACTCATTTTTTATCAGTCAAGATAATTTTCAGTATTCCTCAATATCACAAGTACTTCAGTTTTCTTCTTTTCCGGTATTCTATGTGAATGGTGAATATGCAAAACGAATTAAGTCCAAATTTCATGGTTTTTAGTTATGGCTCAAAAGACTCTGGGCACTATGGGACTTAACATCTTAGGTCATCAGTCCCCTAGAACTTAGAACTACTTAAACCTAACTAACCTAAGGACATCACACAACACCCAGTCATCACGAGGCAGGATTCGAACCTGCGACCGTAGCAGTCCCGCGGTTCCGGACTACAGCGCCTAGAACCGCACGGCCACCGCGGCCGGCTTTTGAGTTATGAGTACAGCTCTGTTTAGATGCCCAGTTCGCATCCTTTAATACCAACATTGCTTCAGTCTGCATCTTCTGCATTTCCAGTAACTGAATAATGTTGTTTACCGGCAAAACGGCCCTAGTCCAGGATTTATGTTTTGCTTGTAAGGTATGCAGTTCCTTCCTGCATTATTTCATTACTCGTTTTTTATCCAGTGTTCAACAACTTTGCTTGTCTTGCGACAAATGTACAGCCCAGAATAAGAACAACACTCTCATTATATTTTTAATGGCTGCACGTGCTCACTGGCGTTTTCTGAACATCAGACTTCTTTTTCTCATCAGAGGACACCCCTTTCTGCCATCAGATAGGGATTTCGACATACTGAACAGAAGACTGGGGCGTGTGTGTAGACTCTACACAATGAAGGACGTGTCTGAACATGTAGTTAGCTTTAGTACTAAAGCAAACTTTGCAGGTACTATCGTTGGAAGTGAAGATTTTTTATGATTAGAGCAATTAGTGGCGACATTGTTAAGAAAGGAATGTCAATTCCATAGAGACTTCTGTTAGTGATGTATCTTCACTATTTCAACTTTTATGGAATTCTGCTTTTCTGCAAAAAAGATCGGAATAGTTGTGGCAAAACCATTGATAGCTGGAATATTTCGACATTCTTTCATGCCAACGTATTCACATATCCCAGAACTACCAAACAGCTTGTGTCTACTCAATGAAAACAAAATTACAGATACACGCAAAATGTTCAAGTACATTCCTAACAATGATGGATCCAAAGAATTTTATGAAAAAAAACGCGGCTTGGGAAACAAAGATAAACAAATAAAACGGCAATTTGATTTTGTGAAGTTTTTTACATGATTATTTCTCTTTATGCTGTACTGTTTTCTGTGTTGTATCTTTTTCAATAGAGAAAATCCACGTTATGTGGTTACATGCCGGAATTTTATTACATAAGAAGCACAAATGAAGTAAATTTGAGAAATTACTTAAAGCCAGCTTATTTAAAACAAAATCTGAAGATGAAGAAATTACAAATTCATGTTTTTTTTTTTAATGACAGTCTTATGTAATTTGCTTGTTCATATCAGTGCAGTATTCGCTTCAGTAACATACGAAGTTTTCTGTTGTTTCCAAAAACTTAGCTTTAAGAACTTAAGCTGTTTTGCAAGTTAATGATTCTCATAATTATGTAGACCAAACTGAAGGACACTTAATTATATTGGAGCTTGATGTTTTGCTTAGTAAGTACTTACCTGTTGATTTATACAAAAACTTGCCTAACTATTCGGTAAATGTCGCCTAGATGAGATAGAGAAGAAAATCTCAGACTCAAATTATTAGCTCTCACCAAGATGGATCAAATAAAAGGATACCTGTGCTCGGGCATAGATTACACCTAGGACCAGGGCCAGTGACGGAAACCAAATAGATCCGCAGAGTTCCTCAAGAACTCGCTTACGAAAGTGATCTAACATCTTCAAAATTGTTCAAATGGCTCTAAGCACTGTGGGACTTAACATCTGATGTCACCAGTCCCCTAGACTTAGAACTACTTAAACCCAACTAACCTAAGGACATCACACACATCCATGCCCGATGGAGGATTCGAACCTGCGACCGTAGCAGCAGCGTGGTTCCGGACTGAAGCGTCTAGAAGCGCTCGGCCACAACGGCCGGCTAACATTTTGCTGGAACATCTGTTTGGGGTGGCAGTGGTAAGTATTGTCAGTCCCAAAAGCATGCTGTTTTCTTGCTGCAACTGTCTTGTGAAACATCACCCAGCGTGGTCAGTCAGTCCTCATTCTTCCAGTTTTCGAACACAGCGTGAGTGTGTCAGAGAAATGCACAACGAACTGCAGTGGGCAGGCTATACAAGAGAGGCGCCGTGCATGGCGTGAAGCCTAACCCACGTTCCAGAAGGGCTCAAGAAACCTATTACTGTACATCCTTCAACAAATAACTCGCATAGTACTACGACTATAAAATTACAGAAATTCAGTTTCTCACAGAACGATAGCAACAGTCTTATTTCCTAGTATCATCCGCGGATAGGGTAGGAAGGGAAGAATAGAAGGTGCGGTCTATGGATTTCGAAATCGGACTGCATAGATGTCAGCATTACTTTTCATTCGTAGTTGACAGACAGCGTAAGGGTAGAGCATCCTAAAATATAATAATTATTCTGTAACCTTCCTTAACTCTTTCGTCTATGAGAACAGGATGTGCACGCAACATGACCTACCCGCAAATGACTTTAGCGGGTCAAGGAAAAAGCAAAGTTTACCCTAGGCGCCAACAATGCCTTTCAGAGAGCACAAAAAAGAACAAAGTGGCCGAAAGCTTCACATCTGTGTAAGGTGTGACGTGGTTAGCGTAGAGCCTGTCACATTCTATGTTCCCTCTATAGTTTACTCAGTCAGAATTTATCTTCGACTCTCCACTGCTATCTGAACAGCACAAGAGAAAAACTCGTTCTCAGCAAATTAAAATTCCCTCTCTACCACCACACAACAATGCCATGTTCTCTAACTTATTTTCTGTATCGGGAACAAGACTTTAGAACAATCCTCCTCAAAATATGAGGTAAATTAAATCCCTTGCAAATTTCAAAAGACAGCTGATGGTCCACCTTCTGTCATAATAGCCATCTCTCCCACACTCTTTGCAGCTCACTCTTGTCAGTCCGCTGCCCCACGATTTTTCCCTACCCTCTGTTTTCTATTTACGTTCTCTTCCTCCTTTATAGTCACTGTTATTGTCATTTCTGTCTTCTATTCGTCCTTTATTCATTCCGCTTCCGATATGATGGCATTCGAGTGTGCAGCCAAGTTCACTAAAAATGCGACCTCTGCAATCTATTCCGGATCTCCTATTTTGGTTCAAGTTTTCCTTTTCCCTTCAGAAATTCAGCGATAGTGAGTCTTACATAGAAAACTCGTTTCAGTCATACCCTTGATTTAACAACCGCACTGCCGGCCGCGGTGGCCGTGCGGTTCTGGCGCTGCAGTCCGGAACCGCGGGACTGCTACGGTCGCAGGTTTGAATCCTGCCTCGGGCATGGGTGTGTGTGGTGTCCTTAGGTTAGTTAGGTTTAAGTAGTTCTAGGTTCTAGGGGACTTATGACCTAAGACGTTGAGTCCCATAGTGCTCAGAGCCATTTGAACCATTTTGAACAACCGCACTAATATATAATATCCCCACACTTTTCGTCCTGTTCTATGAAAAACTATTGAAACTCACTCTCTACAAACTTAAGAAAATGTACCGTTCTTAGTGCCAATTTCATCATGTGCTCCATGCTGGAAAATTTAGCACGGTATGCCTCTTGATGTACAAATTCTTTGTGTTATAATGTCATGTGGTGCTCGTTGATTATGGGATTGTGTAATAGATATTGACAACTCTCAACCTTCTCTTCGATAAAGTACTCTGATTTCCGTCCATTTTTAGGGTTCCGTACATTAATATGTCAAAAAGGGACTCCTGTCTGTCTGTTCGACTGTTAAAAATTCTTTAATCACATGCTAAGATCTACGGTTCCTTGGCAATGCAAAAAATTGAAGCTTCTAACAAAATCAATGGATCGAAAGATACCGCCATTTATGTCACATATTTTGATACAAACTCACTTCCGTTCACCTAGAATCATAAATCACTTCCCGTTCACCTAGAAACGTAATTTTTGACAGAAAGCACGGTTTTGCAGTACAAGTAAAGGAAAAATCCGAAAATTATTAGTTTTAATTTTAAGACACGACAACAATCTTTTTTGTCAATTGATATACATCGGTGTGTCCGTCCGTTTGTCAAGACACTTTTTTCTCAAGAACTAACAGTCGTATCAAGTTCAGATTAATTTCACATGCTAAGGACGGTCTTCTGGTGGTGTAAAACATTTAAGCTTTCAAGACAATGCAGTCAAAAGATACGACCATTTACATCACATAATTTGATAATCGCAAGCACTCATCAAAACCTATAGGATACTTCTCTTTGATCTAGAGCCATAACATTTGGCTAGGAGCAAGGTTTTACATTACAAGTAAAGGAAAAATTTCTAAAATTGAGGAAAAATTTCTAAAATTATTGAACTGTAATCGTATCACACAAAATATTTGTTTCGTCAATTTTTATCTGACTGTCTGTCCGTCCATCTCTTAAAACCGTATTTTCTCGTTAACAGTTAGACGTATCGAATTGAAATTAATGTCATTTACTGAGATATATAATCTCATGGCGATGTACAAAATTTAAGGTTCTAAATCAATGCAGTTAAAAGTTGCGGTCTTTTTTGTCACATATCTTGAAGCTCACAGACTCACTCATCAAAACCTATAGGGTATTTCTTGTTCACCTGTAGTCATGAAATTTGGGAAGAAGGAAGGTTTCATAGTGTACGTAAACGAAAAAAATCCGTAAATTGTTCGATTGTAACTCTACCACATAAGAAGTATCTTTTTGCCATTGGAACTTATATTGCATTCATGATCCGTCAAAGCGTAATAGAAGAACATTATTGCACGTGAACATGAAATGGAAGTGTTAAACATGTTTTCATAAGCATATAAAAAGTTTTATCAAATATTCCCTCTCTGCGTATATGAACTGCAGTCCCTTGCTATCTTTGTTTTGTACGTCCGGGCTAATCTCCGGAGCTACTGCAGAGATTTTGATACGGTCTTGGAAATACCGGAACAGATATCTTGCCAATATCGGTGTCGATAAGAAGCAAAAATCGTCTATATTCTCGATTGCCGGAATGGATAAACCGTCTGTATGCATAATTAAGTTTGTGTGGAATACACAGAGCGTGTGTCCTACTCGGACTTTGCCAGTTTTTAAAGGCTGCTGACGGTAGATCGTTGTACTGTCTCTTGTTAGGCAAATGCTAAGGCACATTTGAATTTGCTGTACACCACGGGAAAATAGCTAGGGATAAACATCACTGCCGCAACGATTCTGCCCAACTGAAGAAAGGCATGCCGAGCGAAAAGTGCCGCAGCGGATACCGGAAGAAAGTGTTGCATCGCACAGCTAAACAGCTGTCGCCTGGTAGAGAAGAACCGATCATAGCCGAGACGGGCCTAGCGAAGAAGCACACACACACACACACACATATATATATATATATATATATATATATATATATATATATATATATATATATATATATATAGGGTGGTCCATTGATCGCTTCCGGGCCAAATATCTCATGAAATAAGCGTCAAACGAAAAAACTAGAAAAAACGAAATTTGTCTAGCTTGAAGGGGGAAACCAGATGGTGCTATGGTTGGTCCGCTAGATGGCGCTGCCATAGGTTAAACGGATATCAACTGCGTTTTCTTTTTAAATAGGAACCCCCATTTTTTATTACATGTTCGTAAAGAAATATGAATGTTTTAGTTGGACCACTTGTTCCGCTTTGTGGTAGATGGTGCTGTAATAGTCACAAACATATGGCTCACAATTTTAGACAAACAGTTGGTAACAGGTAGGTTTTTTAAATTTTTTAAATTTTGTTTCGGTTGTTCCAATGTGATACATGTACTTTTGTGAACTTATCATTTCTGAGAACACATGCTGTTACAGCGTGTAAATACCACATTAATGCAATAAATGCTCAAAATGATGTCCGTCAACCTCAATGTATTTGGCAATACGTGTAACGACATTCCTCTCAACAGCGAGTAGTTCGCCTTCCGTAATGTTCGCACGTGCATTGACAATGCGCTGACGCATGTTGTCAGGCGTTGTCGGTGGATAACGATAGCAAATATCCATGACCTTTCCCCACACATAGAAATCCGACGACATCAGATCCGGTGAACCTGCGGGCCATGGTATGGTGCTTCGACGACCAATTCACCTGTCATGAAATATGCTATTCAATACCGCTTTAACCGCACGCGAGCTAAGTGCCGGACATCCATCATGTTGGAAGTACATCGCCATTCTGTCATGCAGTGAAACATCTTGTAATAACATCGGTAGAACATTACGTAGGAAATCAGCATACATTGCACCATTTAGATTGCCATCGATAAAATGGGGCCCAATTATCCTTCCTCCCATAATGCCGCACCATACATTAACCCGCCAACGTCGCTGATGTTCCACTTGTCGCAGCCATCGTGGATTTTCCGTTGCCCAATAGTGCATATTATGCCGGTTTCCATTACTGCTGTTGGTGAATGACGCTTCGTCGCTCAATAGAACGCGTGGAAAAAATCCGTCATCGTCCCGTAATTTATCTTGTGCCCAGTGGCAGAATTGTACACGAGGTTCAAAATCGTCGCCATGCAATTCCTGGTGCATAGAAATATGGTACGAGTGCAATCGATGTTGCCATCTATCACAAAGCGAAAAAAGTGGTCCAACTGAAACATTCATATTTCTTTACGTACTACACGAATATGTAATAAAAAATGGGGGTTCCTATTTAAAAAAAAACGCAGTTGATATCCGTTTCACGTAAGGCAGCGTCATCTACCGGGCCAACCATAGCGCCATCTGGTTTGCCCCTTCAAGCCAGACGATTTTCATTCTTTGCAGTTTTTTCGTTTGACGCTTATTTCGTGAGATATTTAGCCCGGTCACTATCAATGGACGACCATGTATATATATACTTTTAATTTTTGTCTGGGACAATGGACAACCTTGCCCTAAATTGAATTAAACATAGTTCCAATCACTTGGTTCAGATCAAAGTTTCAGGTTTTCCTTGGTAATTCCATTCCGTTTATTCCAACAGGAAGACCCAGTGTACCACTACCATCTCTGTTGCCAGTTGGATGAGAAGAACTGGATCTCAAATGAAGTATATCGGGTTTGTACATGCATATTTATATTATATTTCACAAGCGACCTTATAGTATATTTTCGCACCACGTTACCTTCCATTAGGAACTTTCAGATAGTAGAGCACATCAATCAGTCCTCCTTTTCTTGTAGGTTTTATTCGGCAAGTCTAGATTACGACTAGGGAGGGCCTAGCCATCATCAGCTCACTATTTCATATTATCAACGCACGTTCTAGTAGTCAGTCCGCCGTTGTTCGGGCTTGTGTCACAGGTCTTTCACGACTTTTAGGGATCCAGGAGTAGTCTTTAAAGAACTGTGGCACAAGCCCGACTGACGTAGTGGTGTACAACTTTGCTTCCGCCGTTTGCCGATAGGTGGCGACAACGGTAAGTAGCGGTCGAAAGAAACAGATAGCAGACGTCAGGCAATTAGCTTGGACCTCGGTCAACATAACCTCATTCAAACATTAGTCGATTTGTGTCTGCATCATAAAGCTGTTCTTGATTGAAAATGTCAGTTTACGAGGCTAACTCTCGTCATTTGCGGGAGGTGTTACTGTTTTGTTTCAGTGTGAAGAAAACAGCGGCTGAGCCTCATCGAATGCTCTCAAGTACGTATGGTGAGAACGTTATTAAGGTAAGAACGTATCGTGAGTGATTTCGACGCTTCAAGAACGGTGATTTTAACGTCGTAGACCGCCATAGTGGTGGAAGAGAGAATGTTTCCGAAGATGCAGAATTGGAGACATCGCTGAGTGAAGAATCGCGTCAAACTCATGTAGAATTGGTATGATTAGTCGGAGTGACACAGCAAGCCATTTCAAAACGTCTCAAGGCCTTGGTCATGATTCAGAAAGAAGGCACTTGGATCCTGTGAAGCCAAGAGACGTTGGATGGCGTTTGTGTGTTTGTGAACAGTTGCTTCAGAGGCAAAAGCGGAAGGTATTTCTGCATCGCATTATGACCGGGGACGAAAAATGGATTCATTAGGATAACCCTAAAGTCAAAAAATCATGGGGATATCCCGGCCATGCTTCCACGTCGACGGCCATTCCGAATATTCACGGCTCCAAGATCATGCTCTGCATTTGGTGGGACCAGTTCAGCGTCGTGTACTATGAGGTGTTAAAACCAAGTGAAACAATCACAGGTGTTCGTTGTAAGTAGGCTGTTTAGGTTTTTTTTATTGGTAACGCCACGTAGCGCTCTGTATGAAAATCACTGGCTGTGCTGTGTGCAGTCTGTGGCTGGTTTGCATTGTTGTTGGCTATTGTAGTGTTGGGCAGCTGGATGTTAACAGCGCGTAGCGTTGCGCAGTTGGAGGTGAGCCGCCAGCAGTGGTGGATGTGGGGAGAGAAATGGCGAAGTTTTGAAATTTGTAAGACTGGATGTCATGAACTGCTATATATATTATGACTTTTGAACACTATTAAGGTAAATACATTGTTTGTTCTGTATCAAAATCTTTCATTTGCTAACTATGTCTATCAGCAGTTAGTGCCTTCAGTAGTTTGAATATTTTATTTAGCTGGCAGTAGTGGCGCTCACTGTATTGCAGTAGTTCGAGTAACGAAGATTTTTGTGAGGTAAGTGATTTGTGAAAGGTATAGGCTAATGTTAGTCAGGGTCATTCTTTTGTAGGGATTACTGGAAGTCAGATTGCGTTGCGCTAAAAAAAAAAAAAAAAAAAAAAAAAATTGTGTGTCAGTTTAAGCACAGTCATTTATAATTTTTATAAGGGGACGTTTCATCGTTACGGAACGCAATTAATGCGTCTGAGCAGAGCATTAAAAGGCAAAAGGCCACAATACAGCGAGAGGGACGATAAAGTGATTTTGCAGCACGATAACGCTCGACCCCACGTTGCAAAAGAGGTCAAAACGTACTTGGAAACGTTAAAATGGGAAGTCTTACCCCACCCGCCGTATTCTCCAAACATTGCTCCGTCTGACTATCACCTGTTTACATCAATGGCGCATGGCCTGGCTGACCAACACTTCCGATTTCATGAAGAAGTCACAAATTGGATCGATTCGTAGATCGCTTCAAAAGGTGAACAATTTTTCGATGCGGAATTCGTACACTGCCCGAAAGATGGGAGAAAGTTGTGGCCAGTGATGGAAAATACTTTGAATCATACATGTGTGACCAATTTGTTTCATTAAAGCCTCGAATGTTGGGGGAGAAACGGTAGTAGCAAAGTTCTACACCGGTGCACTCAACGACTGTGATATGACTTTCAAATGATAGAGCAACAGCAATCAGTTCTCCTTTCCTTGCAGGTTTTATTCTGCAAGTCTAAATTTCGTCTAGAGATGGGCTATCCATTGTCAATGCACTATTTCATAGTGTCTATGCATGTTGTTCGTTCTTCTGTCACAGATCTTTCAAGACTTCTACGATTCTAGGAGTAGTCTTGAAAGTACTGTGGCAGAAGCCCGAACGACAGGGAACTGACGACCTAGATGGTTCATGATGTGTCGACAGAAGTGCCGACACAGTGTTATTTTGAGGGGGCCGATAGGCACGCTATCTAACGCAGACAGGCGTGAATTCTGGAACAGGATAACTATTGAATTGTAGCAAGAAAAGTACGTAGCTGCTTTATACTTAACTTTATTCGTTGATGAAAACAGCGTTCTTCTGGAGACATTTATACTATAACTCTCAAAGTAGGTAAGGCTAATGGCGCCTTGCTAGGTCGTAGCCATGGACTTAGCAGAAGGCTATTCTAACTGTCTCTCGGCAAATGAGAGGAAGGCTTCGTCCGTATTGTCGCTAGCAATGTCGTCGTACAACTGGGCGAGTGCTCATCCGTATCTCGAGACCTGCCTTGTGGTGGCGCTCGGTCTGCGATCACATAGTGGCGACACGCGGGTCCGACATGTACTAATTGGACCGCGGCCGATTTAAGCTACCACCTAGCAAGTGTGGTGTCTGGCGGTGACACCACATTCCTCCCCCGCAAATCGGCGAACGGTCGTGAGATAAGGCTTCCGCCCGCCGTGGGGAGGACCCCATGTTGACGTATGCGATGAGGTGGGGAGCCTAACAACAGGCGAGGCTGTGCCACCCGCACCCGGCCATTCGGTCCGAGGGGAGCTAGGAAACGCCTGAAAACCTAGTCCAGGGTGCACGTCAACATGCGGAGTATGCGCCCATAAAGAGACAGGAGGGGCCGAAGGGTCGACCTCCATTGCGTCGGGGTAGCCGACGTGCGATGACGTCATGTGGTCCGGAGCGGGCGGGAGTTCCATGGCGGAGGGCAGCTGGTCACGGGAAGCGATCGGCGGCGCGTGACCCTGGGAGGCGCTTGGCGGCTGCAGCGAAGCGTCGAATGCGGGCGGCGCCGGCGGGAGAACAGGCGACGGCGGCGGCGGCGGCGGCTGCGGCGGCGCGTCGCCATGGGGCAAAATGGAAGGCATCGTCGGTAACACCTGGGGATGAGGCGAGCCAGTAGATGGGTCCCCAGGGCGCTGACCGGACGGCACCGTCGCTGAAAGCAGACGGGGAGCGGCAGAACCCGTGCGACGGCAGAGGCGCAGCTGATTGAGATGCCGACGCACCTCACCAGAGGCCCCCAAAACCAAATACATCGCGCGGCCGAGGCAGCGAAGAATGTGCCCTGCGAGCCAACGCCGTGAACCTCGATAGTTACGATAAAATACAACGTCGCCTGGAGCAAAAGCAGGAGTCTGCCGCTGCACAGGAACCTGATGCGGCGGATGCAGCAAAGACATCAAGGTTCGATGAGGACGACCATGGAGCAACTCAGCCGGCGAGCGACCATCTCGGGGCTGAGAGCGATACGAAGACAAAAAGAGCAACAACGCGTCCTCCCGAGAATGCGACTCTTTCAACTTTAACATCTGTGACTTGAAAGTCCGGACCAATCGTTTAGCGGCACCGTTTGACTGAGGCGAAAACGGCGCGGATGTCAGATGTTGAATACCATTAGCCTGGCAGAATGACTGAAATTCTGCGGACATGAATTGTGGGCCATTGTCGGAAGACCTTCAATGCGAAAGATAGCAGACAACGCTTGGATGGTGGCGGAGGACGTCGTGGAAGACATCCGGACAACAAAAGGAAAATTACTGAAGGCGTCGACCAGAACCAACCATCGAGCATTCCAGAATGGACCAGCAAAATCAATGTGCAAGCGTTGCCAAGGGGAAGTGGCTTTTGGCCATGCAAAGACTTTCCGCGGCGGTGTGGATTGTTGTTCGGCACACGCCATGCAAGAAGAACACATATTCGTAATCGCAGCATCGATTCCGAACCAAGTACAGTGCTGACGAGCAAGTTGTTTCGTTCGCACTATACCCCTATGTCCTTGGTGAAGAAGCCGTAAAACAGAGGACTGTAACGAACGTGGGACCACTACTCTGGACTGATCATTATCAGAACGCAACAACAAAACACCACGTCGCACAAAAAGTCTCTCCTTGTGAGCAAAAAATCGGCGAACCAACGGATCCTCGATCCGAGACTTTGACAAAGGCCATTGCGTAGCAACAAAACGCAAAACAGTAGCAAGGACAGGGTCAGCAGCTGTGGCGGTAGCTACACGACGAAAATCAATCGGAAACGATTCGACCACTTCATCGGTTTCCGAATCAATGAACAGGCAAGCAAGTTCGGAAGAATCGAATGCTTGATCCTCAGCAACAGGCAAACGGGACAACGCATCAGCGTTGCCGTGCTTAGCAGTGGACCGATACAAGGTATCATAGCGGTACTGCGAGAGGAAAATAGACCAGCGAATGAATTTCTGCGCTGTACGCGGAGGTACAGGCTTGTGCGGATGAAAAAGCGATGTCAAAGGTTTGTGGTCTGTGATGATGGTAAAGTGACGACCATACAAGAAATCATGGAACTTAGTAACACCAAACACGAGAGCCAAAGCTTCTTTCTCTATCTGGGAATAATTTCTTTGCGCAGACGAGAGCAATTTGGACGCAAAGGCAATAGGGCGATCATGCGAGCCAACTTTGTGCGCAAGCACAGCACCGATCCCGAAATCCGATGCATCTACCATCAACAAAAGGGGTTTCCGGGGATCGAAAGGCGTGAGGCAAGTATTAGAAAGCAACGCCGATTTCAACTGGCGAAAGGCGCTTTCGCATTCCGTCGTCCAGAGAAACGGAACACCGGTACGGCGTAAGCGATGAAGCGGAGCTGAAATCGAAAAGGCATTGCGTACATTCACTCACACCTTGCGATTCTAAATCGTTCAATGTTCTTGCGACCTCATCACGCAATGCGTGGGGAACATTGCGCGCTCTGAAAAATTTCGGTTGCGCGTTTACTTTCAGTTCCAAATGTGCTCCATAGTTTGTAGCGCAACCTAAGCCCGGTGCAAAAATGTCTGCAAATTCGTCACACAGACGAGAAACACTGTCTGAAGGCACAGTTTGATTCACTGATAGGACCTGATTTACAATACACATGTTAAACAACTGAAATAAATCTAAACCAAACAAGTTCACTGCAGAAGAACGAAGAACGTAAAATGACACAAGTTTTGTATGTCCCTTGTATGTGGCAAGAAGGCTGCACTGTCCTAACACAGGTATAGTCTGTCCTGAATAACTATATAACTTAACATTTGCGGCACGCAACGGAGGTGCGCCCAGTTGGTTGTACGTGTCGAGATTGAGCAATGAAACTGCAGCTCCGGTATCGAACTGGAACGGTATGACCTTGCCATTAAAGTCCAAATCTACAAAAAGTTTATTGTCCTGCTGACGACAAGAGCGACTGTTTT
Organism: Schistocerca piceifrons; assembly: GCF_021461385.2. Taxonomy (NCBI): domain Eukaryota; kingdom Metazoa; phylum Arthropoda; class Insecta; order Orthoptera; family Acrididae; genus Schistocerca; species Schistocerca piceifrons. Next base: position 1,220,192,531 of record NC_060138.1, read on the forward strand.
GTGCAATTTGAACAGACACTTGTACAGAATCACTTGCTAATTGACGTGATTTCCGGCGACGTCGACGCACTGTTTGTGTGGGACGAACACAGTCACTGTTAGAGAAAGTGGCACTGGACGAATCGGAATTAACTACATGAATGTCCATGGGCGAAGGTCCACGATCCTGAGTGTCCTTGGTTCGATTCCGGCGCGAAGCAAAGGGCCTGGAATGATTGTGATTGTCTGATCGGAGCTTTTTCTGGCAAACACTTTGAACATGTCCTTTCCTATTACAGAAAAAGCAAATAGCTTGGCGTGACGGGCAATGTTCACACGAATGTCTAGTAGCACACCGCGGGCATGATTTCACTGCAGTTGTGGGCCGGCGTGGCACACCTGGTTTAGAGCGCGGCGGCAGCTGCGTTTGTGTGCGCGAGGGCAGTTGACCGGGCTGCGCAGCTCGCCCGGCGGGCCGGTTAATGTTACACACTGCTGGCGAAGTTTCAAAAGATTCCTGAGCACAGTCAAGTGTGTCTTGTCTATCCAATATGTCTATCACTTGTTGAAGGGAGGGATTAACTAGTTTCAAAATGTGCTCCCGTATGCGAACATCAGAAACGTTCTGTGCAATTGCATCACGTACCATTGTATCTGAATAAGAAAGGCCACAGTCACAGTCAAAGGCACAGTCCCTAGTAAGTCCTTGCAATGTTGCTACCCACTCCCTATTAGTTTGACCGGCCGTACGTTTTGTACGAAAAAACGTATACCGTTTTGCAACCACATTAACTGTTTCTTTGAAATAGGCATCTAAAGCAGACAAAATTTCCTCGTAGGACAGAGTTGCTACGTCGCGTCGGGGAAACAATTTCACTATCACACGGTATGTGGACACACCGACACAAGAAAGCAAAAACGGCTGCCGCTCATTACCTTGAATTCTGTAGGCGGCTAGATGGAAGCCGAACTGTCGGGACCATTCTGGCCACGACTGGTGCGCCGCATTAAAACTGCGAAACGGCGGTGCAACGGCATGTTGTGGCTGCAGTAGCGGTGAAGCGGCGGCTGCCGCATCGGTTTGAATGGCACGTTGACCCTGGACGAGCTGTCCAAGGGCATCCAATAACGCCTGCGTCTGCTGATTCTGCAAACGATAAAATTCAGACAGTACATCTGGAGATTGTGGCGAAGCCATGACACACGTAAATCAGAGCAAAGCAAGGAGAAATAACACGATCCCATCCTCGTCGCCAAATGATGTGTCGACAGAAGTGCCGACACAGTGTTATTTTGAGGGGGCCGATAGGCACGCTATCTAACGCAGATGGGCGTGAATTCTGGAACTGGATAACTATTGAATGGTAGCAAGAAAAGTACGTAGCTGCTTTATACTTAACTTTATTCGTTGATGAATACAGCGTTCTTCTGGAGACATTTATACTATAACTCTCAAAGTAGGTAAGGCTAATGGCGCCTTGCTAGGTCGTAGCCATGGACTTAGCAGAAGGCTATTCTAACTGTCTCTCGGCAAATGAGAGGAAGGCTTCGTCCGTATTGTCGCTAGCAATGTCGTCATACAACTGGGCGAGTGCTCGTCCGTATCTCGAGACCTGCCTTGTGGTGGCGCTCGGTCTGCGATCACACAGTGGCGACACGCGGGTCCGACATGTACTAATTGGACCGCGGCCGATTTAAGCTACCACCTAGCAAGTGTGGTGTCTGGCGGTGACACCACAGTTCAAATGGCTCTGAGCGATATAGGACTCAACTGCTGTCGTCATCAGTCCCCTAGAACTTAGAACTACTTAAACCTAACTGACCTAAGGACATCACACACATCCATGCCCGAGGCAGGATTCGAACCTGCGACGTAGCGGTCGCGCGGTTCCGGACTGTAGCGCCTAGAACCGCTTGGCCACTCCAGCCGGCCTGACGCACTAGAATATGCATTGATACTATGAAATGGTGCACTGATAATTGCTAGGCACTAGCCGAAATCCAGATTTGTCCCACAAAACCTGCAAGAAGAGGACGAATAATTGCTGTGCTCCGTCATTTGAAAGTATGTTTTCGGTACCACTTCCGCTTTTGCTTAATAGTGAGCTACTGTATACACGTTATTTGCCCTTTAACTAACTTTGCATGAGACCGAAAGTTCGTAGGATTTTCCATCAGGTTGATTGGCTAGATATTACTTACGAATTCATCGCTTCTGCCTTTTTTTTCTCTAGGTTGATTCTGACGTCATTCAGTTTCGGTTTCGTTTAACTCCCTTTGTTTCCGAAGTAACTTTCTGAGATGACAACTGAACGGCGGTTGTTCTTTCTCATCCCTCACAACCTTTATTGGCACATACATTATGTCTACGGCAAACGTTCGAAAAGTGGTGACCTGTATCTCAAATGACACTGTTCAGCAGTGCTATATTATCCGCAAGACTTTGAGTCGGGTGATTCTATTCTAACGACGCAGATGTGAATGAAGGAAAGATCGAACAGACCATTTCGAAACGTGAGAGTGTATTTCTGTGAAAGAGAGAACGTACGAAAAATTAATGAAGGCGCTGACGCAAATTGTGAATAATGGAGCGGAGCTCTATGCTAAGGCAGTTACCACGCCGCGCTCGTAAGAAATTCAGAGGGACGCCGGCTCCCGCTCAGTTCAGTTGACAGACGTCTGAATAGTGCAGCACTAGCTAGGCACGCCGCAGCGGGCCGGGCCGAGCGAACGGCAATTATTGACGGAATCGATGGGCGAAATCTAGGTCGCCTCGCCAGAGCTCCATTATCCCGGGCAGAGGGGGCGGGTCACACAGACACCTGCAGACATCCGCTGGCAGCCGTGACGCCATCTGGAATATTCACCGACTCTGTAGTGTCACAAATCATTGCTCAATCCTCCATTGTCCATTCCGCTTGAGTGAACGCACTTAGCGCCAGTTATGATTCAGTAGAATCTCCCATATGTCGTTTTTCTCGGTTTGATGTGGAACTGAAGGGAATCGTGACGCGATGGTACCCCCATCATCGTTTGAGGCGGGCCTTTAGACTGCCAAACAACGCCATCTCCCCATTGACTGCCGACAACCGCGATGAGATGGCAACTTTGTTACAAAATGGAGTGAGAAGAAGAGTGACTCGCGCTCAGAAAACTTTGTAACATGACGTAAAGGAAACTTTCCACCCATCTGTCGCACAGTATGACTCTTGAATCGTCCTCTAGAGAGCGGCCGTTCGAACACCCATCTAGCTATCCACATTCAGGTTAACCATGATTTGTCTCCATTTCTTATGGTGAATGCCGGTATGGCTCATTTGAAAGGGCACAGACAATTTTCTTCATCTTTCCCCAGTATAAGATGGCGCTGACTTTTGTCTCAGTCAAAACACACACAGACTGAAGGAAAAAGTTAAGCAGCCAGTGGAAGTTTGGAATGGCGTCATAAAGCCGTTGTATCGTTTGCCCCACAACTGTTGTAACTTCTGTATGTCCATCTTTTTGGCAGGAGGTCTCTGGGACGACAGCCGTTTATTATCGTGACCAAAATATAAAAGCACCTACAGCCGTCCTTATGATTTTGTTTTATTTTGTCGCTACCAGTTTCAACGCTTCATTGCGTCATCTTCAGGCTCTTTTTGATGCGGTACAGGTTGATATGATCCCCATGCATAACCCATCAGTAGTGCAGATAATGCCTCAGTACTCCAACCATCAACTGCCAGTCGTTGGCACACAGTTTTAATGTGCCAGGAAGTTTCATGTCAGCGCACACTGCGCTGTAGAGTGAAAATTTCATTCTAGAAACATCCCCAAGGCTGTGGCTAAGCCATGTCTCCACAATATCCTTTCTACCGGGAGTGCTAGTTCTGCAAGGTTCGCAGGAGAGCTTCTGTGAAGTTTGTGGAAGGTAGGAGACGAGATACTGGCGGAATTAAAGCTGTGAGGACGGGGCGTGAGTCGTGCTTGAGTAGCTCAGTTGGTAGAGCACTGCAACACTATTTTTCAACGAAATTATTTAATAATGTAAGATGTTAGTGTTAAATTGTTCATTCCTTTCTCACCGCCAATCACTGCACACTCTACATGCACTATACTCACATACACACACACACACACACACACACACACACACACACACACAAACACAGAGAGAGAGAGAGAGAGAGAGAGAGAGAGAGAGAGAGAATATAGTGGTGGCTTAGCAATCTTAGTTATGATAACTCAAATAATTCGGACATATGCTGCATTGTCATTGGCTGAGAGCATCGTGACGTCGACGAGACGTTGGGAGCAGTGAGAATGGAGCTCACATAATTGGACAAAATTTTGGAAAAATCTAAAATTTCTCGAAAATACAATAAATTGTAGAAAATATGTAAATCTGGCTGAATACAAGATACATTTTGAAAAATGTAAAATTTTTTAATATACTGACGGCCGAGGGTACTTACACACCTGCCTGGGAGTGATCACTGCTGGTGCCTCAAATGAGGAAACTCATGTAATATTAAATTGTTACTACCAAATAGACGTCAAGTGAGATGACTTAAATTGATTTGTTATTAACAAATAGCCTGAACCTCTCCCTATACTGCCCAGCTCCAGAATGAACCCCATCTACTCAACCTTCCCAAACACAAAGAAGATAATGATGGGGAGAGGGTGCTTCACTCTCTTTGCTCCAGGGAGAGGGAAGGAGAGGTGAAGGAGAGATGATGTTGCGATTCTCCTGGGGGGGGGCGGCTCGATCAATCCCAGTGGTTCTCGAATGGGAGAGGAGTGGGGGATGACCTTGATTATGAGTTGCCCAAATGTGTAACCTGACCTGTGTAGAGAAACTGGACACAAAGTCATAGCTGAATTGTATTTTGACATATCTTAAATATTCTTCTTTCTATTCCTAATGGATTACTATTATGCCTCCACGTCAAGAAAGGAGTTGTTCACAGTATAGGTAGCTCGTGAATAATAGCTATTGGAATATATACTACCTAAATTGTAGTGACCATTGGACAACATGAAGGAACGCCAAATTGGTGTGAGTAAAGAAGAAGGAAGTCAGGGGTATCTTTAGAGAATTACCAAGGAGAATAACTAAAGAAGTATGTGGTAAACACAACATTGTAAGGACTAATTCTGGGGGACTTTCATTTAATGTTATATTGTTGTATGTTTAAAGTGCAATATATTTTGCAAGTTCTGGAAGGCATAGACAGAAGAGTATATGTTTTCAGATTGTTTTGGTATTGATCCTCTACGATGAACAATCTCTCATCCATGAGTTATGGACGTCTTGGCGATAGGTAGAGTATGAACATGTGTAAGGTAGAGGCTTTGCATAGCAAGAGGAAACTCAGTACTGTTTCTTGACGAACGAGGAAAAAGTGATGGAGTTGTTGAAAGTGCAATATCAGGGGGCTGAACCTATAATTATTGTTTTGGGCCCACGTACACGTTGCCAAAGTTGTTTCGGTGCATTGCACAAGTTTCGCTGGGAATCCTCCACACAGTCTCGATTTCTCGCCGTGTAATTTTAATATTTTTGCAGCACCGAAGGACATACATGGCCATCGATTTTCTTCGGACAAAGAGGTGCCCGCCTGGGTACAATCATGATTCCGTAGATAACTGCAAACATTTTTCTACAAGGGACTGACTGTGTTGTCTCACACTGGGCTAAATTTGTTAACAGTTAGGCTGATTACTTTTGAAATAATAAAGAGTGTACTTACTTTTTTTTGTGTCTGTCTCGTTTTCATTTGACTGCTCCTTATACCTGTTAACATGTTGCTTACGGTAGTGCAGTAGAAGAGAATAAGGTGTTGGATATATCACAATGTTTTGTGTCAAGGAGTGTCGTATGCATATGGGAAATTAATGGTGAGTGATTCCCATTAGTGTAGATAATTTCAGTGTCCACGAAGTAAGTTTGGCATATTGGTTGTTACTTGCCAATTTAGACGTTCTAAATGACGATGATCTAAACAGATCAAGTGTGGACCATATGCTTAAGTAAGCTGCTAGCACAGCTGCATTACGTGCACCCAAGTAGGGCATTTGAAGAGAATAGAGGGAGTCATTATGGAGAAGTTACTGTTAAAGCTCGAAGACCTGATTAATCCTTGTGGCCCATTGCTGGCAATAGATGTAACACAGCACAGGATTTTCACTGGAGATAAAACATCCTTATATGGAAAACCGTTCAGGACATCCTACCAGTTACAACCGTTTATGGGAGAATTCAGCTACCAGTAACTTAACGATTTCATAATAGCGGAACATACTAGATCCTGGGCAGCATCTGTCGTCATTTTGCCTAAGAAACCTTCAGACGAGACGACAAAGATTCCATTGCTACTATCACTACTTAAACAGTAGAACAGTGAGAGATGCATATCCAGTGCCTAACATTGCAGAACTCTGGATAACTTAAAGTAGCGGCAGCACATTTCTACATTAGAATTAAGAATTGGTTTCCATCAGCTGGAAGTGATGCCAGAGGACCAACCAAAAAACTGAATTTAGAGCCTCTCACGCTCATTACCAATATGGTGAATGCCATTTGGTTTAAAAAAATGCACCAGCTACATTTCAAATGGAGTGCTTGCTGGGTTAAAGCTGTGACAATGTATGTTGTACCTTGATGATATCATCTTGTTTTCAGAGGACATTGAGGAGTATGAGTAGTGATTGAGGAAAGTTTTAGGAGATTATAATCCATAGGTCTCACATGGAGTACTGAGATGTGTCATTTTGCATTGAAGGAAGTAAAATACTTGACACATGTGGTTGATTGAGAAGAGGTGAAGATGGATCCTGAGTTGATACAGGCATTACAAGGTTTTTCCAACGTCCTACACAAGTACAGAGATTCAGTTGTTTCTGGGATTGGCAAATTCTTACAGAAAATTAATGAAGCATGAAAATCTGTTGGGCAGTTGAATGTCAAGTCACATTCGAAAAATTAAAAGAGGCTTTAACAACAAGTCCTGTACAGATCTTTCAGATTTACAAGTAGTTTATCCTGTCATGTAATGCTTCCAGTGTGTAGGGTGTGTTTTGAGTCAGGAGGGACAGGGTAAGGATCATCCAGCGGCGTGCATTTCCTGGCAGTTAATCTGGACCAAAAGGAACTACTCTAAGATGGAGAAAGAGATATTAGGATTGACATCTTGAGTGTCGCTTATTTCAGATGTTACCTGTACAGTAAAAAGTTGAAAGTGTTAACAGATCATTGGGCATTGAAGCTAAGTGAGTCTGACTGTGAAGTGATTCAAAAACCTGGCAGAAACTTGATGAAAATGATAAGCCTATCAGGAAGTTAGAACAGCAATGACACTAAGTCACGCAGTTGCAGAGCGGCAGAAGCCACAGGCTTCTGATGCTGACACCAAGCTATTCTCAACACAGCCACAGTTCATTGGCAACGATGGGTTGTTAAGTAGGTCAAATAGTCTGGGGCCACACATAATACTACCTGTTGTGTTGAAGAAGGAGATATTAAAGGAATCACGTGACCATATGTTATCTGGGCACAGAGGATGTAGGACAACATATGGGAGAGTGGCGGAACATTATTGGTGAAAGGAAAAAAAATCCCAGTATATAAGGGATTGTTTGTTATGACTGCCAGATCTTAGCCATCAGCAACTACCGCTGCAGAGATTGTTGGAGAGGTCCATACAGTTCAAAATGATAGTAATGGATAGTTTATGACCTTTTAGCCAGATGCCACCATTTATGATTGCCAATCCAAATCACAAGGAACTATGGCGATACAGGCCGTGATAAAAACTGCTTGCTGAAGTTTGGTGTCCCTGAGGTAGTAATACTGGACTAGAGTACCAACTTTGTATCAGATTTGATGAATCAGTTGTCACTCACTACAGGTTCAAAAACTAAGGGCTAGCTCATTGCATCCACAAGTTAATGGGAGGACAGAATGCATGCATCATACTGTTGGTAAAATTTGGAGCTATTATGTTAGTGGTAACAATGACTTGGATATTTACTTATGATTTATCATTGTTGTTGTTGTGGTCTTCAGTCCAGAAACTGGTTTGATGCAGCTCTCCATGCTACTCTATCCTGTGCAAGCTTCTTCATCTCCCAGTACTTACTGCAACCTACATCCTTCTGAATCTGTTTAGTGTATTCATCTCTTGGTCTCCCTCTACGAGTTTTACCCTCCACGATGCCCTCCAATACTAAATTCGTGATCCCTTGATGCCTCAGAATATGCCCTACCAACCGATCCCTTCTTCTAGTCAAGTTGTGCCACAAATTTCTCTTCTCTCCAATTCTATTCAATACTTCCTCATTAGTTATGAGATCTACCCATCTAATCTTCAGCATTCTTCTGTAGCACCACATTTCGAAAGCTTCTATACTCTTCTTGTCTAAACTGTTTATCGTCCACGTTACATTTCCATACGTGGCTACTCTCCATATAGATACTTTCTGAAACGACTTCCTGACACTTAAATCTATACTCGATGTTAACAAATTTCTCTTCTTCAGAAACGCTTTCCTTGCCACTGCCAGTCTACATTTTATATCCTCTCTACTTCGACCATCATCAGTTATTTTGCTCCCCAAATAGCAAAACTCATTTACTACTTGAAGCATTTCGTTTCCTAGATTTATCGTAGCAGCATATAATTCAAGAATGTATAACAGCACTGGTCTTTCTTTATATGTGTATGAGAGGAAGAAGCCTTCGTCATTTGATGTAGTCAAACCGAAAATATAGAGAAATAGAGAACTGCCACGGGACCCCGCGAGAACATTCAATGATGTGTGGAAACTTAAACAAAATGTGAATACCAAGGTCCTAGAGCGCTGAGAGAGGATATGGAAGCATACAGATAAATTAGCACAATTTCGAGTAGGACAGAGGGTTTTGTTGGCAAAGCAGTATACAGCAAAGAGCAAAACGAAAAGGTTCATCACTCAGTACCAAGGGCTGTACCATGTAAAGAGGGTGATTTCGGCAGTGAATGTGAAATTACAGTTACCAAATGGAATAATTGTGGTTCAAGTAGGTTTGCATCCACCTTACCATGGCATTCCAGACACTTTGTGATAGTTTTCAGTACCATCACTAAGAATAAGGAGATGAAGAGGAAGGGAAGAGCAAAAAGCACTTGCAGACCCCACGTTTGAACTGCCATAAGTATTAAGGTCATGGAAGTAAAGAGAGAGACTAGCAGTATTTGTGGTTAGCGTGTCCTGTGTGTAAGAATTTTTGTTTGTAATACTAGTTAGGATTTTTGTGGCGATACACGTAGAAGGGATTTTTATCAGAGGTATCTTGTCTGCTTAGTGTTTATGTTATTAACGTAGGGAGCTTTAAGGTTTTGTGTTTCTTTCCTCGGTAGGAATAGCTTACTAACATCAGGTCTTATGGAAGTGGGTGGGAGAGTGATTCCAGCTTCTTTTTTCCAGGTTGCGCCATAATGAAAAATGGCTATGTGGAGCATAGAGTTCCTGGCAGTACTGCACCTCTTCAGAAAAAGAGTAAGAGAAGAACCAGCAGTTGGAAGACGGAGTGTCGTTCTCCAGAAGGAGGATGTCGTGCTCAACAGCCACTGTGGGCATTAAGGCTGGTGTATAATTCATGGGAAGCGAGGAACGGAGAGTGAAGGTTAGAAGAAACATTTTAAAAATTGTATCTGGAGACAGGGGAAAAGGGATTGTTGTATGAAAAACAAGTGGAATGTAAGGTGTTATGTGAGTCCTATGAACAGTTCGGTGAGCAATAGCACCAAGCTTTAAATTTGATATCACCTACGTTTCAACGGTGTAAGAGAGGATGTTTGGGTGCAGGAGAGAAGCTATTAAGGACAGTGTTTGGGACTGTGGAAGCTGACAATATCCGAGAATTAAATGGTGCTCTTGGTGGAATGAGGGAAGTAGCAGAAAGTAAGAAACATGAAGTAGAATACCACACTACAGAATTGGTAAACCTGTAACAGAGTGGACTGAATAACACGTGTGTGCTTCGGGAGATATTAGCGGAAGTAATAGGGTATGCAGAAACGACAGTCGGTGTAGTAAACCAGAACACGACCATAATACGGACACAGCTCAGTCTACTGGGCACAAGAGTGACTGTAGCGAGACTCCTGTGGTCAGTAGCTGACTGCATAGTGAGGCGCGTGTAGAGACGACTGCGGGAGGCTATACAACATGTGGTAGCTAGGGTAGCTAAGCCTACGGTAATGCCTCCAGAGCAGTTTCTGGGAGGCTTGTGCAGAAAGAACGACCACCTGGGTTCAGACTCATTGCCACATTCAGTGAGGAGACTCTGTCACTATATTACCACATCACGACAGTAGGAATCAGTGCTGATAAAGTGCGACTCTATGTGGTTGTCAAATTCTCTGTGACAGTTGCCCACAGATGGTACTACAGTTACGCTGTCCATCCCTACACAGTGAGATGGGAATCTCACATGAAAATGAAAACAAGGGAGGTGATGTTGATTTCCGAGTATGGGGGAAATTGTGTTGTAATGTCAGCGAATGAGTGACAATGGGAGACCAATTATTTTTAGACAAAGCATGGAAAGGATGGTCGCAGGACATACTACAGCCAAAACCTTATTTTCAAAGGGCTGGTGTGCATGTATTCCATGTATGACTCTGAGATAATTGCTGTGAATTACGCCGTACAAGAAAGACACAGGGACACGAAACGATTAGAGCAACACGGTAGTGCTCTGTCGATTAATGGTACTACCTTCGACATTACGGTGTCAACTTTTCATCTTCCAGCTGTCGTTATTGGGACCACTTTCACAAATGTGACCAGCCTACACAGATAGACTAGTGAAAGTACTGCTGATGCAGAACATGGTGTACTTCAACGATACCCTCTGGCCCAATATTATCCATTCCCTGGACAAACTTATAGGCGCATAACAGGAACGCATTACTGCAGAGAAGTTGCTTCAATACATGCAGCAATACCGAGATAACCAGCATCATGCAGTTGTAACCATGAGTGCTACAATACCCAGCACCTTCGTAACTCTGATCTGCTCTGTGCAACCTTCAACTATGTTAGGAGGAGAATTACCAACACGTGTGAACTTCCAGTGTGTCCACTGCAAATGGACTGAATTACTCATAGCCAGCAACGAATGGTTAAGTATAGATCTGGCTGATAAGAGTAAGAAATTTATTGTGCAAATATATTTATTGTCATGCAGTTATTAAGGGATGAATTTAAAGTAATGAATCGGGTAATATTACTTTGCTCGTTTGTAAGTGGTAATTCTGTCGAATGTAGTCATGTGTAAGAAGGAGAAAAACTAGTGGACTAATCATGGAGTGCCATTTAGTTTAAGCATACATTCAATGGACTTTATGTCTTGAGCTGTCTATCGTAAGGGAAAAGCTAAATGTACTGTGAAAAATTATCGGTTTGTTGGGAGTACATCCAGAATTACGACATTAGAATATTCACGTTGTCATATGACAAGCTGTAACGTTAGTGAACAGTATGGCTATCGAGAAGAGAAACAGTGCACTATTAGCGAAACTGTTTTATGCGAATAGCACCATTTGCAGTGGTTCATTGAGAGACTATCACCGACTGAGGAGAGGCCCGATGTCATTAAATGGTTTAAAGGAGATGATGATGAAATTCGAAAACGCTGGTGAGCTTGGTGTGACACGTGGAAGAGGAAGGCGTCCTGTCCCAGTGGAAGTTAACTGACGAGTTTGCTGTTGCTGTAACTGACCATACTGCATGCGCGCCGGATATTATTAGTGCAGTGTCGCGAGAATTGCCCGTCCCATGGTCAACAGTACGGAAAGATTAGCGTTTTATTTTACACTGGTACCCCTGTAAGATGCAGACGGTGTGCAACTGAAACCTTATGATCCACAGCGACGTTCTCAATTCGCTCTTCGGTTTCTGGCACCGATCGAAGTTGATGGAATGTGACAGGGTAGCATTATATGGAGTAATGAGGCACATTTCACACCACAAGCTGCAGTGAATACACCGAACTACCGAGTTTGGGGTACTATTAAAGGATTGGATTGGATTGTTTGGGGAAGAGACCAAACAGCGTTGTCATCGGTCTCATCGGGTTAGGGAAGGACGCGGAAGGAAGTCGGCCGTGCCCTTTCAAAGGAACCATCCCGGCACTTGCCTGGAGCGATTTTAGGGAAATCACGAAAAACCTAAATCAGGATGGCCGCACGCGGGATTGAACCGTCGTCCTCCCGAATGCGAGTCCAGTGTGCTAACCACTGCGCCACCTCGGTCGGTTACTATTAAAAAGTGTGCTGCACACAAAGAGCCATTGCACTCTCCGTATGCGACCGTGTGGTGCGCATTACATGCTCCTTTATTCTTGGTCCAGTTTTGTTTGAAGAGAAAACACCTAGAGGGCCTATCAGTTGCATCGCGACGTCTACACGTTATTGAGATCTCCTTGTACAGCACGTGATTCCTGCTCTGGAAGAGTGCAACTGTTTTAGTGCAATATCGGATAATACTTCAGGTCGCTATGCCAGTGAAAGATCGGCTTAAGGCAACCTTGCATGCACATGTCATCTTCAGAGGTTTTCTTAATGCAAGGTCTACAAGATCAGCTGATCTGAATCCATGTGACTTTTGGCTCTGGGAATACATAAAAGAACACGTTTACCAGGGAATAGTTCGGTCTCTACCTCGTGTGAATCCTCATACATAGGAACATGTTCAGATTTGACCAGAACAGCTGCCAGCAACTGTTGACTGCGTCGTTTCACAGATGCAGAATTTCGTCAGGGTCTCCGATGTTCTATGCCTTTCTCGTTTGTCTGACCTTTTCTATCCAAGTTCTCTTCCTAATCCATTACATATGGATCCATTTCTATACAGCTTTTTTGCATTCACAGTCTCCGATTTGAATCTCGTGGCCAAAACTGGAACTAATTTTTTTCCACCGTAAATGGATTCCACGTTAGCACAGTAGAATATCTACCAAGTTGCACGGCCGTACAATAATTACAGCCCACACTGGACCTCTACAGAGGTCTGTCCTTTAATTATAGCCACCAAGAATTTTGTTGCGTCAAATATTTATCGTCAATCGTTAATTTTCTTTGATATCTTTCATTTAACGGAAAGGCAATAACAGTGGAGACAGGCGATAACATAATGCAGTCAAGAATGATGATTTAACAGCGGCTGCGCTCAGACCTACAAGCGCCGGAATGCGTCAACTGTTTTCAGTCGGCTGTCTCCATAGACCTGTTTCACTCAAATGAATGAACGAGTAGCCCAACCTGTAAATAAAGCTACAACAGGAATCGATTGTTTTCAATCGGTTGCCCCATAGACTCGTTTCATTCAAAAGAATGACTGAATAATTCAACCGACACGTAAAATTAATAAAGAATGAGTTGATTCTTTCGAGCAACCAAATGAATCGATTGTTTTCATTCGCGTGTTCCCATTATTAGTAGTAGTGGGGTGATTCATTTTTTTCTGAAGTTTCACAATATATCACTTAAAACGTTTAACGTCTTTCATTCTCTGCAAACTTCCATATTATCCAATTTATTTTATATATATACATATATACAGGGTGTCCCATCTATATTTACCACCCTAAATAACTGTTTGATCAGATGCAAATTACAAAATGTTTCAAGCAAATGTTCTTTAGCCGTCAGGGGGACATCAATCAGCACGATTGCCTCCGTTGTAGCTCTTTTTTTTTTTTACAAAGATATCAACAACAGTATAACTTTTTTAAATGGCATCCTGTATTTTTTTATTAAGTAATTCATTTCCTCTCCTAAAGACCCATTCAAAAATGTATCACAGTGTACCATTCACTGGAACACAACATTATTAATTACATAACACAACATTGACTTCGAGCCCGGGATCACAAACTCGTCCACTTCCTGAAGTTGTCAGAAAACGAATGAGAACCAAGTAAAAACATAACACAAAATTGGCTTTGACTCTTCTGTACCATTGCCCAGGAGCAGAACATTCAAAGGTGCTCAAAGTGATTACCCTGGACACCGATACACTGGTGCACTCGTTGAATGAAAGAATTATTTACTGCTTCCAGTGCTGCCTGCTGGAGAGAATTACAAGCAAGCACGATACGTTCCCCCATGTCCTCTGGAGTTGTTGGAATATCGCGATAGACAACGTTTTGAATGCATCACCAAAAAAAAAAAAAAAAAAAATAGGATTTAAATCAGGAGACCCAACAGGCCGAGTAACTGTTCCTCCTCGACAAATCCATCTGGCAGGATACCTTCGGTTCAGAACACGGCGTGCACGCAAGACATTATGTGCTGGACATCCATCGTGTTGATACCACAGAAGCATTCTGGTTCATAGCGGCACTTTATCCAGAAGAGGAGAAAGAATTCATCTGATGAAGTTGGCATACGCTGTGCCGTTTAGACTACCATTGAAGAAATAAGGGCCGATAATTGTAGTACCAAGTATCCCACACCAGACGTTAACTCTCCATTGACACTGATGTTCCACCTGTCTAAGCCATCGTGGGTTGTTGCTGGACCAATAACGCATGTTCCTTGTATTCACCTGTCCTTTGTTTGAGAAGGAACATTCATTGGTAAATAGAACTTTGGAGAAGAAGTTCGGGATGGAGAGCATTTGCTGCTGTGCTCACTGACAGAACTGTACACGATTCGGGAAATCATTCAGATGCAATTCTTGATGTAGGAGTACATTGTAAGGATGGAACCGGTGACGTGTAAGAATACGATGTACACTGGTTTTAGGACTGCCAGTTTCGTGTTCAAGCTGTCATGTGCTCACATGAGAATTCATAACAACGGAAGCGAGAACAGTAACTTCGGCAGCTTTGTCTGTGCGAGTGCTGCGACGATTGCGTTGTCATGGGTTGAAACTTCTCGTTTACTGAAGCAGCGGAACAAGACGAGAAAACATCAGTTGGGAAGGTGGGTTCTTTTCAGGATATCGCTCTCTGTACAGTTCCGCTGCCTGCGTAGCATTTCGCCTACCTTCAACATCAACAATAAAGGACACATTATGTCGATGCAGTTTGTAGGAAGGACAGCCTTTACTGTATGCCTATTCTACACAACAGTATTTAAAGGACTAAACTACTGCACTAAATGTACCCGTAATTAAGAAAACAGTTTGCAATTACTGTTCTGCTAACTAATTCCCAAATAGACGAGCAGCATTTCTTCCTTCTCTTCGTTGGCGTACATTCTACTCACACGATTCTTCAACTGGCGATGGTTGACGGAATGACGGGTTTGCATTCTACTTATGTTTACATTTGTCCTCTGTCAACGTCGGTACGTGGATGTACTCCATTACCCCGAGTACCTGCACTATTCGCTGGGAGCGTCAACGTCAGTGTTGTGTTATGTAATTAATAATGTTGTGTTTCAGTGAATGGTACACTGTGATACATTTTTGAATAGATCTTTAAAAGAGGAAATGAATCACCGAATAAAAAATACAGGTTGCCATTCAAAAAAGTCATACCGCTGTTCGTATCTTTGTAAAAAACAAAGCTGGAACGAAGGCAAACATGCTGATTGATATCCCCCTGACGGCTAAAGAACATTTGCTTGAAACAGTTAGTAATCTGCATTTGGACAAACAGTTATTTAGGATGGTCAAGATTAAAATAGGGTGAGTCAGGACGATAGGTACATGCTTTGAAGTAGCATATTGAGATAGCAAGTTGATACGAAAAGTGTGACACGGGACACATGTGGTCTATCAAATCGGGAAACTACCTCAAATTGGCCAACAAAATCTATGTAAGCTACAAAGCATGCGCGTCGAGCGAGTTTTTCAACGATCTAGCGCGCTCTTTGCGCAGACCATTAGTTCTAGGGAAAAAATGTAAATTTAACAGTGGATTCCATCAAAATCGTCGAGATTTTGCAGTCTGGAAACAGGGATTCCACAGAGCACATTGAACCGAATTCTATCTAAGGATTGGCTCTGAGCACTATGGGACTTAACAGCTATGGTCATCAGTCCCCTAGAACTTAGAACTACTTAAACCTAACTAACCTAAGGACATCACACACATCCATGCCCGAGGCAGGATTCGAACCTGCGACCGTAGCAGTCGCGCGGTTCCGGACTGAGCGCGTAGAACCGCCAGACCACCGCGGCCGGCTCTATCTAAGGACCTCGGCATGCGAGCATATCACCTAGAAATAGTTGGAGTTTGATTGCTCGGAAGAAACAGGTGAGAGTAGAACGCCGTGAGAGTCTGGCAGAAAAGTCACGGATGCAGTCAGGCGTTATAGGCAAATGATTTTCAGTGAAGAAGCTACCTTTCATACCAGTGGTCATGTTAATCGTAACAACACAATTTTCTGGGACATTAAAAATCCACGTATCGGTCGTGAGCAGGAAAAGGCATCCCCGAAGATAAATCTGTGGCGTGTCGTGACCGCTACTGGTGTACTTCGTCCAATTTCCTATACAACCCCAGAGGTGAATGTACGTGATTACCTGAAAATGCTGAAAAAGTTTTGCCATTGGTAACATGCCCCTCAACGTATACGAGAAGGGCAGTTCCAACATGATAGCGCACCGTCCCATTTTGCTGGCTCCATTTGTGCTTATCTTGATCAAACGCACCCAAGCCGATGGATTAGTCGCGACGGACTGTTGCTATGGCCTCCCCAATCTCAGGATCACACTTCGTTTCCTGGTTATAGGGTGTGATAAAGGCACGGATCTCAACGACAGAATCAGGGATGAGATATACAACATTTCTCCAGAAATGTGTGTTCTGGCACTAAATTGTACTTTTGAACGTCGGTTTCAGTGCATTACCCGTGCTGGTGATCAGGCTGAGACTTTGTGTAACGAAAACTCTGAGCAAATGCTTTGTTCCGAACAGTGTTCACATAATTTTGATACACTCCGTAGAATGAAAATCAATAGAGGCTGTTACAACGTGACGTACATTGCTTGTTTGCAGCAAGACCAATGTCGAAACGGACAGTGCGAGGTCTGGAGCACTATAGGCTGTTAGCTCGACAACCTTTGTCGCGGCTTCAGTTAACACGGTGTAACCTCCCCCTCACTTATCGACCTTAATGACAGTGAAAAATTAAACCGCGTGTACCTAATGGAAATTTGGGAAAAGCAATCGCCACCGAAGTTAATCTGTCGGTAAAGAGGGAGGAAAGGGTTACATCTAAATGAAAGGAAAAATGCAAATGAAACTGGTGGAAATTAATTTTGAAAGGGGGTAAAGTTAATAAAGAAAGTAAATGTACGGCCGTTACGTTAACAATTAACTAGCGGTAATTAGATATTTGCGATTTGGGGGAAATTACGGTCGTCAGTCCTAAGGACAATTACTATAGTAACTGAAAAAGAAAGGTTATTACACATATAACTAGCACTAAAAGCGTGGCAACTGAAGGTTGACACGTGTAGTGTGAAAACTGAAAGTTTGTCAGAAGTAATAAATTTCGCTACACTCTGACTTAATTTAGCAAAAGAATTAATAAAACCGGAGAGTTAATTTAGTGACTGAAGTTAATAGTGAGCTTTCCTTCTGAAGCACATCGAAATTCAGTAAAATACGGTTAGTCTTGGACTTTGAACTTGAATTAAATGATTCTGAACAATTTACAATAGTAAAATTTAGTATGTACCAAGCTGAGCTGCAGTCACAGGTAAGCTAAAATACGGTATCAAAACTCGCACTCTTAATTTGTGCTTGTGTAATCTAAATATTGTAGCCAGCTATGAATACCTTAACTGAACTTTGAAATTAAAGCAGTGAAATCGAATGCTTTTACTTTAATGCTGGCGTTTGAATTTCAACGACACTCGAGTTCATTCCGGAAAAGGAAGGGACCCTGCTTGGTAACAATTGGGACAATGAGCAACAAATGTTCATGCTAAGTTGCTGTAATTATACACTCCTGGAAATTGAAATAAGAACACCGTGAATTCATTGTCCCAGGAAGGGGAAACTTTATTGACACATTCCTGGGGTCAGATACATCACATGATCACACTGACAGAACCACTGGCACATAGACACAGGCAACAGAGCATGCACAATGTCGGCACTAGTACAGTGTATATCCACCTTTCGCAGCAATGTAGGCTGCTATTCTCCCATGGAGACGATCGTAGAGATGCTGGATGTAGTCCTGTGGAACGGCTTGCCATGCCATTTCCACCTGGCGCCTCAGTTGGACCAGCGTTCGTGCTGGACGTGCAGACCGCGTGAGACGACGCTTCATCCAGTCCCAAACATGCTCAATGGGGGACCGATCCGGAGATCTTGCTGGCCAGGGTAGTTGACTTACACCTTCTAGAGCACGTTGGGTGGCACGGGATACATGCGGACGTGCATTGTCCTGTTGGAACAGCAAGTTCCCTTGCCGGTCTAGGAATGGTAGAACGATGGGTTCGATGACGGTTTGGATGTACCGTGCACTATTCAGTGTCCCCTCGACGATCACCAGTGGTGTACGGCCAGTGTAGGAGATCGCTCCCCACACCACGATGCCGGGTGTTGGCCCTGTGTGCTTCGGTCGTATGCAGTCCTGATTGTGGCGCTCACCTGCACGGCGCCAAACACGCATACGACCATCATTGGCACCAAGGCAGAAGCGACTCTCATCGCTGAAGACGACACGTCTCCATTCGTCCCTCCATTCACGCCTGTCGCGACACCACTGGAGGCGGGCTGCACGATGTTGGGGCGTAAGCGGAAGACGGCCTAACGGTGTGCGGGACCGTGGCCCAGCTTCATGGAGACGGTTGCGAATGGTCCTCGCCGATACCCCAGGAGCAACAGTGTCCCTAATTTGCTAGGAAGTGGCGGTGCGGTCCCCTACGGCACTGCGTAGGATCCTACGGTCTTGGCGTGCATCCGTGCGTCGCTGCGGTCCGGTCCCAGGTCGACGGGCACGTGCACCTTCCGCCGACCACTGGCGACAACATCGATGTACTGTGGAGACCTCACGCCCCACGTGTTGAGCAATTCGGCGGTACGTCCACCCGGCCTCCCGCATGCCCACTATACGCCCTCGCTCAAAGTCCGTCAACTGCACATACTGCGATGGAGCTCCGTATGCCACGGCAAACTGGCTGACACTGACGACGGCGGTGCACAAATGCTGCGCAGCTAGCGCCATTCGACGGCCAACACCGCGGTTCCTGGTGTGTCCGCTGTGCCGTGAGTGTAATCATTGCTTGTACAGCCCTCTCGCAGTGTCCGGAGCAAGTATGGTGGGTCTGACACACCGGTGTCAATGTGTTCTTTTTTCCATTTCCAGGAGTGTAGTTACGAAAATGGAACAGTTTGAAAAGCTGAGGTCTGCCATACAGTTCTAAAACTTTACGTGCTTCCAGTCTTCATTGTTGGTTGATTGAAGGTTTGAAGCCGTCGATCGAGGAGGTGGCGACAGTCACTCATTGTCGGCCGTCGCTGTTGCAGAAGCTGGATGTTGGCGCGCCTTCTTCTCGACACGGTCACCAGGCGGAACGGGCTCTTGATGTGCGCCAGCTAATGCTTCCCGTCCGCGACACCGTGTCAGAAACTATCATAGCAAGTCGAGCGCAATTACATGCTGCCCAACCCCGAAAGCGCGGCAACTCGCGGGAGCGTCACACAACACATCTGCTCCACTGCACATCCCCAGCCAGACTCCTTCTGCTCAGCCCGCGCTCCACGCGGCAGAGTTAACACTACCAAAGATCCTAAACACTTTCGTTCTCCACACGACCTATCGATGTATTCGTTCGATAGTATAGTTTTCCCTAGGCCAGACCCAGCGTATAAATACAAATAATATTGACAAAACAAACCAATTATACATCGACATAAATGCATATATATACAAATAGTAAAACAATTACAATATACAAAGACTCAGAAATGTTATATCTTCAGGTAACAAAATAAGGAAAAAAATTAGCAGTGCAACAGATGGAAATAGGAGGATATGCATTTCCGGCTTTACAACGGCACGAGAGAGCGGCGCGACGTGCCCAACGCCGACTCTGTACACGTGACTGCCACGACAGTGTCTTTCCAGTCGACGTCCGGTTCTCCGTACAGCATCACACACCGCGACGTAAGAATTCGTTTGAGGGGGTTCCGAGGAGAACGAACGTTGCCAGCATTTGTCATCGTCATACAGACCTGACATGGGGTGATACCGGGGTACATAACACGTTCATCTGAGGTACATTTGATAGCAGGGTACCACGTTATACATTTCGGTGAAAGAGGATTTTAACTTTCTTTCTCTTTTTTATTTTTATTTTATTTTTATTTATTTAGTTATTTTTGGGTCATCAGTCCTATGACTGGTTTAATAAGGCTCGCCACGATTTCCTCTCTTCTGCTAACCTCTTCATCTCATAACAGCATTTACAACCTACATTCTCAATTATTTGCTGGATGTATTCCAATCTCTGTCTTCCTCTACAGTTTTTATCCTCTACAGTTCCCACTACAACCAAGGAAGTTATTCCCTGTTATCTTAACACATGTCCTATCATCGTACCCCTTCTTCTTGTCAGTGTTCAACGTACAATTCTTTCCGATTCTCCGGACACTCTTCTCATACCTTCTCCTATCACTCCACTTAATTTTCAACATTCTTCTGTAGCACCACATCTCAAACGCTTCGATTCGTTTCTGTTCGGGTTTTCCCACAGTCCATGCGCTGCCATACAATGCTGTACTCCAAACGTACATTCTCATAAATTTCTTCCTCACATTAACTCCTATATTCGAAACTAGTAGACTTCTCTCCCCCAGGAATGCCCGTATTGCCAGCACTAGTCTGCTGCTCCGTCCGTCATGGGTTGTTTTGTTGCCTACGTGGCAAAATTCCTTAACTGCATCCACTTCATGATCACCAATCCCGATGTTAAGTTTCTCGCTGTTGTCATTTCTGTTATTCCTCATTACTGTTGTCTTTTTTCGATTTACACTCAATCCATATTTTGTATTCGTTAGACTGTTCACTCCACTCAGCAGATCCTGTAATTCTTCCTGTATATTCATTGAGAATTGCAATGTCATCAGCGAATCTTATGATTGATATCCTTTCACCTTGAATTTTGATATCCTTTATTTCGTTTCTGTCACTGCTTCTTCGATGTAGAGATTGGGGTGAGAGACTGAATACCTGCCTTACACCCTTTTTAATCCGAGCACTTCGTTCATTGTCTTCGAATATTATTGTTCCCTCTACATTATATATCAGTCTTTCTCTATAAATCACCCCTATTTTCCCAGAATTTCGAACATTTTGCACCATTCCACATTGTCGAACGCTTTCAAGATGTCGACAAACTCTATGAACGTATCTTGATTTTTCTTTAGTCTTGCTTCCATTATCAATCTCAATGTCAGAATTGCCTCTCTTGTGCCTTTTCCGTTTTCAAAAATCAAAGTGATCGTCATTTAACACATCTTCAATTTTCTTCTGCATTCTTGTGTATATTATTCTTGTTAGTAACTTGGATGCATCAGCTGTTAAGTTGAGCATGATGTTTTTTTCGAAAGTCTGATGGTATATAGCCGCACTCATACATTATACACATCGATGTCTGATACTTCCGCCTTTCTTGCACATTCGTCATAATTTGTACTGTTGTTACTTTCTGTCAATTCTGCGCACACGCCCCTCACTGTTGCCTCTTCGGCTTAGCTCCCTCCCTTTCGTCCCTCAGTGAGAGCCGCCCCATTCCAGCTGTCGTGCTGGCGTCACCACCTACCTGTCACGCTCTGATCACTTGAACACCACGAAAATGTTCACGACAGCAAAACACATATTTTTCACGTGTTAATCTGAGGTGCAGAAGACTATTTTGAATGGTTCCTTTTACTGAGGTACTTTTGTAACAACAAAATATTTGCCGCCTAAGAAGTCTTCTTGAATAATAGAGTGAAATATCTACTAAAACAGAGGACAGAAATAACACAAGTAATTACAGGGAACTCAGCCTTTTGCACGCTTCTTTTAAGGTCTACACCAAAATAATTAATGAAAGGCTTCGAAACAACTCTTAGTTTATCAGAACAAGTTCGTTTCCACGTACCAACGATGTTTTCACACTGAAACTAATTAAAAAAGTCGAGAATTTAATTTAGGAGCACGTGTGGCATTTATCGACTATGAAAAAAGCTTCGTCAGAAGTTGAAGAGAATGACAATCATCAAAACGTCGCGGAATTTCAACGCAGCCACCTTAATGGAAGACACAGAAATTTCATCAGTATGGAAAAGCATATGACCGCATCCACAGATAAAAGCTGTGGTCACCGCCGGAGAGAAAAGGTTTCTCCACTTGCCTGATAAAAGTATGCCAAGTTTTATACAAAAATACGAAAATAAGAACAGATACTGGCAAAGAGTTGACACCAGAAATAGAGATAAGCCAGAGAGCAAGGCAACGCTATAGTATGTCATCTATACTCTTGAACATCTACATCAACAACCCGATCAGGGAATGTATGGAAGGCAGAATATGGGGTTTAAGACCTGGGACAGGAAAATTTCTAAAGACAGCACCTTTTCGCGACGACCAGGTGTTAATGCAGAACATGTTCTCTGCAATCACCTATCAGTTGCCATTATCCTTCGTAGCATAAATAAGAGGGTTATTACAATCTCACTATGAAAATTACACAACTGGCCATTAAAATTGCTACACCACGAAGATGACGTGCTACATACGCAAAATTTAACCGACAGGAAGATGCTGTGATATGCAAATGAAGCTTTTCAGAGCATTGACACAAAGTTGGCGCCGGTGGCGACACCTACAACGTGCTTACATGAGGAAAGTTTTCAACCTATTACTCATACACAAACAGCAGTTGACTGGCGTTGCATGGTGAAACGTCGTTGTGATGCCTCGTGTAACGAAGAGAAATGCGTACCATCACGTTTCCGACTTTGATAAAGGTCGGTTTGTAGCCTATCGCTATTGCGGTTTATCGTATCGCGACATTGCTCCTCGCGTTGGTGGAGTTACAATGACTGTTAGCAGAATATGGAATCGGTGGGTTCAGGAGGGTAATACGGAACGCTGTGCTGGATCCAAACGGCCTCGTATCACTAGCAGTCGAGATGACAGGCATCTTATCCGCACGGCTGTAACTGATCGTGCAGCCACGTCTCGATCCCTGAGTCAACAGATGGGGACATTTGCAAGACAACAACCATCTGCACGAACAGTGGTGTACTCAACGACGAACCTGGGTGCACGAATGGCAAAACGTCATTTTTCGGATGAATCCTGGTTCTGTTTACAGCATCATGATGGTCGTATCCGTGTTTGGCGACATCGCGATGAACGCACATTGGAAGCGTGTATTCGTCATCGCCATACTGGCGTATCACCCGGCGTAATGGTGTGGGGTGCCATTGGTTACACGTCTCGGTCACCTCTTGTTCGCATTGACGGCACTTTGAACAGTGGACGTTACATTTCAGATGTGTTACGACCCGTGGCTCTACCCTTCCCTGCGAAACCCTACATTTCAGCAGGGTAATGCATGACCGCATGTTGCAGGTCCTGTACAGGTCTTCCTGGATACAGAAAATGTTCGACTGCTGCCCTGGCCAGCGCATTCTCCAGATCTCTCACCAACTGAAAACGTCTGGTCAATGGTGGCCGAGCAACTGGCTCGTCACAATACGCCAGTCACTACTCTTGAGACCGATGACCGTAGCAGTCTGGTCCCTTTGATCCCACACAAACCACTACTCTTGATGAACTGTGGCATCGTGTTGAAGCTGCATGGGCAACTGTACCTACCGAGCGAGGTGGCGCAGTGGTTAGCACACTGGACTCACATTCGGGAGGACGACGGTTCAATCCCGTCTCCGGCCATCCTGATTTAGGTTTTCCGTGATTTCCCTAAATCGTTTCAGGCAAATGCCGGGATGGTTCCTTTGAAAGAGCACGGCCGATTTCCTTCCCAATCCTTCCCTACCCCGAGCTTGCGCTCCGTCTCTAATGACCTCGTTGTCGACGGGACGTTAAACACTAACCATCACCACCACCAACTGTACCTGTACACGCCATCCAAGCTCTGTTTGACTCAATGCCCAGGAGTACCAAGGCCGTTATTACGGCCAGACGTGGTTGTTCTGGGTACTGATTTCTCAGGATCTGTGCACCCTAATTGCACGAAAATGTAATCACAGGTCAGTTCTGGTACAATATATTTGTCCAATGAATACCCGTTTATGATCTGCATTTCTTCTTGGTGTAGCAATTTTAATGCCCAGTAGTGTATAATAAAGTCTTCACCCGTGCCCTTCCTCATCGATTCATGATTTACTGGTCGGGCTGGATTGTGGGG
Organism: Schistocerca piceifrons; assembly: GCF_021461385.2. NCBI lineage: Eukaryota > Metazoa > Arthropoda > Insecta > Orthoptera > Acrididae > Schistocerca > Schistocerca piceifrons. The sequence goes on from NC_060138.1 coordinate 1,220,216,876, forward strand.
GTCAGTACCCGTGCGACGGTAGGAGCAGCTGACGGGGAACCGGCACGCAACAAGTGCGTGCCGTGCGTAGGGGGTGACACGCTTGGGGGAGATCGGATCAGCTTGGCGAGTTTGGTCACAGCCGCACTGCAACAAGTGGCTGGCGCCCCGGCTGTCTGCCAAGTACCCCAGTGCCCCAGTCCTGCTGCCTGCTCCCGAGCCGCAAATGCGCCGCGGGGAAAAGTGAGTGACGCGGAAAGGGAAGACGTCGTGACGTCACACATTAGTCAGCACGTCTCCGATCGGAAGAGTGGACACGGTGTTGTGGGGCGCAGTCAGTGGAGGGTACGCGGCCACGTAAGCCCGTTTTACACGACTAGCTTTCTAGTTAAAGTCGACTGATCGTGGAGGGAAGAGCATGTGAATCCACTTCAAAAAAATCATCATTCCGTTAAATCGATGTTTAGAATTTCTTGAGAAAATTATTAGTTAAAAGAACTAAATTGGACATCAGGAAATTGTTTGAAAATCAAAGATCTCTCGGTGTACGTCCATTTCCATGTTTCCGTTGCTTCCACTTGTCAGTGCTGTCAATAGGCTTCTGTTCGAGAAACGTATACTATACATCTACTTTTCAAGTTGACAGCCCTGCTAAAAGATACGCTTTGCGATGTTCTACATCTATCTACATCTACATTTATACTCCGCAAGCCACCCAACGGTGTGTGGCGGAGGGCACTTTACGTGCCACTCTCATTACCTCCCTTTCCTGTTCCAGTCGCGTATGGTTTGCGGGAAGAACGACTGCCGGAAAGCCTACGTGCGCGCTCGAATATCTCTAATTTTACATTCGTGATCTCCTCGGGAGGTATAAGCAGGGGGAAGCAATATATTCGATACCTCATCCAGAAACGCACCCTCTCGAAATCTGGACAGCAAGCTACACCGCGATGCAGAGCGCCTCTCTTGCAGAGTCTGCCACTTGAGTTTGCTAAACATCTCCGTAACGCTATCACGCTTACCAAATAACCCTGCGGCGAAATGCGCCGCTCTTCTTTGGATCTTCTCTATCTGCTCTGACAACCTGACCAGGTACGGATCCCACGCTGATGAGCAATACTCAAGTATAGGTCGAACGAGTCTTTTGTAAGCCACCTCCTTTGTTGATGGACTACATTTTCTAAGGACTCTCCCAATGAATCTCAACCTGGCACCCGCCTTACCAACAATTAATTTTATATGGCCATTCCACTTTAAATCGTTCCGTACGCATACTCCCAGATATTTTACAGAAGTAATTGCTACCAGTGTTTGTTCCGCTATCATATAATCATACAATAAAGGATCTTTCTTTCTACGTATTCGCAATACATTACATTTGTCTATGTTAAGGGTCAGTTGCAACTCCCTGCACCAAGTGCCTATCCGCTGCAGATCTTCCTCCATTTCGCTGCAATTTTCTAATGCCGCAGCTTCTCTGTATACTACAGCATCATCCTCGAAAAGCCGCATGGAACTTCCGACACTATCTACGTTTCTATATATTGTGAAAATCAATGGTCCCATAACAATCCCCTGTGGCACGCCAGAGGTTACTTTAACGTCTGTAGACGTCTCTCCATTGAGAACAACAGGCTGTGTTCTGTTTGCTAAAAACTCTTCAATCGAGCCACACAGCTGTTCTGATATTCCGTAGGCTCTTACTTTGTTTATCAGGCGACAGTACGGGACTGTATCGAACGCCTTCCGGAAGTCAAGGAAAATGGCATCTACCTGGGAGCCTGTATCTAATATTTTCTGGGTCTCATGAACAAATAAAGCGAGTTGGGTCTCACACGATCGCTATTTCCGGAATCCATGTTGAATCCTACAGAGTAGATTCTGGGTTTCCAGAAACGACACGATAGGGCGAGCAAAAAACATGTTCTAAAATTATACGACAGATCGATGTCAGAGATATAGGCCTATAGTTTTGCCCATCTGCTCGACCCTTCTTGAAAACTGGAACTACCTGTGCTCTTTTCCAATCGTTTGGAACCATCCGTTCCTCTAGAGACTTGCGGTACACGGCTGTTAGAAAGGGGGCAAGTTCTTTCGCGTACTCTGTGTAGAATCGAATTGGTGTCCCGTCAGGTCCAGTGGACTTTCCTCTGCTGAGTGATTTGAGTTGCTTTTCTATTCCTTGGACACTTATATCGATGTCATCCATTTTTTTGTTCGTGCCACTTATTTCGATGTCATCCATTTTTTCGTTCGTGCGAGGATTTAGAAAAGGAACTGCAGTACGGTCTTCCTCTGTGAAACAGCTTTGGAAAAAGGTGTTTGGTATTTCAGCTTTACGCGTGTCATCCTCTGTTTCAATGCCATTATCATCCCAGACTGTCTGGATATGCTGTTTCGATCCACATACTGATTTAACGTAAGACCAGAAATTCCTAGGGTGTTTCTGTCTTTTCCTTGTATGCGTTTCGCTTTTGAGCGTTGCTTCCCTAACGAACTTTTCTGTAGTTGGAGTTGTTGTCATTTTGTAATTTTCGAAAGTTATTATGCCTCTAATTTCATTTAATGATGGGCTGTGAGGAGATGTGAAGTTCTAGAGTTGTAAGCAATATATTCTGGAGTTAGTAAGAGACAATCGCTGTTGGTAAATGTTTCCATGAGAGTGGCCGAAGCTGAAAAGTGGGTCCCTCAGGCAACTAAAGACCCCAGAATAACGAGGAGAAGCAGGAAAGGGAAGAGAGAAGACGATAAATGTGTAAACCAAGAAGATTATGCAGCTAGAATGTATTAGGAACAACAGAGGTGAGTAATAGATTAAATATAAGTTTGAACTGAATTTCGCGAGAGTTAAATTTTCTGACATGTTTATTTTATGCACAATAAATCTATTTGAGCTAGAAGCATAAAATTTCTTGGGATGTTCCAAGATACTATTTGGAGGAAAGTAGACTACAGGCACCGTACTATCAACAGGAAGAAAAATAATACTGGCTGATTACAAAAAAGTAATCTTAATTTCGATTAACAGATGTCAAATTTCTAGAACATAAACTTTTGCTTGAAATGACATGTTGTAGTCGACGTTTTAGATAGACGTGTTTTATGTATTACTTAAAGTTTCAAGCAGCTAAGTAAGATAAACAGTGCATGATTCCGATTATGAACAGGGAAATATAAATGAAATTTACTGAACTTCACAAATAATTATAATAAAGTCTGTTTCTTTTACCAAGAGACTGGACATCCCTGATCGCATCCTTGTGAAACACCTTGGCATAAAATACCAAATACAATACTGTATGCACCGTCTTTAGTATCTGCAGACTCTGGAACATTTTTCCTAATATAAGACTGTTTTCAGTAAGAGGAAAATAGACACAAATTCTTCACAAGTGCACAAGTGATACGTACTAGCTGCTATATTAAAAAAATAATCTGGAGATGAATGCACAAATGACCTCATTAATCAGAGGTGCTGCTGGCTGCTGCAGGGTTGCATAAACAAGAACACAATTTGTTTACTTGTTTGTTGTGGTCTTCACCCGAAACCTGTGTTGGTACAGCGTTCCGTTGTAATCTATTCTATGTAAGCTTCTTCATCTCTACCTAATTACTGCATCCTACATCCAATCGAATCTGCTTACCGTTGTCTCTACAATTTTGCTTCCATTACCAAACTGATGGGTCCTCGATGCCTCAGAATATGTCCTGTCAACCAACCGCATATTTTACACAAGTTGTGCTATAATTTGCTCTGTCTTCTCAGTTCGATTCAGTACCTCTTCATTAGTTATAATAGCCACTTATTTAATATTCAGCATTAAAACCATATTTCGAAAGCATTCATTGTCTTCTTGACAGAACTGTTTATCGACCACATTTCAATTACAGACAAGTCTGCACTCCACACTCTAACTTCACAAAATAGTTCCCAACGTTTAAATTTATAATCGCTCTCAACAAATCTTCTTTTTCATGTATGCTTTTCTTGCTATTACCAGTCTACATTTCATATCTTCTCTACTTCTGTCTTCTCAACTACTGCTTCCCTTTCAAGTTCTTGAAGATTTACAGCTACAGTCTGGTCTCTGTACAAGCTGTAAATAGGCGTTTCATTGGTAGTAAATATGCGACTAGTCGCTTTTTTTCGATTTATGCAACCATGGACGTGTTTTCGAGCCACTGCAGGCTCATCTTCAGATTGAGGTGTTACAGAAACATTATGTTGTGGACCAAGTGCAGCTAGACGCAGTGCTGGTGTCGGGTGCACTGCCTCGTTGTATTCACATCAAAGTGCTTCTTCTAACGCGCATTATTACGCTATGTACACAAATAAACACAGTATGTAGCTACACTTGGTTTTACACTGGCTCGCAGGATGTAAACATTCGAATGTTATGATACACTCTCAGAAGCTGTGTAGGTATTTCAGTCGAGATTCTCAAGATCTCTTAATCTACAAATGCCATTAACGTAGGTTTGCCTTTCTTCTGTCCGTCTACAAAGATAGGCTGTAGCGTCAGTATTGCGTCACATGTTCACACCTTTCACAGAATTCTAACATTGTGCTCAGTTTAGTTTGTGTAGACTCTTTCACAGCCTACACATACTCCCTCCACATTCTCTGCTTAGTTCTGGCTTGCCATCTGAGCTGTTGATATTCGTACAGTTGCTTTTCTTTGGTCCAAAGATTTATTTTATTTGATTGTCCTACATGCAGCAACTATCTTTCCCAAGTGCAACTGCAAAGCGTTTGTTGATTTCTGTCAGTGAAATTTTTTGGACATCTGTATTTCCTTTTGCCTACTTGACTTACTTCTTTTTTATATTTTCTTCTGTTGTCGATTCAAGTCAATATATCGTGTGTTATTCAAGGCATTCTACGGTACCTTTTTTCCCATTTTTATCTTCTGCTGCTCACGTTAGCTGTTCTCTCAAAGGTACCCATTCGTCTCCTAGTGTATTCCTTCCTCTATTTCAATTAATCGTTGCCTAATGTTCCCTTTAAGATTATCGACAAGCGATGGGTCTTAAGTTATTTAAGGTTTCATCTCTTAATTCCCTACATTTACCGGTCTCTTTCGTTGTAATCTGCAATAAATTATCCCAAGTCTGCATCTACACCTGGAAATGTCTTAGAATTTAAAATCTTGTTTCGAAAAGTCTGCTGTATTCCACGTACACGAGCTTCTTTCATGATTCTTGAACAATTTGTAGGCGACGATTAAAATACGCTCTGCGCAAAATTTTATCAGACGGCTCCCCCTTTCATTCCTTCCCCCTAGCCCACCTTCTCCTAATATTTCACCTTCCTATCCCCGCTACCGAATTCCAGTCTTTCATTACATTTCGAATATTTGTCTGCTTTAACAATCTGATTAATTTACTTTATTTTATCATTTTTTCTAAACTGTTTATCATCTGTGGTGTTGGTGGACATGTAAACTTGTACCTCTCTGGTGGGTGGGTGTTGGTTTTGTGTCTATCTTCGCTATGACAATGTCAATTGCAGCTTAGAGAGAAGTTGAATACTGTGAAACTATTTCATTGGTTGTGTCACTAACGAACACTCGCGAAGTGGTTGAAATATGTGATCTTAATAGAGAAATAACTGAGGATCAACTGACAGACATATTCAGTAACAAATAAATACCTACCATATTAACTGTAATCTACTATCATTACAGTAACTCAATGTAGGTACTCCATATTGCAATATTAAAAACTGTTATTAGAGTCACGAGAAATTGTTATGCTGGAATGATCACTTTTGTAAATGTTGTTGACTACACTAGGGAACAATCATGAACAGTTATTCATTGAAAGTGTCAGAGCTTGACGTCAGGAGCTACGGGAATTTTCGGCGAAGCGCTCTAGTGAACAGACCCGCTACTATGAAATATTTATCATCCGATTGTAAGAAAATATCCCGTGAGGAAAAAAAGTTATACTGTTTTCCGTCTTGGAGTCTGATATCCTCGCTCGATAAAGGGTTGCATTTTTTTCGTTATTCGTCGTTGTTACTGTGCTGCACGAAATCAAGTAAGAGACTTCACGGAATTTTAAAGAAATTCCAGAGATGAAAGCGCATTGGGTAGACCTTGCATTTGGTTCGTTTTAGATCTCACATTAATGCAGATGAAATGTAGGCCACATATGGAAATTATATTTAAAGTTGAGAGAAGAGCAATATGTATTTTCGTTCTCGAGATATTGGTCGATATGTCAGCTAGAAGGAAGATGTCGGACAACACAGAAGTCTTTATTAATGAACTCCGCCGTTATCCGTGGCTCTACGACCATAGCCGCCCAGATTATAAGGCTCTACGGCGGGAAAATGAAGGATGGAGGACATTCTCCTACACTGCTGGAATGAGAGGTGTGTACTTCATACGTTGCTAGAATGCTATCCATTATTATAAAATTCCGCCACCGTAGATCCTTAATCTTACTCACGGTCAATTAAATGGAAAATATTTCTGGCCGTCATGTTAGTTTAGCGTAGTATGTGCTTAAGAATTCGTACTTAAGCACAAATACACAAAAAAGGAGTAGTCGTAAAAGTTAATTGTTAGGAAATTGTGGCGTTGTTACTGCTTACTGATGTTAAGGTACGACTCAGCAAACAATAATATTCAAATTATTATCTGCCATAAACCTTAAGGCTTGAACTATATTACTTTTGTCGCAAAGTAGTGAAAACGAAAAATGTTTTTGTGCCTCGATAGTAAAACTGTCTTCGTAATTTATGCAGTTCGGGGCTGCTTAGTAAGATACATGTTAATGCAATATACTTTGGAACTGCCTTTTTTTAATGGAAGCTTTGAAAGTCTACTATACAGCATGTCCAAGGAGGAACTGTCAGTATTCAGGGATATGACAGGGACGATTATTCGAAACAAAAAGTCTAGTAAATATAGGCTCTAAACTGCGTGCCCTAAGAGTTATGATCACTTGTTCAGCAGAAGATGTATGTTTCACATTAGTGAAGATGAAGTGCTCATAGCCCTTAGGGTACGCCCTTTGGAGCCCACGTTTACTAGATTGTTTTCTTTCGAGTGATCTTTCGTCATATCCCTGACTATTGACCACTCCTCCTGAGACATCCTGTACATCTTATGGACACGAGTTCTGTGAACAAATCGTTACGAAAACAGTGTTAAGTATATTTGTCAATCTGCAGCCATTTATAAGTGTGAAACCTTCATGTACCTTCTTCGACATTAATGTCGATTTTAGATATTATTCCCATTTTGTACCAGCCTTGTTACGTACGCGGGGCAACTTAGTTGATCAAAAACTTGTCACTGTTTGATCACATAACTTATGCTGTCCACTAATCTCCAGTATTTCAAAGATAGCTGATAGTGCTAGTCGCTAGATCGTTGAAATTATATATTTTTTGTTAGAAAGACAATAGTTGTGGGAACAGGCTTATAGACATAAGGTAGTGCCCCGTTTGAGATAGTTTGTGAGCTTCCTTTCACACGCTCTTGACCACCTGTTACAGTGCTTCACCTGAAACGTGTTCAACTGACGAGCAAATCAGTGCTGCTCGTGTAAATATGAAATTAATAACGGCTTCATTTTCCAGTGGAGAAGAAATTCCATGTGGTCGGATATAAAATAATAACGTCATGTAACTAATATTCGTGGATGATGAGCCATTAATGTTAGACAAGCTCGCAGGTGATATGAAAAACTTGAATGTTACAAGCAGGCTAGTTCGTTACCCGTCGGTATGCTGTGGATGCTGGATATTCTACAGAAAATCCTTTGCTAGCCTTCACTGACAAGAATGTGCGAAGATAATACTTATATTTACTAAGTACTGTATTACTTTTTTACTGACACAGTTAAGCTAGAAGGTGTGAACTTCAATTTGGCACCGGAGTTGGAACACAAAAGAAGAAAGTTCTGCCCACTTCTTGACTCTCACATGAAGATCAGCAGTGTAGGGTTGGGGAAACAGTAACTATCTCCCTCGTTCTAAATTTCTGCTAAGTATCGAGCATCTACATACATGATTATACGCGGAAATAAAACGTACCTAGTAGACACATTCATGTCACACAATGGCGTTAATGGAGAGTGTTCCGTGTCAGGACTCAAAGGACTTCTGCCTGTTCAGGAGCACTGAGGTCGAAGTTAAATTTAAGAAATAGCACATACATCGTATCTCGTAGGAACAGAGTTAAAGCATATGCCACTAAATTAACGAGAAATAACAGTGGCATAACTAAGGTTGAGGACGGGGGGGCTTTGGAAATGCATTTTGGGAATCTTGTTTACTAATAAACATTCAAAGAATGGATATGATTCATCAGACTTTCAAAACAAATCTTATCGCCAACATCATCGAAGTTAAAGCAGACATGTTTTATTTACAATACTTAATACTACTGGAGCATTTACTCTGGAGCCGCGTGTTGAGTTTCTGAGGAACGTATTGATTGGTTTTAATTTGGAAAATTATCTTTCTACCGTAACCGAAGTAACTGGCAGAATAAATCACAGCAAAAGAGTCGTATGTACAGGGGGTAAATTTTAAGTTGACAAACCAGAATAACTTGGAAAATAAGCTTCACACGAAAAAAATGTGTAGAATCCAATACTGATTATTTTCGATGGGGACATCTACGGTGGGGTAGAAGCAACTTTAAAATTTCAAATGGGAACCCACATTTTTATTGTAGAATCAGATTCTACATTAAAAACTACGCACATTTTGTCTTGAACATTTGTTTTGATTCTTGGTAGTGGGCGCTGTAATTCAAGAAAATCCATGTTCTCATTTTTGGGTGGAAAATGGTTACGGATAGATAAAAAATATTTATTTACATCGTAAATTTTGATTCGGTAAAACGGAAGCTCTCCCTCCCTCCCCATAGGGTGGGGTTTGAGAGAGAGGAATTAGAGTTTTACAAATGTTGACCCAAATATTAATTTTTTCCGCAAATTCGGATAAGTTTGGGTCAACATGTCTAAAACTTTAATTCCTCTCTCTCAAACCCCACTCTATGTGGAGAGTTTTAGTTTTAGCGAATCCATATTTACGAAGTAAATAAGTATTTTTTATATATCCGTAACCATTCTCCATGCAAAAATGAGAACATGGATTTTCTTGAATTACAGCGCGAACTCCCAAGGATCTAAACAAATGCTTAAGACAAAATGTACGTAGTTTTTTATGTAGAATCTGATTCTGCAATAAAAAATGTGGGTTCCCATTTGAAATTTTAAAGTTGCCTCCCACCCCACCACCAGGGGGCTGGGGTGGAGGGCTAATTTTAGCACCAGTAGATGTCCCCTCGAAAGTAATCAACATTGGATTCAACACATTTTTTCGTGTGAAGCTTATTTTTCGAGTTATTCTGGTTTGTCTGCTTTAAAAAACACCCTGTACGGTATACCAGGTTGACAACCCCCAAGAAAAATGTTTTCAAATTCCGCGAGAACGTTAATTGACATTTTTCCTTCCTTTCCAAACTCCTTCGGCAAAAGTGTTTTCATGCACACAATGCCACATGGTTGATGCATGGCGGTTTTTAGTCAGATTTTCACCTCTTTTCTGAATAGTTGTGAATTATAGTCGCAGATGCAAAAAGTAAATGGAAGCGTTTAAGCGATAGGAATTACAAAGAAGTGCATGAGCACCAGCATTCCTGTGGATCTGGTGCATAGGCCACAAGCACGTGGCCGCAGATGAAGCAATTGGAGTTTGTGAGAGGAGTGACACGCCATAAACCGTAAGATGAAAAAAGAAAAAGTAGCGTGTTATTTAGTATTTTACTGTAATGTCAATATGTCTACACCTGACATATCGAGTAAACGATTTTTATTTTCAGAACCACTGGCAACTGCTGGGCCCCCTAAGTCCACAGCATGAGTCAGAAGCCAACAATTATGGACTGACAGTATCAGGTTAACACTAGCGTTTCAGTAAATTGTCGTTATTGAGCTTGTGCTTTATAACTTGTAGGTTTTCTGGTTAAATTACAGATATCTTGGACAGCGAAGCTACCAGTCTTCGTGAGGCAGACCAGGAATCAGAAGTCCCTAAACAGTAGTGGTTCTGAAGAATCGGAATTTTTTCCCCAGGTGTGAGGAATCAAAGAAGGTGGACTTAGCTTTCTCTAGAACAGCAGATTTAGAAAATCCAACACCTGCAGCAGTAGACAGCGGAACACTTCCAACGCCAGGTAGCGATTATAGAACGTCATCTCGAAAAAATAGTGGTACATGGCCTTCTTAAATGTTGCTTTAGAATGATCGGCACTGAACGTTAACTTAATAGCTATATACATTTTTTTCTAATTTATAGATGCAGCGAACACCTCCATAAAAGATAAACATGATGAGAGGTATGTATGCTGCAAGCATTCAATGAGAGCTTGTCTGAAAACTCAACCACAGAAGATGCAGAATACTATTACTGCGCGGATGTTGCTGCTACCTTGCGCCGGCTAGACTCTTGGTCCCGCGAAAAGACAAAAATCGAAATTGACAATCTGCATAAGGTTTAGAATTCCTAAGTGAATCTAATGAGGCAACGTTAAACCAAAGTAAGGCCTAAAAATATATTGTTGTTTTAGTGAAAGTTTGGAAGGTAGGAGACGAGATACTGGCAGAAGTAAAGCTGTGAGGACCGGGCGTGAGTCGTGCTTCGGTAGTCCATAGCCGGCACGGTAGCTCAGCGTGTTTGGTCAGAGGGTTAGCTGCCCTCTGTAATAAAAACAACTGAGTTAATAGATCAACAACGAACTTAAACGGATGTCTTACGACGTCCACCCCGAGCAGATGCAACGAACAAAACCGAACAAAATGAGATTTAAAAAAAAAATTAAAAAAAAAAGTGGTAGAGCACTTGCCCGCAAAAGGCAAAGGTCCCGAGTTCGAGTCTCTGTCATGCACACAGTTTTAATCTGCCAGGAAGTTTCGAAAAAATGAAAGTTACTTCTTTCTTTTTCGTTAAGTACAATATGCAATGTTTTTATTTCATTTAAATTTCTAACAGGCTGGAGTATTTTTTAGTAGCCTTTATGTGATGCCTGTTCCTTTTAAGTTATTATTAGTATTTTCCACTTCCTGTGTCAACTTTCAGGTACCTGGAAAGACAGGAGCAGAATATTTCTGAAGGTGGCTCTCATCAATGTGAATCAGTTTTATTTCAGTACATGCAGATGCACTACATTAACCGACTTTCTGTAAGTTTTATATACCGTGCGCAGTTTCTTTAATACATACGTATGAAACCGTTTGCGCAGAACAGCATTACAGTATAACAGCGTTTACCATACTTCCCGCACACTGGTGAACCTCATTTCAAGTACCAGTTCAGTGATGTTACGCCACCCAATAGCTTTCCACGCCAGGTTATCGGGAACAAGTGACGTATGTGTCTCGAGGTTGGGTGTTTAATGTGGCCTATCACCAGGTCGTCCATGGAGCCGCTATGTCGATCTAACCGGCAAAGACTAAAGAGCAATTCATCGTTGAACGTCACAGAATGCTCGCAATGCCTCTATTGACCCTCGCTTTACACCAACGGTCTCTGTTTGTGGTGCGGTGTTAGCGGAAACAACGGATGGCAACTCTAAATCGTAATCCAGCGTCCAGCAATCTGTTCCCGCGGGTTTACGGCGACACTCGGCGTGTTCCCTCTGCCCGGATTTCAGTTTTCATCTCTCTGTTCGTCAGAGCCAGTCCAACAATGGTGCGATCCGTTCGTTTGGTCCTCCAGCAAGCACCTGCGCCTACTGTTCTTGCCACACTGTTGTCGCGAGTCCATCTCGTCACGATTCGTCCTCCACTCATTAAGCCAAAACGATTTGTGGGCATGATGGTCTTATGTCCATCATGTCTATGATTCGATCTTCCTCAAAATCTGAAAGAAGGCGAGAAGTTGCACGTGCTTGTCCTTCTGACCATGATGTCCTTATATCTTCTACATCTACATCGACATGATTACTCTGCAATTCACATTTAAGTGCATGGCAGAGGGTTCATCGAACCACAATCATACTATCTCCCTACCATTCCACTCCCGAAAAGTGCGCGGGAAAAACGAACACCTAAACCTTTCTGTTCGACCTCTGATTTCCCTTATTTTATTTTGATGATCATTCCTACCTATGTAGGTTGGGCTCAACAAAATATTTTCGCATTCGGAAGAGAAAGGTGGTGACTGAAATTTAGTAAATAGATCTCGCCGCGACGAAAAATGTCTTTGCTTTAATGACTTCCATCCCAACTCGCGTATCATATCTGCAACACTCTCCTCTTACGTGATAATATAAAACGAGCTGCCCTTTTTTGCACCCTTTCGATGTCCTCCGTCAATCCCACCTGGTAAGGATCCCACACCGCGCATCAATATTCTAACAGAGGACGAGCGAGTGTAATGTAAGCTGTCTCTTTAGTGGATTTGTTGCATCTTCTAAGTGTCCTGCCAATGAAACGCAACCTTTGGCTCGCCTTCCCCACAATATTATCTATGTGATCTTTCCAACTGAAGTTGTTCGTAATTTTTACACCCAGGTACTTAGTTGAATTGACAGCCTTGAGAATTGTACTATTTATCGAGTAATCGAATTCCAACGGATTTCTTTTGGAACTCATGTGGATCACCTCACACTTTTCTTTATTTAGCGTCAACTGCCACCTGCCACACCGCACAGCAATCTTTTCTAAATCGCTTTGCAACTGATACTGGTCTTCGGATGACCTTACTAGACGGTAAATTACAGCATCATCTGCGAACAACCTAGGAGAACTGCTCAGATTGTCACCCAGGTCACTTATATCGATCAGGAACAGAAGAGGTCCCAGGACGCTTCCCTGGGGAACACCTGATATCACTTCGGTTTTAGTCGATGATTTGCCGTCTATTACTACGAACTGCGACCTTTCTGACAGGAAATCACGAATCCAGTCGCACAACTGAGACGATACCCAATAGGCCCGCAGCTTCATTAGAAGTCGCTTGTGAGGAACGGTGTCAAAAGCTTTCCGGAAATCTAGAAATACAGAATCAACTTGAGATCCCCTGTCGATAGCGGCCATTACTTCGTGCGAATAAAGAGCTAGCTGCGTTGCACAAGAACGATGTTTTCTGAAACCATGCTGATTACGTATCAATAGATCGTTCCCTTCGAGGTGATTCATAATGTTTGAATACAGTATATGCTCCAAAACCCTACAGCAAACCGACGTCAATGATATAGGTCTGAAGTTCGATGGATTACTCCTACTACCCTTCTTAAACATTGGTGCGACCTGCGCAATTTTCGAATCTGCAGGTACAGATCCATCGGTGAGCGAGCGGTTGTATATGATTGCTAAGTAGGGAGCTATTGTATCAGCGTAATCTGAAAGGAACCTAATCGGTATACAATCTGGACCTGAAGACTTGCCCGTATAAAGCGATTTGAGTTGCTTCGCAACCCCTAAGGTATCTACTTCTAAGAAATTAATGCTAGCAGCTGTTCGTGTTTGAAATTCTGGAATATTCCATTCGTCTTCCCTGGTGAATGAATTTCGGAAAACTGCGTTCAATAACTCCGCTTTAGCGGCACAGTCGTCGGTAACAGTACCATCGGCACTGCGCAGCGAAGGTATTGACTGCGTCTTGCCGCTTGTGTACTTTGCATACGACCAGAATTTCTTCGGATTTTCTACCAAATTTCGAGACAATGTTTCGTTGTGGAACCTATTAAAGGCATCTCGCATTGAAGTCCGTGCCAAATTTCGCGCGTCTGTAAATTTTAGCAAATCTTCGGGATTTCGCGTTCTTCTGAACTTCGCATGCTTTTTCCGTTGCCTCTGCAACAGCGTTCGGACCTGTTTTTTGTACCATGGGGGATCAGTTCCATCTCTTACCAATTTATCTTCACGTAAAAAGTTCCAGACACACCGACTCGCTGCAGTCCGGAACCGCGGGACTGCTACGGTCGCAGGTTCGAATCCTGCCTCGGGCATGGGTGTGTGTGATGTTCTTAGGTTAGTTAGGTTTAAGTAGTTCTAAGTTCTAGGGGACTTATGACCTAAGATGTTGAGTCCCATAGTGCTCAGAGCCATTTGACCCAGTTGACACACCGACTAACCATCATGTTCTTCGTCTGTAGGAATAGATATTTTTCTCTACTGAGAATAGGTCTCATAGGGATAATGTTTTAATCTACACAGTTTGCATGGATAGAAAGGTAGAGTATCATTTTGATAGCGTTTGGTCATGGTGTAACACTTCCCATTTGCATCACTGGAGTTTCATTTAATAATACAAATTCGGCATCATAATTCGGGAGCTATAAATGTTAAAAAGCACTTCCGCAAATCAGAACACGTGCCCCATTGCCCGGTACAACTTAGCCACACTTAGCCAAAACCGCTCCTCGCTGTGGATATACACCGCCTGACAAAGAAGTGAATCACCTACAAGACAAGGTCGGATTTGGCTGTAAGTTCTCGCACCCTACGCATCGTCGAAGGGGAGTGTAAATTATTAGAGTTACAATTCTCTGTGACAAGCAGAACGGCATACTCGTGTGAAACAGCGTTAACACTTGACAGAGCTTGATAAGGGCCTTATAATGAGTCGACTTTTGGCCTGCTGATCGGAACGTACAATATCCAGATCTGTGGGACAATCAGATGTGATGGTGGCCCGATGTTCGACTGCGTGAGAACGTGAGAGCCGTCCTCGAGGTTACCGTCGACCACGTCTGACCACCACACAGTAAAGGCCTGGCCAGACAGAATCCGGCCTGCCGCTGCGACGGACGGCGCAGCGGGTTGCCGGGCCCGACAGCGGCCAGGGACGACACACAGGCAACGGCCGCAATGACTCTTGCTGCGTCAGCTGTGTTACGCTGTGGAAGGGGCAGAACCCCATTATTGAGCTTGCATGCGTAGCGCGATTGTCTTGGCGTTAGACGATTTGGAATCCTCACACGGGACGCGTTATCTTTGTGCGAGTTTATTATTTTTTTTATTGCAGAAATGGGTAGCTCGCACTAGCGATACGAAATGGCACTAAGAAGAGGAGATGTTGGTTACACGACATTAATACCAAGAGAGAAAGCTTAGGAGAATACCATCGTCTGTGTATTGATCTAAGAGTCTGACGAAGATAGGTTCTTCAAATATTTTCGTATGTCGCGAGAATTTTTCGAGGAAATGCATCGCCTGTTAAAATGGTAGCACCGAGAAGTGCACAACGAACTGGAGAAAGCCAATTGATACAAGGCACAGGCTAACAATTTGTTTGAGGTAAGTATTACCGTTTGTGGCCTCTTTGTGCTTCAAACAGAAGTCACATAAATTATTCCATTTCAGTTTTGCTGTATGATATGAAAGGTTCGGCGGAAGAAAGTTCTGTCTCACAACGTAGTTACGAGTGGAGTGATAAATTGATCTGCAGTGTTTACGAATACAGCAAACGATAGTAACATCCAGTTCCGTATGTCCCGCTAGAGAGAACTTTCTACTTAATAGATTGTTTTGTTTCATTGTATTCATACCATTGTCATTGAATTTAAACGAACATATCTTTGGTCGTTAAGCTATCCATTCGTTCTATCGGCATAACAGATTTTAATCTTTTCCAGATATTTGACTACAGGCGACAGTCACCAGACCATAGCTTTCTCTTTTCGGTTAGGACGTTCAACAGTCTCAGATATTGTGAAATAAGTGTGCCAGGCAGTATGGACTGTTCTACAGCCCAAGTATTTACATACTCCTAAAACAGAGATGTGGAAGAAATCTGAAGGAGGATTTCTAGAACTTTGGGGGTTTCCGGACTGCCTTGGAAGCATAGACGGAAAGCCTATCAGGTTAAAATGCCCGAAGGATACTGGATCGTCGTGCGGTAGCGTTCTCGCTTCCCACGCCCGGGTTCCCGGGTTCGATTCCCGGCGGGGTCAGGGATTTTCTCTGCCTCGTGATGGCTGGGTGTTGTGTGATGTCCTTAGGTTAGTTAGGTTTAAGTAGTTCTAAGTTCTAGGCGACTGATGACCATAGATGTTAAGTCCCATAGTGCTCAGAGACATTTGAACATTTGATACTGGATCCCAGTTCTTCTGCTACAAACAGTTCTTTTAGCTAGTTCTCCTGGCGATCGTTGATCCATACTACGGAGTTTACAGTAGTTGATATTGGAAGTTATGGGCGTCACAGTGAGAACAATATTTCTGAGAATTCAGCTTTCTATCAAGAGTATATCGAGGGCAAAAGTATTCTACCTCCAAATCAGGATCGCGTGTATCAGACAAAAAGTTGTCTTCTCTCACCTCCTCTGTAAGTCTTCCTGTGTCCATGATGCATGCACTACGAGCTGCGAGACAAAAACCGCCTCACGCCGCTGCTTCCAGTGTGACAGCAGAGCAGTTGAGTGCGCCAACAGAGGCAAGCAGCCGCTCCGGCTTGCGTCGAATCTGTAATCTGTGACAGCGCGGCGGCGGCCGGTGCGGCAGGCCGCATTCTGTCTGGCCAGGCCTTAAGCCCTAGGTATCCGCGCCTGCCATCCGCTCCCTGCCGCCGTTGGATAAGCAGCTGCAGCAACAAGTCGTATACTCCTAGCTCACTCATTTGTTACATAGTTTAATTCTTAATTTCTTTGCGTGTTTTTGGTACTTGCATTGTTTAATTCATAAATTTCGGGCGTATTATAGTATTTGAGAGTGTAGCATCGCGTTTTAGTATCTGAATAGTGTAAAATCGCGTAGTCTCCTTCCGCCGCCGCGCAGTGTGTCAGCAGTGCGCAAGTAGCAGCATTACTGCATTTACTAGGCAATCTTGTATTTTAATAACCGTTTAAATTTTGTCGAGGGACGGGAAAAACCCACCGTGGTACAACAACAAAGTTAGGAAACTACTGCGAAAGCAAAGAGAGCTCCACTCCAAGTTTAAACGCAGCCAAAACCTCTCAGACAAACAGAAGCTAAACGATGTCAAAGTTAGCGTAAGGAGGACTATGCGTGAAGTGTTCATTGAATTCGAAAGTAAAATTCTATGTACCGACTTGACAGAAAATCCTAGGAAGTTCTGGTCTTACGTTAAATCAGTAAGTGGCTCGAAACAGCATATCCAGACACTACGGGATGATGATGGCATTGAAACAGAGGATGACACGCGTAAAGCTGAAATACTAAACACCTTTTTCCAAAGCTGTTTCACAGAGGAAGACCGCACTGCAGTTCCTTCTCTAAATCCTCGCACAAACGAAAAAATGGCTGACATCGAAATAAGTGTCCAAGTAATAGAAAAGCAACTGGAATCACTCAATAGAGGAAAGTCCACTGGACCTGACGGGATACCAATTCGATTCTACACAGAGTACGCGAAAGAACTTGCCCCCCTTCTAACAGCCGTGTACTGCAAGTCTCTAGAGGAACGGAGGGTTCCAAATGATTGGAAAAGAGCACAGATAGTCCCAGTCTTCAAGAAGGGTCGTAGAGCAGATGCGCAAAACTATAGACCTATATCTCTGACGTCGATCTGTTGTAGAACTTTAGAACATGTTTTTTGCTCGCGTATCATGTCGTTTTTGGAAACCCAGAATCTACTATGTAGGAATCAACATGGATTCCGGAAACAGCGATCGTGTGAGACCCAACTCGCTTTATTTGTTCATGAGACCCAGAAAATATTAGATACAGGCTCCCAGGTAGATGCTATTTTTCTTGACTTCCGGAAGGCGTTCGATACAGTTCCTCACTGTCGCCTGATAAACAAAGTAAGAGCCTACGGAATATCAGACCAGCTGTGTGGCTGGATTGAAGAGTTCTTAGCAAACAGAACGCAGCATGTTGTTATCAATGGAGAGACGACTACAGACGTTAAAGTAACCTCTGGCGTGCCACAGGGGAGTGTTATGGGACCATTGCTTTTCACAATATATATAAATTACCTAGTAGATAGTGTCGGAAGTTCCATGCGGCTTTTCGCGGATGATGCTGTAATATACAGAGAAGTTGGAGCATTAGAAAATTGTAGCGAAATGCAGGAAGATCTGCAGCAGGTAGGCACTTGGTGCAGGGATTGGCAACTGACCCTTAACATAGACAAATGTAATGTATTGCGAATGCATAGAAAGAAGGATCCTTTATTGTATGATTATATGATAGCGGAACAAACACTGGTAGCAGTTACTTCTGTAAAATATCTGGGAGTACGCGTGCGGAACGATTTGAAGTGGAATGATCATATAAAATTAATTGTTGGTAAGGCGGGTACCAGGTTGAGATTCATTGGGAGAGTGCTTAGAAAGTGTAGTCCATCAACAAAGGAGGTGGCTTACAAAACACTCGTTCGACCTATACTTGAGTATTGCTCATCAGTGTGGGATCCGTGCCAGATCGGTCTGACGGAGGAGATAGAGAAGATCCAAAGAAGAGCGGCGCGTTTCGTCACAGGGTTATTTGGTAACCGTGATAGCGTTACGGAGATGTTTAGCAAACTCAAGTGGCAGACTCTGCAAGAGAGGCGCTCTGCAGCGCGGTGTAGCTTGCTCGCCAGGTTTCGAGAGGGTGCGTTTCTGGATGAGGTATCGAATATATTGCTTCCCCCAACTTATACCTCCCGAGGAGATCACGAATGTAAAATTAGAGATATTCGAGCGCGCACGTAGGCTTCCAGACAGTCGTTCTTCCCGCGAACCATACGCGACTGGAACAGGGAAGGGAGGTAATGACAGTGGCACGTAAAGTGCCCTCCGCCACACACCGTTGGGTGGCTTGCGGAGTATAAATGTAGATGTAGATGCAGAACAAGTACAATTCTGTGTCAGCTCACACCTTCGGTCGGAGACCAGCTTCTAGTCGCACTACGGAATTACTGTCCCACGCCGTTGACGCCACAACACAAACGGTCGCGTTCGGAGTGTGCTACGACTGGGAAGAATGGAATGCTGAGCGGTGTCGTATTGTGGTCACCGATGAACCGCGGCTCTGCACTTCCGAGTGTAAAAAACCTAACAAAATGTTGATAATTAGACCAGCTATGCGAGAGATAAATCGACTCGTAACACCCGAGACGCGAACTGTCTCATGTAGTAAACTAACCATGGTAAGCGCTGCCCAGGGACGTCGGGCTCACTTTCAGAGACCACCTCCCTGAGCAGCGCCGGTGAAGGGGCTACTGTCTCTAACACAAATCTTTCTTAGCTTCTTTTTCTTCTCTTCTTAAAAATTAATATTTTACAATTTTCCATTTTCTAATTTCATGTATTATGATTTCAGGAAATAATCACAGCGGTATCTTAAACAGAGAAGGACAACAGACATGGGTAAAGGTGCCGGTGGCCTCAGATGCCTAGTCAAATTTCGCTGCACTGTTGTTATTGTTGTTGTTGTTGTTGTTGTTGTTGTTGTGGTCTTCAGTCCTGAGACTGGTTTGATGCAGCTCTCCATGCTACTCTATCCTGTGCAAGCTTCTTCATCTCCCAGTACTTACTGCATCCTACATCCTTCTGAATCTGCTTAGTGTTTTCATCTCTTGGTCTCCTTCTACAATTTTTACCCTCCACGCTTCCCTCCAATGCTAAATTTGTGATCCCTTGATGCCTCAGAACATCTCCTATCAACCGGTCCCTTCTTCTAGTCAAATTGTGCCACAAACTCCTCTTCTCCCCAATTCTATTCAATACCTCCTCATTAGTTATGTGATCTACCCATCTAATCTTCAGCATCCTTCTGTAGCACCACATTTCGCAGTGGGGACCGTAAACAGAGTCTAAGAGGATTGAGTGGAGCAGTACGCCCCGCACAAAATTTATCAGATGGCTGAGCGTAGCTGTCTAAATGCAGCCCTGGAAAAAAAAAAAAAAAAAAACTATAGCTTTCCCAGGATGACCATCGTCGGCGATTTATGTGACTACCTGGAAAGAAGTCCCATTCTTCCAACGTTTTGTAGCGGCAAAGTGGTGTTATTCTTGGCGACATGGTGTGAGAAGCCATTAGGCGTGACTTCGTATCACGGCTGGTAGTGACCGAAGGAGCTCTGATGTTACAATGCTAAGTCACGGATTTCCTGCCTCCTCATGTACTGCCTCTCTTGCGACGGTATAGTAGTGAAATTTTTGAAAAAATGGCTCTGAGCACTATGAGACTTAACTTCTGAGGGCATCAGTCCCCTAGACTTAGAACTACTTAAACCTAACTAACCTAAGGACATCACACACATCCATGCCCGAGGTAGGATTCGAACGTGCGACCTGCAAATTTTCAAGTGCACAAAGTTCGTCGACGTACGTCACTTTCTGCTTCATGGTAAGATATTCCCGTGGTCAGTAAGACCCTCATATCTCTCCCCAGTAGAACATGGGTGGAACCAGCCGGGAGATCAACTCTGTGCCATTGTGAGTATCCACTATATTAAGGAGGTTCCAACAGATGTGGTCCAACTTGCCTCGTGAGATAGTAGAACGGCTTTAGGACACTCTTCCTGAACGAATCAAGCATGCGCCCGAGTCAGAGGATGGTGCAACAACGCCATAACGATTAGTGGGCTCATACTGTCAAGTTCTTTGTAAATCTGACTCGAGTTTGTAATTAGTGAAACAGTATCACATACCCTTTCAAATCGTGAGGTTTTAGTTCTGTTCCTCTTTCCCTTCTGGGTGCTTCGCGCCTTTTGTCAGGCAGGGTGTGTGGGGCACACAGCGCCCTGGCTTACCTGCCGCGCCCTGCGCTCTGGGGTGGGCGTGGCCAGAGCTGGGCCCCCGGCCGGGGCTGCCCGCACCCAGCTGTCGCCCACGCACCTGTTGCGGCCCCTGGGGCGGCTGCCGGCAGCCGGTATCGATTGCCTGACCCCAGCTGCAGCCCCCTCCACTACTCCGGTCTGCTCGGGTCACGTCCGGGCCGACCGGGCTGGGCTGTGACCCAGTTTTCCAGCCGCCCGGGACCTCCCGGGTCAATCCTAGGCAACCAATCGATTCGCTTGCTCCTCAGCAAACAAAGAAGCAGAATGCAATACTCTAACAAATCCGTCACCCTCCGCCGAAAAACATCAAACTGCGCGTGCTACTAGTTGTTCAGACGACTTGTGGATTTCATTTTATTGCGCAATATTTCGACGCCGACTTTTAGCAGTCTTCTTCAGGTGTTACACGCAAGGATTATAAAAAGATCATTTGACTGATGTTGCCTAGAAACAGATCAGCCCTACAACTAAAATCGACAGGAAGATGATGACTCTTCTCACTTTTCTACGCTCGCCATAAAACGCCAAAAAATGGTTCAAATGGCTATGAGCACCATGGGACTTAACTTCTGAGGACATCAGTCCTGTAGAACTTAGAACTACTTAAACCTAACTAACCTAAGAACATCACACACATCCATCCCCGAGGCAGGATTCGAACCTGCGACCGTAGCGATATAACGTCATTTGATGTCCTCCAACACAAGCAGGTGTGGCGCCACTACGTTATGGGCTTTTATATGGCACCGTTTTTGAGTCATACGTCACGTGACTACTTTCATCCACCCTGCCACGAACTCCTCTCCTCTGCCAACCATTTCATCTCAGAGTCGCACTTTCAACCTACGTCCTCAATTATTTGCTGGATGTATTCCAATCTCTGTCTTCCTCTACATTTGTTGCCATCTACGACTCCCTTCAGTATCATGGAAATCATTCCCTGATGTCTCAACAGATGTCCTATCATCCTGTCCCGTCTTCTTGTTGGTGTTTTCCATGTATTCCTTTCCTCGTCGATTCTACAGAGAACCTCCTCGTTCCTTACCTTATCAGCCCACCTAATTTTCTTCATTCGTCTGCAGCACCACATTTAAAATGTCTCTAATCTCTTCCGGTTTTCCCGCTGTCCATGTCTCACTGCCATACGATGCTGTGTTCGAAACATACACTTTCAGAAATTTCTTCCTCAAATTAAGACCTATGTTTGGTACTACCGGACTTCTCTGCGCGGGAAATGCCTTTTTCGCCAATGATAGGCTGCCTTTTGCGAATTCCTTGCTCCGTCAGTCATAGGTTATTTTGCTGACGACTTAGTAGAATTCCTTAACTTAGAATACTTCGTAACCCCTAATTGTAATGTTAAGTTTTTCGCTTTTCTTACTGCGGCTAATTCTCATTACTTTCGTCTTTCTTCCATTTATTCTCAATCCGTATTCTGTACTCCTTAGACTGTTCATTCCGTTCAACACACTGCAGCCCTTCTTTACTTTCACTGAGGGTGACAACGTCATCTGCGAATCTTATCACTAATATCCTTTCACCCTGACTCTTGAACCTTTATTTCCGCAATTGGTTCTTCGACATATAGACTGAACAGTAGGACGAAACACTCCATCCCCTTCTTGCACGCGTTTTAATCCGTGCACCTCGTTCTTGATATTCCACCCTTATCGTTCCCTCTTGATACTTGTGCGTATGGTATATTACCTTCTTTCCCCATAGCTTATTCCTATTTTTCTCAGGATTTCCAATATCTTGCACCATTTTATACTTCGAACGCTTTTTCCAGGTTGACAAATCCTATAAATGTGTCTCGATTTTTCTTCAGTCTTGCTTCCATTATCAACCGGAAAGTCAAAACCGCCTCTCTGCTGCCTTTACTTTTTCTGTAGCCGAACTGATCGTCATCTAACATTTTCCTGTATGTTATTCTTGTCAGCAGCTTGCGTTATGAGCTATCCCTTCTGCCTTATTTGATTTTAAGCCTTCCAAAGCTCTTCTAAATTCTGGTCCTGATACTGGATCTGCTATTCCTTCCCTACCGACTTTGTTTCTTCTTCTATTACGTCATCAGACAAGTTTTCCCCCCGTAGTGGCCCTCAATGGGCTCTTTCCACTTATTCGCTCTCTCCTCTGCATTTAACAGTGGAATTCCCGTTGCACTCGTAATGTTACCTCCTCTGCTTTTAATTTCACCGAAGACTGTTTTGACTTTCCTATACGCTGAGTCAGACCTTCTGACAATCATTTCTTTTTCGATTTCCTTACATTATTTATATAGCCATTTCGCCTTAGCTTCCTTGCACTTCCTATATATGGGATTGCCCAGAAGGTAATGCATCTCGTTTTTTCTACAACAATTCTTTATTGAACATATTGAGAACCACACATCGAAAGAGTGTGTAACGCCGGAAATGCATATCCTCGTATTTCCATCTATTGTACTATAATTTTTTTTCCTTATTTTGTTACCTGAATATATGACGTCTCTGTGTCTTTGTATATTGTAATTGTTTTCCTATTTGTATATATATGCATTTATGTCGATGTATAATTGGTTTGTTGTGTAAAGATTATTTGTATTTTTACGCTGGGTCTGGCCTAGGGAAACTATGCTATCGAACCATTACATCGATAGGTCGTGTGGAGAACCAAAGTGTTTAGGATCTTTGGTAGTGTTAACTCTGCCGCGTGGAGCGCGGGCAGACCAGAGAGAGTCTGGCTGGGGTGGTGCAGTGGAGCGGGTGTATTGTGTGAAGCTCCCGCGAGTTGCCGCTCTTTCGGGGTTTGGCAGCATGTAATTGCGCTCGACTTGCGATGATAGTTTCTGACATGGTGTCGCGGACGTGAAGCATTAGCTGGCGCACATCAAGAGCCCGTTTCGTCTGGTGACAGTGTCGAGAAGAAGGCGCGCCAACATCCAGCTTCTGCAACAGCGACGGCCGACAATGAGTGACTGTCGCCACCTCCTCGATCGACGGCTTCAAACCTTCAATCAGCCAACAAGGAAGACTGGAAGCACGTAAAGTTTTAGAACTGTATGGCAGACCTCAGTTTTTCAAACTTTTAAAATTGTTGCATCACAAAATTACAGCAACTTAGCATGAACCTTTGTTACTCATTGTCCCAATTGCATTGCCAAGCACGGTCTCTTCCTTTTCCGAAATAAACCCGAGTGTCGTTGAAATTCAAACGCCAGCATCATTCGATTTCACTGCTTTAATTTCAAAGTTCAGTTAAGGTATTCATAGCTGGCTACAATATTTAGATTGCACAAGCACAAATTAAGAGTGCGAGTTTTGTTACTGTATTTTAGTTACCTGTGACTGCAGCTCAGCTTGGTACGTACTAAATTTTACTATTGTTAATTGTTCAGAATCATTAAATTCAAGTTCAAAGTTAAATCTCTTATTTCTAAATTGCATAGATTCAAGTAGCTTTTGAAATGATTGTTGAGGTAGTCCAAGACTAACCGTATTTTACTGAATTTCGATGTGCTTCAGAAAGAAAGCTCACTATTAACTTCAGTCACTAAATTAACTTTCGATTTTCCGGTTTTATTAATTCTTTTGCTAAATTAAGTCAGAGTGTAGCGAAATGTATTACTTCTGACAAAGTTTCAGTTTTCACACTACACGTGTTAACCTTCAGTTGCCACGCTTCGAGTGCTAATTATATGTGTAATAACCTTTCTTTTTCAGTTACTATAGTAATTGTCCTTAGGACTGGCGACCGTAATTTCCCCCAAATCTCAAATATCTAATTACCGCTAGTTAATTGTTAACGTAACTGCCGCACATTTACTTACTTTATTTACTTTACCCCTTTTCAAAATTAATTTCCACCAGTTTCATTTGCATTTTTCCTTTCATTTAGACGTAACCCTTACCTCCCTCTTTACCGACAAATTAACTTCTGTGACGATTGCTTTTTCCCAAATTTCCATTAGGTACACGCGGTGTAATTTTTCACTGTCATTAAGGTCGATAAGTGAGGGGGAGGTTACAAGTGGTGTTTTATCTACGCACCCTATTTTCTCACATGATATCCATCCCGTTCTATTGCCTCCCTCCAGCGCGAAACAACGAAGTGTATGCCTTGTCGGTACCAATCCTTGTCCTGGTGGCGCAGCCAGTGCTCCACTGTGTGAACTTACTATGCAGGGCCAACTGCCGAGTCGTAATGCGTCTGTCCTCGCGAATGACAACTTCAGCTCGCTGCAACAGGTCAGTTTGGCAGCCGTGGATGATCTCCCAGACCGCTGCAAATCGTGGAGCTCCGCCGAACCCTTTGTGATGACCGCACTCTCCGTGCCCAGCGATTAACTGTACTTCTGTAGACAGCAGAAGCTCCGTAGACTTTGTACAAGCGTTTGTCAATATTTCCCACAGTTTCTTTTTCTGCAGTGAGAATTTCAATGACGGCGCGTTGCTTGTAACGTGTATCACCTACAGAGACCATTTTGAAACTGTCCTGCAGGTTCGTTGTATGTCGGAAATGACGGAAACTTGGCGCGCTCACTCATTAGACTTTAAATAATACATACGTAACGTTTCGCATTGGTAGCATTGTTTTCAACTGAGAAAAAAAAATACGGTGCATTACTTTCTGGGCAACCCTCGTACTTCATTCCTAAGAGTCTTATATATCTGCATTCCTTAATTTCCGTAAACATTTTGGTACTTCCTTCTTTCGTCGATCAACTGAAGTGTTTCTTCTGTTACCCATGGTTTTTCGCAGATACCTTCTTTGTACCGACAGTATTCTTTCCAGCTTCTGTCATCGTCTTTTTTAAACATGTCCATTCCTCTTCAACTGAACTACTTAATGAGCTATTCCTTATCACTCTATGTATATGGTTAGAGAACTTCAAGCGTATCTTTTCCTTTCTTGGTATTTCCGTACGCCATTTCTTTGGGTATTGATTCTTCCTAACTAAACTCTTAAACTTCAGCCCACTCTTCATCACTACTATATTGTGATCTGAGTCTATATCTATTAGTGGATACGTGTTACAATCCAGTATCTGATTGCGGAACTCTGCCTGACCATGGTGTAATCTAAGTGAAAGCTTCCCGTATCACCCGGCCTTTCCCAAGTATACCTCCTCCTCTTGTGATTCCTAAACAGAGTATTCGCAATTACTAGCTGAAGTCTATTACAGAACTCAAATAGTCTTTCTCCTCTTTCATTCCTTGTCCCAAGCCCATAGTTTACTGTAACCTTTTCTTCTACTCCTTCCCCTACAACTACATTCCAGTCCCTAATGCCAATTAGATTTTCATCCCCCTTTACATATTGTATTACCCTTTCAGTATCCTCATACACTTTCTCTATCTCTTCATATTCAGCTTGCGACGTCGGCATGTATACCGGAACTATCGTTGCCGGTGTTGGTTCGCTGTCGATTCTGCTGAGAACAACCCTATCACTGAACTGTTCACAGTAACATACTCTCTGTTCTACCTTCCTATTCATAAAGGATCCTACTCTCGTTATATCACTTTCTGCTCCTGTTTGTATTATGCTATACTCATCTGACCAGAAACCTTTGTCTTCTATCCATTTCACTTCACTGGCGCACATTATATCCCGATTGAGCCATACCATTTCGTTTTTCAGATTTTGTAGCTTCGTTGCCAAGTTCAAACTTTTGACATTCCATCTCCCCTTCGGCGGTCCCCTCCCAGAGATCCGAACGGGGGACTAGTCCGGAAAATTTTGCCAACGGACAACATGACACTTTTTCAATTACAGGCCACATGTCTTGTGGATACACGTCGCGTGTCTTTAATGCAGCGGTTTCCAAAGTCTTCCTCACGCTAGCTGGCGAAATACCCAAAACGCATTCTCAGCGGGGAAGTGCTAACACCACATCCGAAACTCCGCTAACTGCGCACACCTCAGTCGATTGTGACTCCAAGATACGAATACCATGGACGGTTTCAATTTGGTCTCCCGCTTTACAAATGTCTCAGTTTCCTCGTCTTTGTAACTAATTAGGGAAAAGTTTGAAAACTGTTTCACTCACGACACCTTATTTCCTATCTGACGGAAAATACAGTGGTCAAAATATATGTTGCATACTGATTAAATTTTAATACTGAACTTTGTGACCTAGAAATAAGCTATGATGTCAATAAATTGGTTGGTTGTAATGTATTCTAGCGCAAACTATCCATATTTGTACCATGAGAGGGCAGTGTGTGCAATATATGTGTCATTACGAGAGTTATGTTGCTTCAGTATGGTTCGGACAACAATAACGCTTGATCAGAGGCTCTGTATATTCACACTAACGGAGTGTGAGAGTTTGAAGTCGCAGCGTGTGTCGCTCTGGGTCAAAGTGATGTCTCTAGAATCTGAAACAAGCTTCTAGCGACAGCATCAGTCGAGGATCGTCACAGAAGTGGCCGTGGAAGAAAAACAGCAGGTGTGCAGGACCGTTATCGGCGAATAACAGCAAGCAGAATACCTCAATACAATGCTACACGTCTATAGTGGCAGTACCAAACAGCTATAGAAGTGCTAGTATCAACATAAACGATGCGAAATAGAGTGCATGAGCAGGGATTACGTGCCAGAATAACTCTCAAGGCTCCTCCTCTAAACTGAGTTGGGAGAGGGGCTCGTGTTGCACGCACGTGAAACCACTCCTCGTGGACTAGGCAGCAGTGGGACACAACGCTGTTTCTTGATGAGCTGAGTCAGTCTCCACTACGACAATACGCATAGTCGTGTGTGGAGACAACGAGGACGGTGTTTACACCCTAACCGCATCATAGACTGCCGCCCTTATCGGGGTGGTTCACTCATGTTGGAATTATGATGGCCGCAGGCCACCCTTGTGCCAGTACATGGGAGGAAGACTATTGTGAAATACCGGGACAACATCCTTGCAGGCATTGTCGCTTTATCTGGTGAACGTATTGGAGCGAGATTCACCGTAATGGACGACAATGAACACCTCTGTCGTCAAAATCTTGTGAACAACTTCCTAACGGAGCCTAGAACACGGTCGGATGGAATAGTTTCCGCATTCTCCAGCTCTCACCTGCATTGAGACTGCATGGGCGTTGTTAAAACGAGCGGTTTGCAATCGTCCTGACCCACCAAAGACCTGATATGGCATGATAGAGGCCGCTGTAGAGGAATCACATTACATATATATATATATATATATATATATATATATATATATATACAGGGTGAGTCACCTAACGTTACCGCTGGATATATTTCGTAAACCACATCAAATACTGACGATCCGATAGTGTAATTGTTTAACACAAACCATACAAAAATGCATGGAAGTATGTTTTTTAACACAAACCTACGTTTTCTGAAAATGGAACCACGTTAGTTTTGTTAGCACATCTGAACATATAAACAAATACGTAATCAGTGCCGTTTGTTGCATTGTAAAATGTTAATTATATCCGGAGATATTGTAATCTAAAGTTGACGCTTGAGTACCACTCCTCCGCTGTTCGATCGTGTGTATCGGAGAGCACCGAATTACGTAGGGATCCAAAGCGAACGGTGATGGACCATAGGTACAGAAGAGACTGGAACAGCACATTACGTCCACATGCTAACACCTTTTTACTGGTCTTTTTCACTGACGCACATGTACATTACCATGACGTGGAGGACGCATAAATTGGCCAGCTCGTTCTCCTGATCTTACACCTCTGGACTTCTTTCTGTGGGGTACGTTAAAGGAGAATGTGTACCGTGATGTGCCTACAACCCCAGAGGATATGAAACAACGTATTGTGGCAGCCTGCGGCGACATTACACCAGATGTGCTGCGGCGTGTACGACATTCATTACGCCAGTGATTGCAATTGTGTGCAGCAAATGATGGCCACCACATTGAACATCTATTGGTCTGACATGTCGGCACACACTCTATTCCACTCTGTAATTGAAAACGGAAACCACGTGTGTACGTGTACCTCACCCCTCATGGTAATGTACATGTGCGTCAGTGAAAAAGACCAATAAAGAGGTGTTAGCATGTGGACGTAATGTGCTGTTCCAGTCTCTTCTGTACCTAAGGTCCATCAGCGTTCCCTTTGGATCCCTACGTAATTCGGTGCTCTCCAATACACACGATCGAACAGCGGAGGAGTCGTACTCAAGCGTCAACTTTAGGTTACAATATCTCCGGATGTAATTAACATTTTACAATGCAACAAACGGCACTGATTACGTATTTGTTTATATGTTCAGCTGTGCTAACAAAACTAACGGGGTTCCATTTTAAAAAAAACGTAGGTTTGTGTTAAAAAACATACTTCCGGGCATTTTTTTATGATTTGTATGAAACAATTACACTAGCCCCTCTCCTCACGTTCGGTCTGTGGAATCGATTCGTCAGTATTTGGTGTGGTTTACGAAATATATCCAGCGGTAACGTTAGGTGACTCACCCTGTATATATCACAGGCCTATCTGGGCGATTTGGTAAAACGTATGCCTATCCGCATTTAAAAGTGTCTCCATTTACGAGGAGGACCATTTGATTCACGAACAACGTGTTATGCACGATGATAGTTCAAGTTGCCACTGTGTCTGACGGGAAAAAAAAAACAGTTTTGTTTCCTATTATGCCCAGTATTGACAACGAAGCAACATGCAACATTTATTTTTACCACCGTTTTGTCTGCAAACCGATGGTGTGGCAATGGATAGGCTATCATTACCTGTCGTGACGAGCTTGTACATGGGAGCCTTTGAAGCAAAGGCACTATAATCAGCCAAGTTGAAACGAAAGCGTTTCTATCGCTATAAGGTGTGACGGCCGACCATAAGGAAGTGTCCTCGCAACATTTAGGTTGTGTCCACCCTAATACAACATCTGTGCCTTGAACCATCACCATCTCTCTCATGGGACTACAAATTACGTGTTAACAGGGCCATTCGACATGATCCCCCGTTTGGGGCGCTAAACTGAGAAGGGACCCCAGAGAAGCCACAAGTGGAATATTTCTACACACGTGTTACAAAAAGGTACGGTCAAACTTTCAGGAAACATTCCTCACACACAAATAAAGAAAAGAAGTTATGTGGACATGTGTCCGGAAACGCTTAATTTCCATGTTATAGCTCATTTTTGTTTCGCCGGTATGTGCTGTACTTCCTCGATTCACCGCCAGTTGGTCCAATTGAAGGAAGGTAATGTTGACTTCGGTGCTTGTGTTGACATGCGACTCATTGCTCTACAGTACTAGCATCAAGCACATCAATATGTAGCATCAACAGGTTAGTGTTCATCACGAACATGGTTTTGCAGTCAGTGCAATGTTTACAAATGCGGAGTTGGCAGATGTCATTTGATGTATGGATTAGCACGGGGAAATAGCCGTGGCGCGGTACGTTTGTATCGAGACAGATTTCCAGAACGAAGGTGTCCCGACAGGAAGACGTTCGAAGCAATTGATCGGCGTCTTAGGGAGCACGGAACATTCCAGCCTATGACTCACGACTGGGGAAGACCTAGGACGACGAGGACACCTGCAATGGACAAGGCAATTCTTCGTGCAGTTGGCGATAACCCTAATGTCAGCGTCAGAGAAGTTGCTGCTATACAAGATAACGTTGACCACGTCACTGTATGGAGAGTGCTACGGGAGAACCAGTTGTTTCCGTACCATGTACAGCGTGTGCAGGCACTATCAACAGCTGATTGGCCTCCACGGGTACACTTCTGCGAATGGTTCATCCAACAATCTGTCAATCCTCATTTCAGTGCAAATGTTCTCTTTACGGATGAGGCTTCATTCCAACGTGATCAAATTGTAAATTTTCACAATCAACATTTGTGGGCTGACGAGAATCCGCACGCAATTGTGCAATCACGTCATCAACACAGATTTTCTGTGAACGTTTGGGCAGGCATTGTTGGTGATGTCTTGATTGGGCCCCATATTCTTCCACCTACGCTCAATGGAGCACGTTATCATGATTTCATACGGGATACTCTACCTGTGCTGCTAGAATATGTGCCTTTACAAGTACGACACAACATGTGGTTCATGCACGATGGAGCTCCTGCACATTTCAGTCGAAGTGTTCGTACGCTTCTCAACAACAGATTTGGTGACCGATGGATTGGTAGAGGCGGACCAATTCCGTGGCCTCCACGCTCTCCTGACCACAACCCTCATGACTTTCATTTATGGGGGCATTTGAAAATTCTTGTCTACGCAACCCCGGTACCAAATGTAGGGACTCTTCGTGCTCGTATTGTGGACGGCTGTGATGCAATACGCCATTCTCCACGGCTGCATCAGCGCATCAGGGATTCCGTGCGACGGAGGGTGGATGCATGTATCCTAACGGAGGACATTTTGAACATTTCCTGTAACAAAGTGTTTGAAGTCACGCTGGTACGTTCTGATGTTGTATGTTTCCATTCCATGATTAATGTGATTTGAAGAGAAGTAATAAAATGAACTCTAACACGGAAAGTAAGCGTTTCCGGACACATGTCCGAACATATTTTCTTTCTTTGTGTGTGAGGAATGTTTCCTGAATGTTTGGCCGTACCTTTTTGTAACACCCTCTATATGGGAGGTATGACAGTTAGTTAGTGGCCGCTTTAGCGACAAGCTGAGATGTGTACAAAACACGTGTCACAAATAAGAGTGCACTATGGAAAAGAGGGGAGGGAGTACCAAATGATAAGTCGCTTGTGTGGAAAAATGTTCTCGAAACGACCTTGTGTGCTAGAGACTGGTCCAGAGAGCCCACCGCTGTCAGATAAGGAGGGGTCTCGCCGTCCCGAAGGACTGGAAACTCAGACAGACAACCAGTGGGGGCATCGCAGGCGAAGTCAACTATGCCTGAGGAAGAGGTTGAGGTCGAGAAAGGAAAGGAGTCGAGAACCGCTTATCCCCCTTGTGCTGGCTCGATCTCCGGAACGATTGGTAGACTCCTACGGCATGTGGCATGCCGTATGTGGAACATACCATTACAACAGTAGAGGAGAGATAAAAGAAACATGAGTGACACACAGGAGCGAAACAACTAGGCCGAGAGATGTCTTTAGTATGATCACGAGATGAAATAACGACTAGGGCATGTATTGTGATTCAGGTGCCAAGTTCCCGAGGCAGCGTAATTAAGGAGTGTACAGAAGTAAACGTGTACGAGAATCTAATACATCAAGCCGGATACAATTTAAACGAGTTTCGGAGCATGGCACTCAATTTATTAAGCTCTTACCGGCAATTTCATCCACCTGAAGTGGAAAACGCTGATATGAATGCGTCTTTCATGGAACAACAGTGCGGGCTACGAAAACCAACGTCCGTCAGAGGGAACAGCGAACTCAAGGAGTAGGACAGTTGGTAGAACACAGTTATAAATAGCGACTGGACTGGAATCCACCGCGCCAGTATACAAAAGAAGCACAGGTCACACCAGCTGAAGCAGACGATTGGGTCGTGCGTCGAAATATTTTACATAAAAATGGATTCGACAACGCCCGAAGCCATTGTCACGCAAAACAAAAAAGAAAAAACAAATATATATATATATATATATATATATATATATATATATATACCTTGAAAATATATATATACCTTGAAAAAAAATCTCACATCCCAAATCCTCAATGCGTCTGTACTCGAGTCGAGCGGCAGCGAGGTCAGCGTCTGTCCATCTAATAGGTGCGGCTGTATTATATGCTCCAGGAACTGACAATCCCTGGTTCTAAACACCCAGTGGAAACACTGGACCAAAACTTACAAGCTATCATGATTCGTGAGAGTAATGACAGAATTACCCCAGGTGGTAACCAATCCACTCGTCGACAGACGACAACTGGGTTTTCGGATTCTGGGGAACCCGAGCCATCACGATCAGAGTTCTCAAGCAAACTTCGTCCCAAGATTCCCATGTACATTGGTACCTTTAACATTCAGACCCTAATTCAACCTGGAAAATTACACAACTTAGTAACAGAGCTAGAACAACAAAAAATTAAGATCTTAGCGTTAAAAGAAACTAGATTCACGGATGAAAATACAATAGACTATGGAAACTATCGCATCTTCAAGAGCAAGACTGACAAACGAATTGCCAATGGTACGCCACTCCTGGGCATGGCATTTGTGGTGCACAGAAATATATTAGGCTCAATTAGAGAGGTCTCTTCCATAAATAATCGCCTCATGACCATGCGTATCCAGTGCGCCAACAAGAAATACACATTGATAAATGTTCATGCACCCACAAACATAGACAACAAAAAACACCAACTACAAACTGAAAAATTCTGGACTAAACTTGAAGATGTCATGGCCAAAATTCCCCGGGATGATATCAAAATCTTAATGGGAGATTTCAATGCACAAATTGGCAGAGAGAAAGAACACCAAAAAACTGTAGGAAAATATCCAGCACACAGATTCACCAACAGAAACGGACTGAGATTTATTGAACTATGCCAACAAAATAATCTAAAAATAATGTCTACATCTTTGAGAAAAAAACCTAGAAAACAAAAGACCTGGAGGTCCCCCATACAAGAGATCGGCGAATATCAGATTGACCACATTGCCATCTCCTATTTCGTACAGAAAGAGATCCATGATGTCCAAGTCCGCAGAGGGGCGAACATTGACTCAGACCACTACTTAACACGCATTAAAGTGAAATTCACCCCAAAAAAATTCTATCCGAAGAAAACACACATGATGAAATTTGACACACGAACAATCAAAGAAACCAATCTGAAGGAGGAGTGGGAAAAGGAACCAGCTGACTCTTGGGAAAAATTTCGAACAAAAATTACAAAGAAGGCAAAAGAACTGATCCCATTGAAAAAGAACACAAAACACCCCTGGTGGGACTCTGGATGTGAAAAAGCGCTGGAAGAAAGAAAGAAAGCCTTTCTGAAGTATAACAGTAAAAAATCCCCAGAAAATCTAGATCACTTCCACAACACCAGAAGACAAGTGGCAAAAACAATCAGACAAGTCAAGAGGAAGTACCTCAAGGAACAGTGTGAGTCTATTGAAGAAAATTTCCGTAACTATAATGTACGAGACTTCTATAAGACCTTTGCTGGGAGAATCAATGGATACGGCTCACGAAATCTATGTTTCAGAAAACCAGATGGAAAACTAGCGCTCACAAATCGGAAAAATTGTGAGAAGCTGGCAAGATACTTTTCCGGACTCCTCAATTGCCCTGAACCTTCTTCAAGATTCCCTCAAGAAACTGCTATCTACACAAATCCAGAATCCCCACCACCTACACTAGACATATTCATAGACTGAAAAACAACAAGGCATCCGGAGAAGATAATATCACTGCAGAACTACTTAAAAATCTTGGACCAAATTCCCTCAAAGAACTCACTCAAATCATCACAGACATTTGGCAGACAGAAAAACTACCAGAAGATTGGAAATGAGCCCTAATTCATCCACTGCATAAAAAGGGAGACATGGCAGATATAAACAACTATCCGAGGAATCTCCCTTCTCCAAGTCACTTATAAAATCCTCTCAGCTTGTCTTCTTCAACGAACACAAGAACAACTCGAACACAGTATTGGTGAATACCAAGCTGGCTTTCGCCCTCACCGATCCTGTGCAGAACAAATTTTCAATTTGAAGACAACACTAAAATACAAAGCAGTCAGAAACAGTCCGATCATTTGTTCCTTTGTTGATTTCGCAAAGGCTTATGATTCAATCGATAGGCAATCTCTCTTTATTATCCTTGAGGAGCTAGGACTCGATCCGAAAACCCTAAACCTTATCAAAGAAACGCTCACAAACACAACTTCTAAGATAAAATTCCTGGGTGAAATATCAGAGCCCTTCCTGATCAAAACCGGCGTCAGACAAGGTGACGGCTTGTCTCCACTCCTCTTCAACCTTGTCTTAGACAAAGTCATCCGAGAATGGGAAAAAGAACTGAAGAATCAAAATTACTGGAAGCCTATACAACTAGGAAGATCTAAAGATGGTATTAAAATTTCATGCTTGGCATTTGCAGATGACGTGGCCATTCTAGCAGAAAACGAGACCACAGCAATTAAACAGATAGACATTCTCAAAGAATGCGCCGAAAAAGTTGGGCTACAAATTTCCTTCCAAAAAACCAAATTCATCTGCTCAAAATTTGAAACTCAAAAACTGCTACAAAATATGGACAAATTGAGAGAGTTCCATTCTTTAAATACTTAGGCGAGGTCCTAGAACCCACAGGGGGAGAGAAAACTGCACAAAAAGTTCGACTGCAAAAACTGAAAAGAGCATACTGGAAAACCCACAACATCTACAATAAAAAGTGTCTCTCCATTCACTCAAAAATACGACACTAAAATACAGTAATCAAGCCCGAAGCACTATATGCCAGCGAAACACTCACACTCCATAGAAAAGGCGACCTGGAAGGCATCCTGAAAGAGGAACGCAAAATTATCAGAAAGATTCTTGGCCCAAAAAGAACGGAAGATGGATACAGGTTACAGTCTCGGAAAACTACAGAAAAATTATCTAACCTCGCCGCAGACATCCGGAAAAGAAGACTAAAATTTTACGGTCATATCCACAGACTCCCAACACCCAGACTCTCCCACAAAATTTTAATATACATTGAAAAATTGAAAACCATACCCTGGATATAAGAAACCAAAACAGACCTAGCAAATGCACAAATAAATTCATCAGAAGTTATAAACAGAAATGTATACAGGCAAAAAATCAATAGTTGGAAAGTACAACCCGAGAATGAAGTTTGCAAGAGACAGGGGACAAAATGGACAGAGGAAAGGAAGAGAATTCATGGGGAAAGAATGAGAGAAGTTTGGAGAATTAAAAAATTGAATCGGAAAAGCTTTGCGTGATCCGTATGGGTCCAATCGCACATAATAATATATATATATATATATATCTGAGCAATCCAATCGCTATGACGTCCCGTCATCCAAATTTTAGGAAAAGCTAAATAAAAATGGTGAGCTTACCAAAACTCTTCTATAAAAACACTCATACACAGGACGCAGATACATATCTCACGAACTGTTCTGATCGGCCGAGCGGTTCTAGGCGCTACAGTCTGGAACCGCGCGACCGCTACGGTCCCAGGTTCGAATCCTGCATCGGGTATGGATGTGTGTGATGTCCTTAGGTTAGTTAGGTTTAAGTAGCTCTAAGTTCTAGGGGACTGATGACCACAGCAGTTAAATCCCATAGTTCTCAGAGCCATTTTTTTAAATTCTGATCGCAAGTGTAAAACTTTCTGTTCAGTGCAAATGATATATGATATTGTGTCCACCTAAGAGTTGGAGAAACGCTTTACATGATGATTGTAAGAGTAAGCTTCTGCGGCCGTAGTTATTATCAATAAAATTCTCCGACGTTTCGGCCATATTTGCAAGTGACCGTCCTCGGGGTGTTTTGCTTATTGATGAAAGAGGAAAATCTTTATTTTATATGTACTAGTGGAAGAAGCTGTTCGTAACCTGATAGAGTATAGAGGATGAGGAGGCGGGGTGTTAAACGTCCTTTATTGGCGTTTGGTTATTTCTTATTGTTGGTGGAAATAGCCGTCCTTGATTGGTGTTTCAATACGATTACTGCACAACTGCAGTATCGATCACTGAATGATAAGCCATCAGCTGGTAAACCAATAACTTCATTTGACGCGTTTCGGGTAGAATCCATCCTCAGATTAACAGCAGACCTGGAATACATAGCAAATAACAGAAAATCTAACTACACAAAGAGTATAGAAGAGTACAAAACCACAAGTATTGTCAAAACAAACAGCTCAAATACACACCGTAAACATCTTGGTGATAGCATATACAGAAAAAGGGTCCAAATGGCTCTGAGCATTATGGGACTTAACTTCTGAGGTCATCAGTCCCCTAGAACTTAGAACTACTTAAACCTATCTAACCTAAGGACATCACACATATCCATGCCCGAGGCAGGATTCGATCCTGCGACCGTAGCGGTCGCGCGGTTCCAGACTGTAGCGCCTAGAACCGCTCGGCCACCCCGGCCGGCGATAGCATATATGAAGGCAGCATATAACAAGCAAAGCTGTCACGGCAGAGTAGCTCACTAGCAACAACGCGATAATCAGGAAGACAATTTAGGCCACCAGCGGACGAAAATGAATACAAACATAGTGCCACGTAGCCGCAAAAACAGAAAAAAATTGTTTTTTACTTTTTCGTCAGACACGTACCACAAAAATTTAACTTTTACATGGGTTTACAAAGTCATAATAATAAAATAAACAAACAATGGAAATTAGATTTATGTAGAAAGTACCATTGGCAAAATGACATACATAAATGACAGATAAACAGAATAAAACTTCCAGAACAGGTACATAAATTCCAACTTCCGTAAAAATTTACAGAAATAAAACAAGTGAAGGAAAACAATTTAATACGGTACAATAAAATAGAAATAATTAAAGCAATCGTAAGATATAGCAAGTGTTCAAATCCTTGGAAGATTAGGTGGGGGAGATCGTGCAAGTAAAAGTAGTTAAAAGATAAAATAAATAATGTAATAATAAAATATCATGGGATCGCAAAGAAAAACTGAGGATGTAATATAATTTACGAAATTATTGGGCTAAGCGGTAACAACAGCCTATTCGGTACGTGAGCATTAATTATCGTATTAGATGTCAAGGACACCGGGGACTCCAGCCCTCAAGACATACATATGTAAGTATGCGAAACGGCTGCATGGAGGTAGAGATGTAAAAGAGTGGAATATTACATGCGGGAGTGCTTGGAATTACAGATCAACTATTTCGCTGAATATTTTAAAGAACCGCTGCGTCTAGAAGACAGCTGTTCGTCCAAAACTACAGATGGGTTGCACGATTAATGTATGAAGATTACTAATTCATCTAACACATCCAGTTCAAGCCCTTTCGGTTCAACGTAGATTATCTGCAGCCCTCTATCTCTGTGCCGCTCCTGTGATAAATGGGAACCAAGTGCAGAACTATTTTAATAAGTGTGTTCACGGAACCTAGTGACAAAGTCAGTACCAGATTTACCCACATAAACTGAATTACAGGAACCACATGCAATTTTCTACACTACTCCACATGTATATCTATTAGGTTCATCATCAAAAGAATTTCGCAAAAAAACAGCCAATTTTTTTTCTTCGTACTAAACCTAATCTGCAATTTAACTTTTCTAAAAGCCGGCCCTATAGTCTCACTATGTGGTCCTGAATAAGTAATAGAAGTATAAAGTGTTTTTTCCTGAGACTACGTTACATTGAAGATCTCTTTTATCGAAGACTTTTTTCTCAATGACACGCATAAAGAAATCTGAGTAAAGTATCGGTACGATCTATTTACACGACAATTTCTTTATTCATTGCTGAGATCTGTTGTACACTGAATGAAAATGTACTCTTTAGGATGCACTTCATTCACAGCCTGTGCGAAATTCAGAATATCCTGTACATTACCATGGTACCCGAGCACCATATCGTCCACGTATCTACGATAAATAACATTTTTATCCGCGACTGGCAAATCATTTTTGAAGCTATTCTCTAAGTCGTTGATAGAAATTTCTGCTAGAATGCCAGACAGGCTACAACCCATCGCGAACCCATCATTTTGATGATAAATCTCACCATAGAACACAAAATAACTGAAGGAAAGAGTGAGACGAATAAGCTCGACAACTTCATGAGCTTCGCCGTTACTATTTTATGTTTTAAAACATTCTTACGAATTTTTTCCAAAGTTTCGTCAGGCGAAATGTTAATGTAAAGGCTGGTAATGTCAATGTGGCTAACACTGAATCCTCTGGCATAACACAGTCCCTAATTAATGCTGCCAACTCATAAGCTGTGCTTGACTGTCTGCGTATTAGAAAAATAGAAAGCTTCTTTCAGTTTGGTTTAGCAAAAACTATTTATTAAATAAGTTGGGATTTGGGAGCCATTCACGATCGGTCTCACCGGAAACTTCTGTTTATGAAGCTTAATCTGCGACCTTAATTTGGACAATTTTAGATTCTTAAGGGGAGCCGGAGGTGGTCAAATTTAAAAAATTACGATTTTTTTTTTTTTTTTTTTGCTACCGAAAATTAACTGGAACATTCCTCTTTAATGTAAACTTTGAATTATTGTTCTACTCGCCCTAGAAGTTGAGTTATTACCATTTTCCCCCACGCCTGCAGAGGAAATGGGCGGCGGCTGAATATATGTAACACCCTCTCGTGACTTCCTGGCGAACTGCTTGGGATTTTCTCGGCCTTTTACGCATACAGCGCCTTATGTTACGCATACAGCGAGTGTGCAAGGGTTGGCTACATTGTTTTCTGTGACAAATGAAGAGCTAAGAGCGCGGAACATCGTCTCTTTGCTGTTTACCGTTTCGGCTTTGAAGGCTCAAACAAACTTTGGGTTCAAGTAAGCTCAGTGATGGAAAGACAATAGCAGGGAGAGGCAGGCTTACTGATGAGGTGATTGAACGTCTACAGAGATACTATGGGTATGCTATAAGGCAAAATACTAGTAATATTAGTGACATGCGAAAAGAAGTGTGGGCATTGTTCCTTCATACTGCCTCTTCCAATGAATACCCTCAACACAGCCTGTGCCCAAAAGATTCCTGGTGCAAATATAATGCAAAAAAGGACTATGATCACAAACATGGTTTGCCAGCAGCTGTGATAAATGCAATAAAACCAATTTTTCATGACTTAGCACAGCCAGAATTGTTACACAAATGTCTACATGGAAAGACGCAGAATCCTAATGAGAGCGTAAACAATTTGATTTGGAAAGTGATTCCTAAAAGGGTGTTTGTAAGCATAAAACACTGCACTTTGGCATTTATGATGCAATAGCAACCTACAACCAAGGGAACAGTGTGAAGTGTGAAGTTCTGAAGGCATTAGGATTTACAGCTGGGGTGAACACTGTACGAGCCCTAAGAAATATTGACAGAGAAAGGATAAGAGGAGCAGAAAGAAGAGAAAGGCATATGAAGTATGATGGAACAACAGGCCAGAAAAGAAGACAGAAGAGGAAGCTTTTGGAGGATGAAGAAGAAGACCCTGATAATCCATCCTATAGTGCAGGAATGTACTTAGAAACTTTGATAGCCATTTCCCGTAAATTAGAATTTTTCGAATATAAGGAACATTTTCTCAAAATCCACTGAAGCTAGAGAGATGAAATTTTTATACAGCACTCCTAGTGGTCAAAATTACATTGTAACACAGCCATTTGGCAATATGTTCAGTAGTTTCACTTCAGTTTAATTATAAAGCAATTATTTGTAAAAAAATTTGGGTCATTAATAAAAAAAATAATTGGAAGGAAACCAGAAAAGATACTCCAAAATCCCTCTGTCATAACTGCAATACTAAACCACTCTATATGTAAAAAAAATTCAAATTTTTCTATTTGGTAGTTTATTCATAAATGTTCCTCAAACTTAGTGGTTTTAAGATGGGCAGCGTCGGCACCTCCGGCTCCCCTTAATGAAACGTCTTTTTTAACAAAGTCTGAAGAAAACAATGAATTAGACTTATTCACATGTTTTTTTAAATCTTCACTAAATCTTGGCTTAAGATATTTCTTTACTTCCTTAACACCGTTACTTTCAAA
Source organism: Schistocerca piceifrons (assembly GCF_021461385.2). NCBI lineage: Eukaryota > Metazoa > Arthropoda > Insecta > Orthoptera > Acrididae > Schistocerca > Schistocerca piceifrons. The sequence goes on from NC_060138.1 coordinate 1,220,257,206, forward strand.
AATTTCTGAAGTCTTAGTAACATAGTATCCGAGACGAGTACAACCGCACTGACGTCAGGTCTTTTTACGTCAATGCAACTTACACGTAACTTTGCGTTACGGGTCCAGCCTGAAGACGGGAGGGCTTTGGATGTGAATGGAGCATTAAGTGTTTTAACAAGGGCCTTGTGTGTTTTTACTGCAATGTCTGCCTGAAGATTTCCGGAAATGTTACACTGTTCACATACATTTCTAACGACAGTAATGGGTCTTGTGACACTCTGGCTATTTAACACTGTTGGAATGTTTAAGCTCAAGCCTTTGCTTGGCAAGGGATGCTCATCAGAAGACAGCTCAAAAGGATGAGAAAGGATGTAAAGGATGCAAATGGATGTTTATACACGGCGTGCTTATTGCGCCTGTCTTCAGTGGTACATTGTGATACAAGTGCACCTAACTTGCGCTCCTGTCTGCGCGATAAGACACCTATTCCTCAAAACAGGAAATCGCTAATCGAATTACCCATCCTGAAAAATTGTGTAAAGAACAAAGAACGTGAAAAAAGTAAAAGGGGACCGTCCCGTTTGCCATGTCGATTTTCAAGAAATGTGAATGAAATTGTGAATTTGATCAATGTACTAAATCTCTGCAGTATCGATGTAATCATATTCTTGGTATGTCTGTTCTTGAGACCACAGATGCTGACCAGAGATATTTTGATGAAAAATATCGAGTAAGTAAGACTGTATTAATGGAGGAATTATGTAAGCCAAGGTGTAGGTAATCCAGTTTTTTTTTATATTTGCAGTTGTGTAGTTTCTTACTGTTAGAATATTACGTATGACTGAAGTTTGCCATAGAAATGCTATAATGCAACATACGCTTTTGTGGAACAAGTCTTAAGGAAAGTAGTTGTACACAGCAAAATTATTAAGAACTATTTTGCTAACTTGTCTATTTGTGAGAATTTTATGAAATGGTGTACTGGAGTTATGGCTTAATGAAGCATAGTTATACTTCGAGTCTTTGTTCTCATTTATCAGTCGTTTAGTTCCTCATTTTTCATTCTCTACCTTTATTAATGTCTTTGTATACTCGCACTGTACAAAGCGAGTTGTGCTGCAGAAGCGTTTTGTAGAAAATGGTGAGATACTGTCCCGCATTGCACGTCGCAAGTACGTAAATGAAATCTGATTTTTGACAGTCACATAATTAGTCTTTATAACGTAAGGTTGCAGAGCAGACAAGCGTTCCGTGATCACACAGGCCGACATGTTTGATTATCATCAAAATTCATGTCCACTGTAAGATACAGTGACTGTCGGAATGTATTTGTGAAAATAGCATATCATTCCACATCTACACCTACGTGATTACTGTGCTATCACAATTAAGTGTCTGGCAGAGGGTTCAATGAACCACGTTCAAGCTGTCTCTCTACCGTTCCACTCTCGAACGGCGCGCGGGGAAAAAAAAAACGAGCACTTAAATTTTTTTGTGCGAGCCCTGATTTCTCCTATTTTATTGTGTTGATCATTTTTCCCTATTTAGGTGGGTACCAACAAAATATTTTCGCAATCGGAAGAGAAAACTGGTGATTGAAATTTCATGAAAAGATCCCGTAGCCACGAAAAACGCCTTTACACTTGAAGTATGAATTAAAAAACACCTTCAGTCACAATTTTTCGTGTTTTATTCAGTACACGATGCACTTCGGACCCTGTGGGTCCATCTTCAGGTGTAATTTGTCTTAATACATGCTTTATTTGCTCTCTTGAATGAGATGAAATGCATATTCCTGTCACGAAAAGGTTTGACGTTAGGTTACCATCTTCGCAAGTCAGACGCGGAAAATATGTGCGAAATAGTAAGAAAGATGAATAGCGTAAACTTACCAAATAATCCAATAAAAGCTGTTTTTAACGTTTTAGAAACAACGTAAGTTTTTTCCTCCATCGTTTTCAAACATAATCGCTTCATTCAAGAGGCACATTCCCAAACACATTTTTGTAAACACTTCACAGATGTTTTTGTACATGGTCTCGCCAAAGATGAATTTTTCATAATGCTAAATAGACATAATTTTTTAAAACTTGATAAAACATAAAAAACTGTCTATTGCAGACGCTCGACGAAAGATCCGTACCCCTTGCACAAGTCCTATCATTATTCAGGAGTGGCAATACGATTAATCCACCAAATTACATTTCCATATCATTAACGTCGGTATGCAGCAGAATTTTGGAACATATATTGTGTTTGAACATTATGAATTACCTCTAAGAGAACAGTCTATTGACACTTAGTCAACACGGATTTAGGAAACGTCATTCTTGTGAAATACAACTATCTCTTTACTCACATGAAGTGTTGAGTGCTATTGACAACGAGTTTCAAACTGATTCCTTATTTCTAGGTTTCCAGAAGGCTTTCGATACGGTACTTCACAAGCGGCTTGTAGTTATGTTGCGTGCTCACGGAATATCGTCTCAACTATGCGACTGGATTCTCGAGTTCCTTTCAGTGAGGTCACAGTTCGTAGTAAGTGACGGAAAGTCTTCGCGTAAAACAGAAGTCGGAGTGGCCGAGCGGTTCTAGGCGCTTCGGTCTGGAACCGCGCGACCGCTACGGTCGCAGGTTCGAATCCTGCCTCGGGCATGGATGTGTGTGATGTTCTTAGGTTAGTTAGGTTTCAGTAGTTCTACGTTCTAGGGAACTGATGACCTCAGATGTTAAGTTCCATAGTGCTCAGAGCCATTTGAACCATTTTTTTTTTAAACACAGAAGTGATTTCTGGCGTTCCTCAAGGTAGTGTTACAGGCCGTCTGTTGTTCCTTATCTTTACAAACGATTTAGATTTTTTTGCAGATGATGCTGTCGTTTATCGTGTAGTAAAGTCACCAAAAGATCAAAACAAATTACAAAAACTATTTAAATAAGTTGTCCGTATGGTGCGAAAATTGGCAATTGACTCTAAATGATGAAAAGTGTGCGGTAATCCACGTAATCCACGTAAGTGCTCAAAGGAATCGTTAAGCTTCGGTTACACAATAAATCAGTCAAGTCTAGAGGCCGTAAATTCAGCTAAATATCTGGGAATTACAATTAGGAACAACTTAAAAAATGGTTCAAATGGCTCTGAGCACTATGGGACTCAACATCTTAGGTCATAAGTCCCCTAGAACTTAGAACTACTTAAACCTAACTAACCTAAGGACATCACACACACCCATGCCCGAGGCAGGATTCGAACCTGCGACCGTAGCAGTCCCGCGGTTCCGGACTGCAGCGCCAGAACCGCTAGACCACCGCGGCCGGCGGAACAACTTAAATTGAAAAAAAAACACATAGAAAATATTGTGGAAAGACGAACCAAAGACCATGCTTTATTGGCAGAACACTTAGAAGATGCAACAGAGATAATAAAGAGACAGCCTACACTATGCTTGCTCGTCCTTTTAGAATACTGCTCCCAGTGTGGGATCCTTAAAATATAGGATTAACGGACTACACCGAGAAAGTTCAAAGGAGGGCAGCACGTTTTGTATTATCGATAAATATGAGAGTGTCACGGACATGATACAGGATTTGGGATGAAAATCATTAAAACAAAGGGGTTTTTTCTCACGAAATTTCAATCTTCAACTTTTTGCTGCGATTGAAAAAATATTTTGCTGTCGCCGACCTACATAGGGAGAAAGGATCATAATAATAAAATAAGGGAAGTCAGAGTTCATATGGAACGATATAGGTGTTCGTTTTTTCCGCACGCTGTTCGAAAGTGGAATAACAGAGAATTATTTTGAAGGTGGTTTGATGAGACCTCTGCCAGGCACTGACGTGTGATTTGAAGAGTAACCATGTGGATGTAGAACAGCAAGGGTTCCAATCCACTTCCCTGGGTCACTCCCGGAGTTGCTTCACCTGTCAATGAATGCTAGTCTATCTGTCGATGACTCTCCATCCAAGATAGGTTGCTGAGTCATACGTCACATATACAGCGTGAGTCAGGAGGAAAAGTACACGCTGTGAGGGGTGACAGTATTAGTGATTCTGAACAAAAAACTTCATCCCGACTTGATAAACCGCAAGTGTCCCGTATCAAGCTGTTCGTCTCAACTTGCTACCTCAATATACTACCTCAAATCGGTCTACAAAAATTACGTAAACTACAGCGCATGCGCGTCGAGCGAGTTTTTCAATAATCTCGCGCTCTCTTCGCACAAACCATTAGTTCTAGAGAAAAAAATGAATAGGACCTTTTTTGTAGGAAATTTAATATACTTTTATTTTGTATTGAGACACGTTTTCGCTGGACGGTGGGTGTTTCGGGTTATTCAAAAAAACGTACAAAAGTGATATTAAATGTGTTCTACGTCGGAAACCATTCGGAATATGGCATACGTCCATATGAAGTATTTTGTTCAGAACCAATAATACTATCTCCCCTCAAAGCATGTATCTTCCCTCCAGACTCACCCTGTATTTTTCAACAAAGTGGCATGCATGTGTCAAAGTAAGTAATTTATTCATTCTTCGTAACCTACCGGATAACTTTTTCATACCTAATATTTTATATTCTTTATTAATGCAGGCAATATGCTGATTATTTTAGATTTATGTAGCACACGTTACTCATATGGTGCCTTGCTGAGCGCTACTCAACGAAAATTATTCCTATGTCTTTTCCACAGTTGTCATTACCTACTGGTAACCCATTTTTCTTATTGTTGACGCCCGTTCTTGAATTATACTGGACTATATTGCAAAACTGGCATTTTCCCAGAACATTATACCGTATTCTGGCATCCTATGCTCAAATGGTTCAAATGGCTCTGAGCACTATGGGACTTAATATCTGAGGTCATCAGTCCCCTAGAACTTAGAACTACTTAAACCTAACTAACCTAAGGAAATCACACACATCGATGCCCGAGGCAGGATTCGAACCTGCGACCGTAGCAGTCGCGCGGTTCCAGATTGAAGCGCCTAGAACCGCTCGGCCACTCCGGCCGGCATCCTATGCTCATCTGCATAGTAAGCGAATAGCACTGTTCCAACGGTATAACACTTCATATGCCTTCTTAAAATGTAACAGCATTCATTAAATTCTTTTTCAGTATTTTGACGTGTTTTCCCTATCTTAAATGGCCTTGTAACTAAACTGTAAGAAACTTTATGAATAAGTTTTCTCATTGCTACAGCCACCCAATTCTTGGATTATATTGCTTCTAGCTTTTCCTCTTATGTCTCTAAAGCCACATGTATCGTTTTCTTCTCATTTTCCAGAATGAAATTTGTCTAAACCACCTTTTTGCTGTTACGAGTGGCGATCAATGAGTAATGCAACACCTTTCTCTCGCCCAATTTCGGGTCGAAAAAAGCGGAAAATAGATCCATGAAATTCCGATACGTGGCGACGCTATACGTAGCCTTCAAAATGGCGTCTGTAACGGACGTGCGTTCCAAGCAGAGAGCTCTCACTGAGTTTTTCTTTTGTCGGGGAAAACCAGAGCTTCGCAGATATTCAAAGGCGCTTGAAGAACGTCTACGGAGTTCTGTCAGTGAACAAAAGCACGGCGAGTAGTTGGGCAAAGCACATGTCATCGTCGCAACAAGGTCTTGCGAACCTATCCGATCTCCCGCGGCCGCTCGGCCGTACACAACTCTGACTCCTGCAATGTTGGAACGAGCGGACACTCTTGTTCGAGGTGATCGACCGATCGCAGTCAGACACCTCGTTGCACAGCTGGGCCCGAGAGGAGCTCATAATACTTCATTGGACTGTTCTTTCTCACTGACCCACAGAACGGATTCTGCACCTCCCGACATGCATCTGTTCGGCCCAATGAAAGACGCACTCCGCGGGGAGCAGTACGGGGATGACGGGGAGGTTATTGCTGCAGCGAGACGTTGTCTCTGACGTCGACCAGTGGAGCAGTACCGTGCGGGTATACAGGTCTTCACGGTAAGGTGGCATAAGGCTGTCGCGTTGAATGGGGATTATGTTGAAAAACAGCTTTTAGTAGCCAAAAGAGTTGGGAATAACATGGTGTGCTGGAATCCTGAAAAAAAAAAAAAAAAACCAGCCTGCTTTCAGAAGAAATACGTTGCATTACTTACTGAACGCTCCTCGCGATTTTGTTGTTCTGAGAACTACAACGAAGACTGTCCCATTCAGTAATTAACCCGCTGGTCGCAAGTCACGAAGCGTGTGGCTGCTCAAGTGGCGGCAGGTTGCGCAGGCCCGGCCGGCGCCTTGCTGCCAGTGTTCCAGCCAGCCGCGTCCCATTAGCACGGACCCCCCCCCCCCGCCCCCACCTCCCTCATTACCCCTTCTGCCACCCCCCCCCCCCCCGCTTCTGCCCCACATCCACCTGTTGATGTCGCCGCTACCTCTGTCCTTTCTCGCTGACGCTCCCATCTAGAGCGGCGGGAGGTAAGGGTTTGGGGGACTGGCGTCCCAGTGTTTCAGAACCTCATCTAACGCCAACCGTAATGACTCACAAAAACAAAACAAAAAAGTCTGCTCTTCACGCAATCCGCCTGCACCGTGAGTCCCCACTTTCTGTCGCCGTGATTCCATCCTCCACTGCATCCAATTTTTCATGTTTTCTTTTTTTACCTCAACGAGTGTACTACACTGTCACCATAATCTGTGTACTATATTCAGACTTCTGCCTACAACTACAATTCCAATCTGTCTCTATTGGGAAGTGTTTTCAATTCGCTCCTTCCATCGCATATTCCTGGCATACGGCACGTACCACTCCTTTTCGCCTGTCTTCTGGTGTCCTAAAAACTGTGGCTAGCGACACTGTTATTACAAAAATTAGTGTGAATGTGCCAATAAGTACGACCTAAACTGTGGGGATATTACTACCAGTTACTACTCGAACAATGAACAAAGTTTTAACTTAAATCTGTCCATATATTAAACAATGAACTTCGAGAAAATGCACTTTCTCAAAAGACAACACTAATCAGAATACGTAAGTCTGCAGGCTTTCGTGGCCGTTGTCAATAATGATAAAACCTTGTGAGTCGTTAGGACGTGTCATATTCCTCTGCAGCCTTCTCCAGCGATCGACGTTTCGCTCCCTCTGCTCCGATCTTCTTTAGAGATTCCATGGGTGTCCCTGGATGGCTGCACACTGTCTACAGACAGTGTCGTATTTACTTACAGAAGGCTATTTCCCCACGCATTTTCGGAAAAGTAAAGTTAATGGATAAAAATCTTTAGGTTGCTTGAACTTCCTCAGAATGGCTCAAATGGCTCTGAGCACTATTGGACTTAACTTCTGAGGTCATCAGTCCCCTAGAACTTAGAACTACTTAAACCTAACTAACCTAAGGACATCACACACATCCATGCCCAAGGCAGGATTCGAACCTGCGACCGTACTGGTCGCGCGGTTCCAGACTGTAGCGCCTAGAACCGCTCGGCCACCCCGGCCGGCGAACTTCCTCACATTGAAACGGAAGGAGTGATCTAAATTTGACTTGAAAAAAAACTTTTTACAGCCAAGATGTGTCGATTAGACCGTCAGTGAGTAAGCACTGCGAGTTCCTGCTAATAATAAAGCGAGTGCACTGTTTGTTTGTTACATATTTTTACGAGCTTCAAACAGGAGCGACTTATTTTCAGTTACCTGTGTAGTTACTAGTATGTTTTTGTAATTTCTTAGGTGTTTGAGTGCTTACTAGAAACAGCCTTTCATTTTAAAAACAGTGTAACGTACAGTACCACCATTGCTGTTGACCCTCATATCGAACAGGCTTTTGTTTGTTTTTCTTAGAACAGCTCAGTGTCGATTAGACTGTCAGTGAGAGAGCACCGCTAGTTCCTGCTGCTAATAAGGTGAGTACACCGTTTGTTTATTGCGCATCTTTACGAGTTTCAAACATGCTGTGTACAGATGCAAGCTGAGTTGGTGACCCCTGCCTCACAACTCCAGGCAGTGTTGACTTCTGTCACACAGCTTGAGGCTGCTGCCAAGGGGCATCACTGTGGGGGGGGGGGGGGGGGGGCAGTCGTCCACCATTTTCCAGCGGAAGCTTCTCGGCCCACAATGTCTGGGCATTCACTGAGGGTGGGTTTGCTGCTAGTTGGGAGCTCCAACGTTAGGCGCGTAATGGGGTCCCATAGGAACATGGCTGCCAAGGGGGGGAAGGAATCCAGTGTGCACTCCGTGCGCATAGCGGGGGGGAGTCATTCCGGATGTGGAAAGGGTGCTTCCGGATACCGTAAAAGAACAGGGTGCAGCCAACTGCAGGTGGTGGCTCATGTCGGTACCAATGACGTGTGTCACTTTCAGGAGATTCCCTCTGGTTTCGGGCGGCTAGCAGAAATAGTAAAGACTGCCATTCTTGCTTGCGAGATTAAGGCAGAGCTCACCATCTGCAGCATCAGCAACAGAACCGACTTGGTCCTTTGGTGCAGAGCCAGAGGTTCAGGCTGTTTGATATGGCCCGCCAGGACTTCCTCCTCTCTACTCAGATTTCTGTATCCTTCTGCAACGTCATATCTCTAACGATTTAGTTATCTTCTTTTTCACGCTTTCCTTCACGCCATGATTCACTTTTCACTTCCATATGATCCTTTTCTCCAGACGTACATTCTCAGAAATTTCTTCCTGAAGTTAAGGTCTGTGTTCGACATTGCTTTTAGCGGATATTTCCCCTCTCTGGCTGTGCCAGTCTGCCTCTTTTATCCTTCTTCGTTCATCGATTGTGGGTTATTCTTCTTCTAAGTTAACAGAATTCCTTCACTTGGTTTATCGCGGGTACCCGATTTTGATGTGACACGCACCGCTAATCTCTCTCAGTCCTTACAATGTTTTCTTGAAACTGTTAGTTAGTATCTTAAGCGGGCCAGTGTGTTTTAGGCCACAGCGTTGGTGTCAGCTGACGAGCCTAGTAGCTTCTGCGGCTGGCGCACGTATGGCAGAGAAGATATAGCAAGCAATTTGATAACAGTAAGAGAATCGCTTCTGAAAAGTGGAAATATTGTAACATGTAATATGTATTTAAGTGTTAGGAAGTTGTAGGGAAGCAGCCTACTCACGCCGTAATAAATTCACATCATTCTTTCCATTGTGTGCCAGCCAGTCCGCTGTAACTAGCTCTGACGTCATAAATGTTGCGCAATACTTTAAAAGTCAATTAAATAACCTAAAACGATTCTAGCATGTCAGGAGTAATACTAAATTAATATGTGTTGATTGTCAGTTCGATAACTTTAATCATTTTCGAAATTTGGACGTTTTTCTGTAAAAATCATTGGCGCAACAGAAAAGAGCTAGAGACTTAAAAATTTATATTCAGATTCCTTTTTCATAATTATTTAATAGAAACAGTCTTCTGGATCTCACAAATTAAGATTTTAGTTGAAATTCATGATTTTCTGGTTTTTGTCTTAAAAATTAAAGAAGCAAGATAGATTAAGTAGGCTAATGAATAAGGCTAGGATGTTTATATTTAAGTAGAATGGAGATCCGCTATAACCATAAAGATGTGAGAAGTTTCATTTGAATAACTATAAAACTATAGTGATAGCGTATCTCCAAAGGGCAAGTTCAGAGCTCGTCTACTGCGTGCAGTGTAATTAAATTAATTCTCTCGTCCAAAATATTTAACTTAGCCACGTCAAACTTTTATTAAGATTACTTACCTGTGTGTTGAATGCACATTTAAATTGAGAGCTTCAACGGTCATCAGCAAAAGAAGCTATGATTTATTCAATGACTTAAAGTGGTGCGTTACTAGCCCAGCGGCTAGTCGGGAGAGCCGATTTGATCAGGCGTTCCCTTAGCCGTCCGCACCGCGGCTTTATACATAAGAACGCTGCGCGAGAGAGAAAAGGCCCCAGTTCTCTCCAGACGCTGAATAGCACACCATCTGTGTCGGGAATCGCGTCGCGTCGGTATCATTGCTAATAACAGCCTCGGATGGCGTATTAAGTTACTCGGGATACGCGGAACCATGAAATCGTTTTCGAGTGAAGTGTAAATTCTGGGATGACTTTAATGATATATCTTCAGTTTGCGTATGTCGTATTTTCACGTGCCGTCGCGGGACAGACATTCTACCATTATTTAGCGTGGCATTTGATGTACATTATCATCAAATTATGGCGAGCATTCATTTAAACATTTTTTTTCATCTGTGACTTTCAGAATATACTGAACTATTTTAATCAAAATCGTTTTTGATTATGAATCCCAGCACAATCTCTTAATTTCTCAGAGCTATAAGTTGTAGCTATAAGTGTATTTCTCAGATGAAGTGGGCACTAGGAATTCTAATTACAGGCTTCACGTTTTGCTAATCACTTTCTGGTTGCCAATATTGTAGTTAGAGAGCCAGTGTTGAGAACAGCAAAAGACAGCATAAATAATAGGAACATCATAAACAACAATAATTCCAACCAGCCGCCCCACATATGGTTAAACAGCCGGGAAGTGTTTCAACATTCAAACATTTATATATACAACAGTAAATTTTCTAACCGCCGCCCCACATATGGTGCATCAGCCAGGAAATGCCTCTTTTCTACATCACATTCTAAATATAATTAACAATAAATTTTCTAACTGCCGCCCACAAAGTCTCTTGTAAAAATACCATGTGTGATCAGAAAGTAACGGGACTATTTGTTTTTCTTAAAGTATCTTTATTCATCAACTTTGTCCCCTTCAAAGTAATCCTTCTTGGACATAATACACTTGTGCCAGCGCCTTTTCCAATCTTGGAAGCACTCCTGGAACTCACTTTTCGTTATGGTGTTCCGTTCCTGCAGCGATTCTGGTTTTATCTCATCAATGGTTACAAAACGACGTCCTTCCACGGTCGTCTTCAGCCTTGGGAATGGAAAGAAGTGGCAGGGGGTCATGCCTGTCGGATTTGGAGGCTGAGGCAACATAACGGTTTTGTGTTTTGCCAGAAAAATATCGAACAAGCATTGATGTGTCAGCGGGAGCATTATCAAGATCCAATTTCCATGAGAGGTTTGGTACAATTCTGGTTGTTTTCTTCTACATCTACGTCTACATCTACATGGATACTCTGTAAATCACATTTAAGTGCCATGCAGATGAAGCATAACTTGCAGGTAGTATTCCTTATTGACCATGGACCTTAAGGCAGGAACTCTTGATGCACCATCCCATCCCAAGGAATCGAACTTGTCGAATGTTTTTCGGTCTTTCCTTGAGAGGTGGCATGAGCCCCCTCTCATATTTCTATCTTACGATTTTCCTCTCTAATTGCATGTGGTGAAAAGTTGCTATTCCTTCACACGCAGACTTGCCACGCAGCGTATCTCGTCACCCGGGTGGTCCAGTGACAGGCGGGCTCTGCTGATCTTGAAAGGGTAAGCCGACGGGTGTGAGGGACTCGAGTGAATGCTTTCCAGATGCCGACATTGTAGAATAGCGGCAGAGACACGCTCGCAGGGGCCTGAAGTAGTGGCTGGGCTAGAGGTTCCGTTACTTCGCAGAAACTTAGCGAAAACACTTTCTGGCGGGCTACCAGCGAGGCCTGGGAATGACTTGTGTACCCAGGCAGTTGTGGCGGGCAAATTCCCGCGCTTTCTGCAAAATAGTAACTGTGATTGGCTTGCTCAGGGCATAGCTCCGTGATGTAGCAAAATCAGCGCAGAAATTGGCGCCAAGAATCTCCATTGGTGGTATGGTAGTGCTCCGGCAATAGAGTGGAATTTTCCACCAGTTTTCGAGTTGCTGATTGGAACGGTTAACCACGGCCACTGTCGTGGGGGCGGGAATGTTCTGTGTTTGGTTTGTACGGGTGCTCTTGTAGGAGTCGGCTCTCGCCTTTTGGTCGGAGTAGGTTACAAGACTGAGCTCTCGCTGCTCTGGACAGCCTGCCTTCCGTTGGCTGTCTAATATACTTTTATTTAATTGTAACAGTTTGACAAAGTTGCTGAAGTTTCGACTTCAACGTAACTTTCCAAGTACAGTTGGCAATTGAGCGTTCTGTGTACAAGAGGCCTATGTTGTCTGTCTTGAGCAGTTTTGGCTAAAGTTGACTGTATCGGACTTACTGTGTGACTTCACTTGTTAAAATCAATAACTGTACCGTCAGTGATTGTGTGGCGAGCCTTCTTCGTCTCCCTCAGAGGCGCATTTGTATTGCTAGGAAGTCTTTAGTCTGGAACAACCAGGCCAGGATAATTTGTTTCGGGCTATACTCGCGACATTATCATCACCACGACGGGACGTCGAAGCAACCAGCCATCGCCTCCGGTATGCCAGATCGTGTCCGTACAGTTAAGAAGACAGCTTGGTAATGTACATCCGCAGCACCAGCAAAGCAGGCAATTTTGCTAGGTGATAATCCGAACTCAGCAGAGCGCGCCTGTTTGTCTTTTCTAACTTTGATCTGTCTTGGGTGTTCATTGTCTGAGTTCTCACTAATGTAGCAGCAATTAATGCTGGGTTGGCTATGTGTCTCTCTTAAGACTTGAGTTGCAAGGAATTGGCTCCACATACCACTTCATCATAAATGTCACAATCTAGTTTAGGGACAACATCACCTACACAGCATTTATTTGAGTATCCAATTGATGTATTGTAAATGTTTCATGTGTTTTTGTTTATTATTTTGAGTTATAATAAATCATATTGTTATTTTGGACAGAACTTTCATTCTATTAATCGGTAGAGCAACCCTATCATTTCTAACTACGTTAATGAAACTTTCCTTTATTTTACTTATTTATCAAATAAAATTATTGCAGGTGCCAAACTCTTTTCTACTCCACTTGCAGGTTCGATTACAGTCAGTTCGCGTTTCTTTTTAATCCGTGTGCAACAGCAAAAGTCGGCGGAGTTAGAATAGGAGGGGCTTAGAGCATCATTTACATATGTAGATTCTAGAAGAATTTAGTGTTAAATACACTGCTAACCCCGGCACCTCGCAGCCTCTTCAGGCAGTTTCCATAGGGACGACTGGACCTTGGTTTCGACGTCATACCCCTTATCCCATGTTTCGTTCCCGAGCCATGTCTACGAGAAGTCGTCGTTGGTCAAAATTCTGCAATTTCGGAACAAACTTCGCTGATACACGTTTCATGCACAAAACATCCGAAAAAATTGGTTGGCATGAGACAAAGGATAGGCCGGCAGCATCAGAAACTTCTCTGACGGCGATTCGGCTATTTTCCGGAACCATGATGCTCTTCATTTCTTCCACACTGTCGCAGCAATTTATGTTCTAGGGCGTCCAGCGCGGTCGTCGTCATCAACGTCTTCTCGACCCCCTTAGAAACGTTTACGCCTCTCGTAAACTGTAGCCTTACTCACGGTAAATTCGCCAAAAGCCACAGTCGGCATTTCGAATACTGTGCTGCACTTTATTCAATTTTTCAAGCAAAATTTTATGCATGTTCTTTGATCCATCTTTTTCGAAAGTATGATCTTCTCGACCTTTAAGTAAACTAAATATTGAAAACAGCTGCAAATGCAAACATACATAGGGAACCTGCTCGTACCAACAAGATACAATGGAATTTTTAGGATCTGACTTATAAAGCTGGTGAAATTAAAAAATTCCCCATGCCTTCATATCGCACCCTATATACGAGTATGTCTGAAAAAGTAGCCTTAAACGAAACGGTAACATGAACTATAAACGCTACAGCGAATAAGAGAATGATGAAGATTAAAAGGATAGATCAGGTCGATAATGAAGAGCTACAGATTCGAATTACTGCTAAAATAAATTTTTAGCACAACTTGACTAACAGGAGGTGTCGGTCGATACGACAGACGCTGGAGCATCAGGCTGTAGTGAAGGTGCTGCCGGAGGGAAGTGAAAATACAGACATGGCAAACTCCAGTGTGGAAGTGGAATAAATGTAATTGTTATATGAGCTAGGTTGGTGTCTAGGCATTGTTAGGAAGAGTTATTTACCAATTTAATAAACGAAGTGAAACGGTACTTACAGTTATCCTTTGAAAGCAACATTTTCCATTTACATTTGAGGAATAGAATAAAGAGACACATTTTCTTGTTAGGCGAAACGATCAGATTTCGCAACTAAGTATGTTCTCCTTGGTAGCCATCTCTACCCCATGTATGATTGCCGCAAACCAAACTCCTGAAATTCAGTATGAGTGAAAAGTATAGGTGAGGAAGGTTACAGGGAATGAGGAGGAGTGGTAAAAATTGTGGAGGGAGAAGAAGTAAAGACCAAGGTTACTAAATAGTAAGGTTGGGCAGTAAGCGCTCTGCTCTGCCATTGGCTGGCCTAGTGACGTCAGCGTGGAAGCAAGCGCTCACAAGCAGACAACACGGCATGCGCGTTTACGTCAAGTTTTTGGCGGAAGATTTTGTTTATACCAGAAATGAGATGTCTAAACTGCTTTTCTGCTGCTAAAATATTACAGTTAAAACTGATGAGTTATATTCTTTCGCAGCTTATGCCTCACACATCGGTAAAATGTCAGATCACAACCACACTGACACACACTTGAAATTCAAAACCTCGGCTCAAATAAATCAGAAAGTATTCATTTAATCGCATTGAAATGAATTTACTTAAGAGCTCGAAGTTGCACACACTTGTTTGTAAGAACAGCATTCCTTCTTTCTAAAGCCGCTATAGTATTCATCAAAGTAACTTTATCTGTGTCTCAAAAAAAAAAAAAAAAAAAAAAAACTGTCATCTGTACATGTGCTATTATTATGATGTTTCTTATTTGGTGACAGCTTTTCCAGAGTTTCCAGATATTTCTTATGTAGTTCTCGTTTCTTATACCGTTTGGTTCTGTCTTCTGTTGCGGGTGACACATTGACAGTCGCACTACTGCACGGCAAATTGCGCGAAGGAACTGCATCTGGCTTGAGCATTGTTTTTCGGGGCAAATTAAGCAATTCAGACTGTAAATCCCTTAAGTAATCTGTTTCTTGCATGCGCAACATTTACACTGTCTTTCCCTCAACATTTCGACAACCATAGTTTTTGTAATGTTTCATTACGCGGGAACCTGTGATACATTACGTCAGTTCCCTTTGTGCGCCAGTTGTAGGAAAAACAGCCCGTTACAGCACAGCCTGGCATTGTAAAAATTAATTTTGTCACTCACTTGTAGATTCTCCAATAAGAATTTCACAGGACGAACTATAAACTATAGAGCTGGCGAACACAATGTTGATTCCGCTGTCCACTATCGCTAACTATTTCAGTTCCGAATCAAATATCAATCACAGCAAAAACCGTTAACACTCCCGAATTCCGAATGTTTCCCCTGATGACTGAGTACCTCAGAAGAAAGAACTCAATCAAAACACTCCTTCAAACACAAAACAACACAAGAAAAACAATCACACACAATTCGAACTGTGTACTGTTTGGCACAGCTGCTTCCTCCATGACGTCATGCGCACAACTGAGAAAACACGTTGCTTTCTGCGCCCCCCTGGTAAAGACCCTCACCCCCTCCTGCCACCAATCCCCGTGCCGTCCTCACGCACCCCCCCCCCCCCCCAAATCCCTCATCCCCGGAAGTCTCCAACCGCCAAAGATTTTTTTAATCTTACCTGCTCAGGCGACTGTACCTGTACAGTTAGTTGAAATAATTGAAAAAAATTCGGTCACCATATTAAAGATTTCTCAGAAAGAATAACCGCGAGTATTAATCTAAACGGAAAAGCTCCGGATCGAAAGATACTAATTCGATTCTACTTGCAGGTTAGTCAGCACTGTTGTGACCGTGAATCGATTTCACAGTTCGAAGATGGGTAAGGACAGCAGCACACAATCTATGATTTGAGATGGGGATACAAAATAATTTATGAACACGAGAACCGTGGTAGAAATGACATTTACTCTTAATAAGTTTCAATACACAAGCTGTGATGACAAGATCGTACCGAATTTTTTTGGGCTCGAGAGAGACCAGAGGACAACTGTGCCTGAGTTTTGTTTACGAACAGAGATCTTACCTGCTTACTGCAACGTGATCTGTTACAGTTACAGCGCCTTCAGTGGTGCGAGAACTTGGCGTCGGAAGCAGAGGTTCACACACCTCGAATCCATGAGACGTCTCTTCTTCAGCGTTGTCCATCCACAAGAGAGCTGTTCCACCCCAAAAACCGTTGGCCTTTCTTCGGGAGTTGGCTTTTGATCGTGATGAGCATCACAGCAGATGACAGATGTTAATGATTACATAGTGAAAATCACCTCTACCACCTGTTTCGCTCTTATAACTGAGAGTTGGCAATACTCTCTTAGGATTTAAAGGTTGGCTACAGCGCGCATACACAAGCTCTGGAATCTAAGATATTGTTGTCGCGCCTCGCAGCGCACGGATTCATTTGTGGCAGTTTGGAAGCCAGCGTAGGAGCCCACCTGCTGTGGTGCGCACGTGTGTTGGGCTAGGGGTCGTCGCCGAGCTGCCCTACTGCCGTGTCCGCCAGCAGCCACACAGGATTTGGTATTGAGTTGATATTTTTTATAATTTGCAGCGCTCTTATTAATTTAAAGAAAAGGGTTTGTGTATGTGCGTAGCAGCAGACGGTAATTTTGATAATGATTGGAGTTGAAGTCTTAAGGGAAACCATTGTTATGCGAATAGTTTAAGTATTGATTTTTGTCATTGATTTCTTTTGTAATTGCCAGGGAATTGTTTCACTGTGTATTTAATTGAGAAGTATTTCAGTCTCTCTCAAGAATTTGATTAATTTGTAATATTGCTTTAATGCCACTGGAGGCAGATTTATATACGAAGCGATAGTTCAAAGAGCATCTAGCGTTTTGTTAATTGAATGAGAAATAATCGCTTTCAGGATATAGTTTTTGAAAAAAGGAATTACTTATTTGGGTTATCATTTATCGAGTTTAGATTTGACCAAACCCTTTCTCTTGAACTACATGCAGTTGTAGTAAGCAGCAGCAGCCGCAGCAACAGCAGGAGCCGCCATACAGAACATGCATTCCACTTAGCATGAATAATAGATTTTTTTTATGTTTTTGTTAAATAATGGAATGCAGCAGATCAAGCAGTGACAGCAGAAAGGCCAAGTAAGTTATTTGTTGCGCACAGGACCAATAAAAAAATATAAGTTTTGGTGATCTCTGTAATAGTAAAGAAACAAGAGTACAAGCACGAGATTATCAGTAGAAAACAGGAGATAAGAAGAAAGAACTCGCGACTTACATAACACCTTCAGGTTGCCGAGTTGTGCTGCAGTCACGATAGTGGGTCTCGTTGTCATTTGTGATCAGAAGCAGCTTAAGGTGTGGGCGAAGTGGGCCACCGCAGTCTGAAGGACGTCGCGCCTTCACGGCTTATGCAGCTTCCTTTAACTCGTGAAAAATATTCAGCTCGGGCCAGTAAAAACTGTAACCGTGAGCAAAGATTTTACTCTCCATAAGCTGGGGTAATATTAACATATAACATCTCACCTACAGTACAATTACTAAAAGGAGGAGGCTGCTTACACCCATAGTATTCTTCATGTTAACTCGAGTGCTCTTTGTTTACAGTTGCTGCCAACTTCAGCGCTCTAACAATATTAGTAACGGTGCTTAGTGTTGTTATTCTCTGTTAAGTGTCACTGGCAATATGCAGAATGGATAATGAAGACGAAGTACTTGCTAGCCCATCGGTGTCTTCCCCAACAACTCCCAGAAAAGTTAGAAGCTGTAAAGGAAGTGTAATACGTGGTAAGACTAGGAAAATCATACATCAGGTCAAAGAATGCTGCGATCTGGAGAAGGGGAGGACAATAGCGAAGGTCTGTCACGCATTTGAAGCTGACCATCTCTATAACCCACTTACACGTATCCCTGATACTTCTGTATGTAATTTATACCTTAGCTATGGATCGGTATGAAGCGTGCTCGCCGGCCGGAGTGACCGAACGGTTCTAGGCGCATCAGTCTGGAACCGCGTGACCGCTATGGTCGCAGGTTCGAATTCTGCCTCGGGCATGGATGTGTGTGATGTCCTTAGGTTAGTTAGGTTTAAGTAGTTCTAAGTTATAGGGGACTGATGACCTCAGAAGTTAAGTCCCATTGTGCTCAGAGCCATTTGAACCATTTGAAGCGTGCTCATTAGTGATTTGTTAGCTCTGTTGACAGTGGAGGCCTAGTCATTATTTGTCCTCTCCCCGCTTGCCCCTCAGCCAAGGGGCCTTCTTCCCGTAATCATAATATAACTGTCCATTGTACATTTGCCGCCTTGAAAACGTGGAACTAAACTTTGTTTACATATGGGCGGGGCCAAAGTCGTCCGAAGAAACGTGAATGACGTCCACTGCTCGGCAATGTACAGTCACGTTAACACTCGTAGTATATTATTCCTACTACCAAGGGTGCCCATACGCGGGGGGCTTCAGCCCCACTTACCCTTGGCGGCGGGGGGGGGGGGGGGGGGCAGAGGGATCCGCCGTCCCTCATTCACGTGGCTTTTAAGGAAAGGAAAAGATACAGTGTAATCAGGAGGGTTTTATTCCAAAGGAATGATTTAAAAGTCTTTGTTAAGTAGTTTTTTAACACAATCTCAACTATAACATTTTCATGGCTACTTATAAGTCGCTATTCGTCTTCCAAAATAGTAAAAATACTCCATATCCCCAGGTCTTACCTCGCCCCTCCCCTCCCCACCCCCGTCCCATACAAACTGTCTTACGGGATCTTCACTTAAAACTTCCGGGCTGATAGGCCGTGGTCGAAGTATAAAACTCTCCCCTGACGTTTCGTCTCCGACTACGGGAGACATCCTCGTAGGTAAAGCGGCGAACTGCGAAGAGAACTCGAGGAAGCGCTGATTATACAGGCAGTACAGAGGGCGCCACTGTCGATCACGTGGCGTCGGCTATGAGATTGTCTCTGGTAATGCCAACATTCTCGATTGAAAGTAATCGATCGTCACGCTTGCGGTGCAACGCTGACATCCAAATTTTATTCAGTTTAACACCTTCGTCTTTCCTGTTAAAATTATTACGATGTTTATCAATCTCGATAGCCTCTCTATACAAGCGTGCATAATAATGTGAGGTTTTTGATATGACGCTCGTCTCGCTGAATTTTATTTCATGATCACCTTCCTGGTAAATATGTTCCGCTACGGTCGATTTATCCATGTGACCTAGGCGGCAATTCCTCTTATGTTCAACAAGGCGGCTGTTCACACTTCTCTTTGTGGTACCTATAAAAACCTGTCCACATCTACAAGGAATTTTATATACCCCCGGTGTAGCCAAAGGGTGTCGTGCATCTTCTGGCGATCTTAAATATTCTTTTATTTTCCTGGGGGGTCTAAAATAGTTTCCACCCCATACTAGCTCAAAACTTTCCCGATGCGATCTGTGACCATACTACGGGAGTTCTTGACTACTAAGTATAGTCAGCGTCTGCCGAAATGGATGGTCAACGCGAAAACATACGTGGTAGCAGAATACGATCTCAAGGTAAAACTTTGTCAAATAACGTAGATCAACAAAAACGAAAACGTTTGTTAATACCGTTAGCGAGAACTATGGAGGGAGCATTGGCAACAATAGGAGATAGCGTAAGGATGCATCGTTATGTGAACAACATTAATGAAGATCCTCACATTAACTTCACAGGGAAATGAAACACTTCTTGTAAAATTTTGAAGGGCATAGGGTTTCGTTTAAAAATACATATAAATAAAAATAGAAGAACGTTACTGGTGG
This sequence comes from Schistocerca piceifrons, assembly GCF_021461385.2. NCBI lineage: Eukaryota > Metazoa > Arthropoda > Insecta > Orthoptera > Acrididae > Schistocerca > Schistocerca piceifrons. The sequence goes on from NC_060138.1 coordinate 1,220,276,874, forward strand.
AGAGGGAGAACAAACTTGCATTGCATGTTCAGCTTCATTGTGTTGTTTTCATTTCCTTCGTTTCTCTGTAGTAGCAAGAATTTACAGCGAACGTAGCAGTTTTCTCTAGGTGAATGTATTAATAACGAGGTTAGTTTTATCTGGTGCGTTCTGGCTCGCAGTTATTAGATTAAAATACAAGTTTTAGTTTCTCATGCTTTTCTACAGAAGAATTTAGTAACGGTGAATGTAGTTTTGTGTTTGTTTCATACGCTGCATGAACAGCGCAAACAGTTTAGGACCCCGGCTCCATTTGGACTCAACGCAATTATACCGCTCGTGCGTCATTCGAAAGAACCAATAGCAGAATACGTCAATAATCCGCAGCGCGCCCAGCTAAAATGGGAATTGTGAGGTGGACAAGTTATATCTTCGACCACGCTTCTCAGCGGCTAGAGAGCCAATCAGGGTGCCGCACGCAGTCATGCCAATGTGCGTCCTTATTTAACGTATCGTGTTTTTGTAATTCTGACAGATTGCTGCTTAAGAATGAGTCTGATTCATTGTTTAATACCGGTAAATATTAAATAAATAGGAAGTGATTATTGGATGGATGGCTCTGAGCACTATGGGACTCAACTGCTGTGGTCATAAGTCCCCTAGAACTTAGAACTACTTAAACCTAACTAACCTAAGGACATCACACACATCCATGCCCGAGGCAGGATTCGAACCTGCGACCGTAGTGGTCGTGCGGTTCCAGACTGTAGCGCCTTTAACCGCTCGGCCACTCCGGCCGGCAAAGTGATTATTAATCGGTGTTGTAGATCGAACTAAAGCAAGTACAGAACTGTTTTAAAAATTAAAACTTGATTTGTTTGTGAAGAAAAACAACGGTGTACGTGCTTATTTATTGAGACTAAGGTGAGAAACACACTGAGGAGCCAAAACATGATGAACACCTAGTTAAAAGCGTGTTGGTCCACGTCTGGGACGCAACTTAGCAGTGATTCTGCGTGACATGGACTCGCCAAGTACTTGGTAGCTTTCCAGAAGTTTGTGGCACGAGATGTCTACGCGCTTTGTAATGTAATAAAATAAAAATTATTTGTGACTCTTTTTCTTTGCTCTCAGTGTAATTTAATAGAATGAATATGAGCCGTGACTTATATAAAAAAGAAACACACATTAATGCAATGGCTCAGCATAAAAGAAAAACAACTAATGTAGGAATATTATTAACAGTGTAATATGTTTCCAGAATGAGATTTTCACTCCGCAGCGGAGTGTGCGCTGATATGAAACTTCCTGGCAGATTAAAACTGTGTGCCCGACCGAGACTCGAACTCGGGACCTTTGCCTTTCGCGGGCAAGTGCTCTACCATCTTTTTTTTTATATATATATATATAGCCGGGAATCGAACCCGGGCCCTTAGAATTGACATTCTGTCGCGCTGACCACTCAGCTACCCTTTTTTTTTTTTCGGGACCTTTGCCTTTCGCGGGCAAGTGCTCTACCATCTTTTTTTTTTTATTTATTTATTTTTTTTAAATATATTTTCCTGGACCTCTTCCGCTTCAGGCGTTGGCCCCTATCATCCATATCACCCCCAAAATCCTATCTAACCTAAAAAATTTAAAAAAAGAAAATAATGATAAAAAAAAGAAATCTGTTGCCACCGCCACTTTCACCCTAACTTAACCTACTCTTTTTTATTGATTTTTTCCATTATTTTTTTTAACTAATATATAAAGGAACTGAATAAATCTTCTTGCCGTGACAATCTGTCCAACACCCGTGAAACAGAAGAACACGAAATCAATCAAGCACTTCTGATATGTTTTATGTTACGGCTTCTGGCAAAGTTAATTTTCCTGAGGCACTTTCACCTGTTGTACTATAAAAATAAATAAATAAATAAATGCCAACTTAATTATAATGAAGCACAATTAGTATCGACTCGCTGTAGTGTTGTGTACCGACCAAAAAAAAAAAAAATTACCGCTTCATTATGGCAAAGTGTGAAGTAAGAAATTTTGAAACAAAGCTTTGTATTTCCGACTCGTTTTAAGGTTGTGGTGCTCTTCCATTATATACTGTATGTACTCGTCTATACTCGCATGTGTATTCGTAACTGCAAAATATGCAAACTGGCCGATAATCCAAGCATAGCTATTGTGCTTTGTTGCAGGAAAGAAATGCCAGTCTGGTTGAAGTACATCTTTAAGTGTTATAGCAGAGTCTGTGGTTCTAGTAATTATTGCGAGTTTTTTTCTAGTCCAGTTCCATATGTGGTATTGGTCGCGGCAGATGAGAATGTGTGCCAAGGTATCTACAGTATGGCAATGATCGCAGTACGGACTCTGCTTCATTTTGATATTGTGCAACTTTTCACATGTGGGGACCTTCTCGTTCACAATGTCATACCACGTGGACACTACTTTGGAGTGGAGGATGGGATTGTTAATGTTTTTCCAGACGTTACTCCAGTTGACCGCTGGATATTTCGCTTCAATTGGGTTTTGCCTATGGTGTCTCGTGAGGTGGTAATAGGTCCTTCTGGTGTTAAGCAGCTGTGAAGTATCTTGAATATAGCTCATTTCCAGGTAGTAAGTCCGGACGTGATCGAGTTGAGCGCTGATGCGACCGACATCGACTGGGGCCTTTTTGCTCGTTGGTGCTAACCTGTTGAATAACGTTTTTGTAATTGTCGGATGGGGTGACTGCAGTATTTTGCGGATTCGGTCCATATATACGGCAGTGCATTGGTTCCTGATGTCTTTGACGCCCAAACCACCAGCGGCGCGGGTTAACACTATGGTTGGCATGGCGACTTTAAAGATGTTTCCGCTCCATATGAACCAATACGCTGCAGCTAAAAGCTTTTGCGCTGTATCCTTGGGTACTGGTAACACTGCTGCGATGTGATATATTTTGCTTAGCGCATAGCTGTTAATCAATAGAGCTCTCTGTATCCTATTGAGCGTTCTAGTTTTGTGTTCACGGAGAGTAGCCCTGAATATATGTAGTTTACGGTCCCAGTTGGCTACTGTCATCTCTCTTGGGTTGGCCATTAGAATCATACCTAAGTGGTTCGTCTTCTCTGTTCTTTGTAGTCATGTTCTTTGAATGGTCTCCATATGGGGTCCGACAGGTAAAATTTTCGATTTTTGTTCATTGAGTTTGGCTCCAGAAGAAGTGGCGTAAGCGTGGATTATTTGTTGAACGACTTCCATTTCTGAGTGCGTGTTAATTACTACACTGACGTCATCAGCATAAGCGTGACACACGGTTTTTGTACCCAACACCTGTAGACCTTGTAACCTGTGATGCAGGTTTAACAGTAACGGTTCTACGGCGATTGCGTATAGTGCCATAGAAAGAGGGCAGCCTTGTCTCACTGATTGCTTGATCGGGACTGGTGAACTTAGCTGACCATTAATTTTGATTCGAGAGGAAGTGCCGACTATACATTTGCGTATGATCTGAATAAAATGAGCACTGAATCCCATCCGTTGCATTACAGTTAGTAGAAAGTGGTGGTTGATGCGGTCAAAAGCCTTATCGAAGTCTAAAAACATGAGACCAACATTGCATTTGCATAGCCACGACAAATATATTATGTCTCTATATTCACATAATGCATTCGACATTGATCTCCCTGGGACAGCACTCATTTGATAAGGGCCAAGTACTTTCGGCAGTACCGTCTTCAGTCTACAGTTTATGAGTCGGGTGAAGGTTTTATAGTCGGAATTGAGGAGTGTTAGTGGTCGAAAATCCTTCAGCGTAGCGCTACGTGGTTTTTTGGGGATCAGTACAATCATTCCTTCGGTAAACTGAGATGGCATCTGCACGTCTCCCAATAATTCATTGCATATTTTGGTGAATTCCGGTCCTATGATGTGCCAAAAACAAGCATAAAATTCTATGGGTAGGCCATCTAAACCAGCAGATTTCTTTGTAGGCGAGTCTTTGATTATGGCACATACTTCTTCCTCAGTTATGTGGGCTACAAGGTCGGCGTTGTCAGTCGGATGGACCGTGGATTGAATGTTGGATAAAAGCAGCTCACCTGCCGTCGCGTCAGTCGCCGATGCGGAGTAAAAATCTGTATAATGTTGCACCACGTAGTTTTTTACTGTGACCTGTTGATCGTATTCGTTCCCCTGTTCATCACTGAGAGTGTGGATTAACTTTTGTTTACCTCTCTTGGCTTCCCGTATCACGTGATATACGGACGTATTCTCCTGCGTCAGTTCAATCGGAGGACGCGATCGAACTTTTTTCCCCTCTAGTGATTGTCGTACCAACGCCGTTATTCTTTCTTTAGTGCGTTTTATTCTAGAGCTGTTTGCTACTAATCCCATGGGGTCATCATATAGTTCGCGGAGGCAAAGAAAGTGATACTCCAAGGTGCGTTTTCGCCAGTACGCTTTCATGCGACCATATCGTGCGATGCATTTTTTTATCTGCGGTTTCGCAGACTGTAGCCACCACATGATGCGTGTTGGATATCTGGATTGCATCCGAAGACAACGCTGCCATGTAGCATGGACCTCCTGTTTCAGTACTGCGTCCTCCAAAAGTGACACGTTTAGCTGCCATACGCCCCTTCCCAGGAATGTTTTTTGTTTAGTATGCTCCGCGGTTATATGAAATGCGCAGTGATCCGAGAAGTTAAGAGGCCAAATTTCACAGTCAGTTACATTATGGATAAAACCTTTCGTTGCATACAGCCTGTCTAGTCTGCTTGCTGAAGTACTGGATACATACGTGTATCCTCGGGTGTGCGGGCGGAGGTGGCACCAAGCATCTATCATATCTAGCCCGTTAATTAACAGCAACAGCTCCTCACAAAAGTTGAAGTTCGGGATTTTATCTTCTGGACGCAATACGCAGTTAAAATCTCCACCCAAAATTATGTGCAGTCGAGGATCCGTTATTAATGGGACAATTTCGTCCCGGAACAGGTTGCCCCTAGCTCGTTTTCCGCTGGATCCAGAGGGAGCATATATATTAACAAGAAGCAGATCATATATTTGTGCAGTTATGCCTCGTCCAGATTCAAGTATTGCTTTTGCTGTACATGGTATGCCGTGTTTGAACAGTATTCCTGTTCCACATTCATTGCCTATGTTTAAGATCGCCTCATATCCGTACACATCCGCTATTTTGGTCGTAACTACCTCTTGTAACATCGCTATGTCAATGTCGGCGGCATATAAGTAGTCCTTCACAGATTGTAACTTTACTTCCGAAACTATTCTGTTTACATTGAGCGTGGCGATTTTATACGCCTGCGTCATTCGGTAGTCCGAACTAAGCGCATTCAGTGTCGTCAGACCATGCTGTCCCCATATCAGTTCCGCAGCGGTCAACAGTGTCCATTGGTTCTTCAATTGGAGGGGCGAGGTTCATCTGTACGTCCTCATTCGGGTTGGGGATGTCTGGTTTTCCGATGTCTACCACGCCTTGCTTTCCGCTTCGATCTGTTTTAAGAATTTTTTTGGTACGGGAGAGTTTTTTCTCCAGTTCTTGAATCTTATCAGGGCTCTGTTTTCGTGTTTGCCGTTTAGGTTTCACCGGCTGCTGTCTGATGTTGTCTTCCTCAGGATTCTTCAAATCTTCTAAGCGGATGGTGTTTCGAGCTAAATTGTCGACCGTGCTCTTGGTGGATGATGGTGTCAATAGAGAAATCGGTTCACTATGAGGTTGCTCATTCCGGGATGGTTCTTGCATGTCATTCTCAACAGCGGAGGAATCGGAGAATTTGCTGTGGCTCCCAATATCTTTCGGTGTCTGTTGTGTTGAAACCGTTACAGCTGTCACGATTTCCTTAGGTTCGGTTGGTCTAGCTTCTGTTGTGTCAGTGGTGGCAATCTGGGCTTCTTCTCGGGTTGGATGGTTCTCCGAATTCACATCAGGGCTTGTGGTCAGGACTTGGCCGCGGGCAGCCGTAGCGTAAGTCGCCGGCAGCGCAGTCATAGCCGGCGGTCGCGGCGCCTCGCCAGCCGGCAGCTGCGCCACTCGCCGCTGTAAACACTCAGCGCGGACGTGGCCGGGAGAGTTGCACGCCGCGCACGTCCTCGGCTGGCCGTTGTATATAACGATGCCTCGGTATCCGCAGACGCTGATGTATGACGGTACATGTTTGTGCAAATCGACCTTTAATTGCCTCACTCCGTTGAGAACTTGGAATTTGCGCGCGTTGGACCACCGTTCGGCAACATTGCTGAGAACTTTACCGTACGGCGCTATCACTGCGTTTATTTGTTCCGCCGGTACTTCGAATGGTAGTTCGAATATCCTGATAGTTCGTATTCCAAACCCTGCATGCGTTACGGTGACTTCGCCTACGTTTCCATCACAATGTTTAAATTTCATAATTCCTCCGCAAGACTCAACTATTTTGTCACATAAGTTAGCATTCCTCAATTTCACAAATACAACGCTGCTCACTATCGAAAGATGCATTCCAATGACATCCTCTGAATCAACTTTCACTTCGTATTCCAACCAATCTTCGATTTCGTGTAGTTTAGGTCGGGCGTAATTACGATCAAACGAGAATTTCAAAGTATCTTGTCTGTTCAAGTGGGCCATCACGGATTCATATTTCAAATTTCAATATGCGTAGAAGTTCTGCAACGATGCAAGAAGCACTGCGACTTACCACGCCGAAGCACAGCAGACCGCGGCGCACGAAACTCAGCACACGTCCGCACAGCACGGCTGACGCGGCGAGACTGGCACGAGATGTCTACGCGCTTTGTAATGTAATAAAATAAAAATTATTTGTGACTCTTTTTCTTTGCTCTCAGTGTAATTTAATAGAATGAATATGAGCCGTGACTTATATAAAAAAGAAACACACATTAATGCAATGGCTCAGCATAAAAGAAAAACAACTAATGTAGGAATATTATTAACAGTGTAATATGTTTCCAGAATGAGATTTTCACTCCGCAGCGGAGTGTGCGCTGATATGAAACTTCCTGGCAGATTAAAACTGTGAGCCCGACCGAGACTCGAACTCGGGACCTTTGCCTTTCGCGGGCAAGTGCTCTACCATCTGAGCTACCGAAGCACGACTCACGGCCGGTTCTCACAGCTTTACTTCTGCCAGTATCTCGTCTCCTACCTTCCAAACTTAACAGAAGCTCTTCTGCGAACCTTGCAGAACTAGCACTCCTGAAAGAAAGGATATAGCGGAGACATGGCTTAGCCACAGCCTGAGGGATGTTTCCAGAATGAGGTAGGAGACGAGATACTGGCAGAAGTAAAGCTGTGAGTACCGGGCGTGAGTCGTGCTTCGGTAGCTCGGATGGGAGAGCACTTGCCCGCGAAAGGCAAAGGTCCCGAGTTCGAGTCTCGGTCAGGCACACACTTTTAATCTGCCAGGAAGTTTCATATCAGCGCACACTCCGCTGCAGAGTGAAAATCTCATTCTGGAAACATCCCCCAGGCTGTGGCTAAGCCATGTCTCCGCTATATCCTTTCTTTCAGGAGTGCTAGTTCTGCACGGTTCGCAGAAGAGCTTCTGTTAAGTTTGGAAGGTAGGAGACGAGATATTGGCAGAAGTAAAGCTGTGAGTATGGGGCGTGAGTCGTGCTTCGATAGCTCAGATGGTAGAGCACTTGCCCGCGAAAGGCAAAGGTCCCGAGTTCGAGTCTCGGTCGGGCACACAGTTTTAATCCGTCAGGAAGTTTCAGTGTAATATGTTGTTTAATTTAGCCCGACGTGTATAAGCACTCAGTAAACTAGCTCAGTTCTAAGGGTAGTTACGTAATCGCCGATAATTAATTGTCCTTTTCTTATTTACCCAACGCTACATTTATTATCCCAGGCTCGTGAGAATTCGTGTGCTTATTGCACCAGAGAATATTTGCCAAGTCTATTCGATGTACACTACTGTAATACGTAACTTAATGTCGTGGTTTCTTCTCGATTCCCCAATATAAGATAACAAGAGCAGCATCTACAAATGAAATCCTGTAATGGAACTGGAATCCCGTGACCAGAACTTTTCTGCCTGGGATGTTATCTCGTTATATAATGAAAATCTGTAAGTAAAATTGTTAAATTATTAGTAACTGCCTCCGGTCTCGTGGGATCTGAAATAAGATTAATTGTCCTAACGGACGGCACGTCTCGCAGATGAGCCAAAAGAAAAATGTTAAAGATTTTTCTATTTCAGAGAATCCAGGTATCAGACTACCAATTGATTGAGTACATACACAAATTCTTTTGACAAAATAACCATTATATTTTTCGTGTTTAAGTACAACTTACATTATCAGCTGGTACAGCAAGATGAGCTTTACACAAGAACGTCCTCTTAGGTCCGAATCCAAGCAGATAAGATAAGTGAAAGACAGAGGAAAGATAGTTCATGCATATAAGCGCTAAGAGTGCATGGAATAACATGTCTATTGTAGTTCTATCTCTTCTTCTTTGGCGTACTTGTGAATTATTTATGAAATTTATCGTAATATTTAGTTTACATTTTTTTAAACCCAAGTCCACCCAGGAGAAACAGTACAACTTCCCGTAATTAACGGGCGGTTGGTTTTTGGACGCGGAGCTTGCGCTCGATAGCGTTCCAGGTGGGTTTCATCGGATTCAGATAAGCCGAATTTGATGGCCAACACATCAACGTGAGTTCACTATCATGCTCCTTAAACCACTGGAGCACGATTCTGGCCTTGTGACGCGGACAGTTCATAATGGTTCAAATGGCTCTGAGCACTATGGGACGTAACTTCTGAGGTCATCAGTCCCCTAGAACTTAGAACTACTTAAACCTAACTAACCTAAGGACATCACACACATCCATGCACGAGGCAGGATTCCTAGAACCGCTCGGACAGTGCGGTCGGCTAACATGGAAAAAAAACACATAGAAAATATTGTGGGGAAGACGAATCAAAGACCGTGCTTTATTGGCAGAACACTTAGAAGATGCAACAGAGCTAATAAAGAGACTGCCTACACTACGCTTACCCGTTCTTTTCGAGTACTACTCCCAGTGTGGGATCCTTAAAACATAGGATTAACGGACTACACCGAGAAAGTTCAAAGGAGAGCAGCACGTTTTGTATTATGGATAAATATGAGAGAGAGTGTCACGGACATGATACAGGATTTGGGATGGAAATCACGGCTCCAACCTGCCAGCGTCCGTGGCGCGCTGCACGTTTCGAGCAGCCGTTCACGTGGATGGGGACGTATCTGGCCACGACCATCAACCTAGTTTAACCATAATCCGACCAGCCGACACGTTTCCATTGATCAGCGATCCAACCTTGATGGTCCCGTACCCCACTTTAATCAGAACTGACGTTGTTGTTGGGTCAGCATGGCAACAGGTAGGGGTCCTCTGCTGTGGAACACTATGTTCAACACTGCGAGCTGGACGGTGTGTTCCAAAACACTTGCGCCTGCGCCGGCACTCTACTCTGACGCCAGTTCTGCCACAGGTCACCGCCTATCTTGCTTTAGAGAGCCGCCAGTACTCCGATCCCTATGTTCTGTGGTGAGGTATGGAGTGCACCTTCTTGTCGCTTACTCGTTCAACCACTTTCCTTTAATGCTCACGACAGCATCATGTTCGCTGTTTCCAAGATTCTCCCGCCCAGGCGCTGGGCCACAATAATTGGGCTTTTGTCAAAGCCAAATAAGTCTGCGGATTTCGGCATTTGCGCTACTTATCGTCGCTAGAATGATTCCCCAATGGCCCGCTCTGCTCATAAACTTGTCTTACCCCTCAGTGCCCCCAGGCAGCATACAGCCTTGCGGTGGGCAGTGGCCATAATGTTTTGGCTCATCAAAGCAATTTATGAACATATACCAACAGATTGCAAGCAAAAGTACTGCGATGCCTCAGACTACGCATAATGTAAATGAGATCAAGTCTGTCATAAAAGAAAGAAAACCAAAATTACCGAAAAAATTTGACCCTTCAACTCGCATACTAATTCACTTGGTGGTGCGTCGCCATACTGGCTAAACTGTACAAAAATCTGGCAATATTGTCAATAATAATAAATAAATAATAAATAAACTTTTATTTTAAAACAGGGTGGTACAACTTTACATATCAAGTGGATATCAGAAATGCACCTCCAGTCACGTCTTCGACCTGGAATCTCATTGAACGGAGTAGAATTGTCTTCAGTGATGAGTTCCGCTCCGACTTGAGCCCCGATGACCTGCGAAGACGTGTCTGGCACCATCCTGACTGTCACTCACCACGCGGGCCGACAACCAGGAGCGATGGTCTGGGGTGCGTTTCACATCATAGCAGGACCCCTTTGGTTGTCATCCGTGGCACCTTTATGGCAAAGCGTTACGTCGGTTACTCTACGCCCCATTTTGTTGCCCCTCGTGGTAGGCCATCCTCGTCTTACACTTCAGCAAGATAATACTTGCCCACACACGACGAGAGTTTATACTACTTGTCTTCGTGCTTCCTAAACCCTACAGTGACCAAAACGTTCATCAGATCTCTCCCCAATTGAGAACGTTTGGAGCATTATGGGCAGGGCCCTCCAACCACCTCGGGATCTGATGATCTAACGCTCCAATTGGACAGAATTTGGCAACATGCCTCTCAGGAGAATATCCAACAACTCTATCAATCGATGCCAAGCCGAATAACTGCTTTCATAAGGGCCTGAGTTTAAACAACGCTTTATTGACATGCTCATTTTGTGAAGCTCTTTCTCTTGAATAATGGTTCAAATGGCTCTGAGCATTATGGAACTTAACATCTGAGGTCATCAGTCCCCTAGAACTTAGAACTACTTAAACCTAACTAACCTAAGGACATCACACACATCCATGCCCGAGGCAGGATTCGAACCTGCGACCGTAGCGGTCGCGCGGTTCCAGACTGAAGCACCTAGAACCGATCGGCCACTGCGGCCGGCTCTTGAATAAATAATACATTTTTTTCAGGAAATTGTAATAATTTGTTTGCCTGTATATGTAGGTCACATCTACACTCCTGGAAATGGAAAAAAGAACACATTGACACCGGTGTGTCAGACCCACCTCACTTGCTCCGGACACTGCGAGAGGGCTGTACAAGCAATGATCACACGCACGCCACAGCGGACACACCAGGAACCGCGGTGTTGGCCGTCGAATGGCGCTAGCTGCGCAGCATTTGTGCACCGCCGCCGTCAGTGTCAGCCAGTTTGCCGTGGCATACGGAGCTCCATCGCAGTCTTTAACACTGGTAGCATGCCGCGACAGCGTGGACGTGAACCGTATGTGCAGTTGACGGACTTTGAGTGAGGGCGTATAGTGGGCATGCGGGAGGCCGGGTGGACGTACCGCCGAATTGCTCAACACGTGGGGCGTGAGGTCTCCACAGTACATCGATGTTGTCGCCAGTGGTCGGCGGAAGGTGCACGTGCCCGTCGACCTATGACCGGACCGTAGCGACGCACGGATGTACGCCAAGACCGTAGGATCCTACGCAGTGCCGTAGGGGACCGCACCGCCACTTCCCAGCAAATTAGGGACACTGTTGCTCCTGGGGTATCGGCGAGGACCATTCGCAACCGTCTCCATGAAGCTGGGCTACGGTCCCGCACACCGTTAGGCCGTCTTCCGCTCACGCCCCAACATCGTGCAGCCCGCCTCCAGTGGTGTCGCGACAGGCGTGAATGGAGGGACGAATGGAGACGTGTCGTCTTCAGCGATGAGAGTCGCTTCTGCCTTGGTGCCAATGATGGTCGTATGCGTGTTTGGCGCCGTGCAGGTGAGCGCCACAATCAGGACTGCGTACGACCGAGGCACACAGGACCAACACCCGGCATCATGGTGTGGGGAGCGATCTCCTACACTGGCCGTACACCACTGGTGATCGTCGAGGGGACACTGAATAGTGCACGGTACATCCAAACCGTCATCGAACCCATCGTTCTACCATTCCTAGACCGGCAAGGGAACTTGCTGTTCCAACAGGACAGTGCACGTCCGCATGTATCCCGTGCCACCCAACGTGCTCTAGAAGGTGGAAGTCAACTACCCTGGCCAGCAAGATCTCCGGAACTGCCCCCCATTGAGCATGTTTGGGACTGGATGAAGCGTCGTCTCACGCGGTCTGCACGTCCAGCACGAACGCTGGTCCAACTGAGGCGCCAGGTGGAAATGGCATGGCAAGCCGTTCCACAGGACTACATCCAGCATCTCTACGATCGTCTCCATGGGAGAATAGCAGCCTGCATTGCTGCGAAAGGTGGATGTACACTGTACTAGTGCTGACATTGTGCACGCTCTGTTGCCTGTGTCTATGTGCCTGTGGTTCTGTCAGTGTGATCATGTGACGTATCTGACCCCAGGAATGTGTCAATAAAGTTTCCCCTTCCTGGGACAATGATTTCAAGGTGTTCTTATTTCAATTTCCAGGAGTGTATTTATTTCTATCCCATTCGGATAAATCCTTAGCGCTGTGTCGTTTTCTTTTCATATTATGTAACAAACAGACATCCGGTGAACAAATATTTCTAGTCTCAGATTCTCATCTCCATGAACTAAGGAATCTCCTACATCATTAATTTTATGTCTCATTTCACAAGAACTGATCAGTAGATACCGTCAGCAGGAATTCTCAGGAAATTCCTCGTCACCGATCACCCGTAGGGTTAGCTACTTACTGTGCCGCTCGTCCCGGCGGAGGTTCGAGTCCTCCCTCGGGCATGGGTGAGTGTTTGATCTTAGGATAATTTAGGTTCAATAGTGTGTAAGCTTAGGGACTGATGACCTTAGCAGTTAAGTCCCATAAGATTTCACACACATTTGAACATTTTTGTTAGCTACTTACCAAACATTCAGCAACCACTAACGACAATAAGCCACTTGACAATGTAACTGACACATTCTTGCAAGACTGATTAGAGGAATACATTGTTCATCATAGCCATTGAGACTGTTCACTTGATTTCTGCCAGGTTTCGGAGTCCAAGGGTAGTGAGTTAGCTAGAAGTTGAATCCTAGTGCGTGTTCAGTGGAAGTAGTTAATCGTATATAAATGATACAGCTAGGCCATTCCCATGGATAAGTGGCTGATTCGCACTGGTGACAATATATCTCACGCATGTGATTCATGTAGTTCCTCTTCTCCTTCGAAAGTATGCAGTTCTAATAAGGAAACAGATTAGAATTTAATCAAAATGCATTCTTCTTCTTCATCGTTTTCTGTTCTGATCAGCAACATTATTTCTAAACGCAAAACCGAAAAGCGTAAATATAACAGTCTGACATCAGACTGTATCGGCATTCTTTTGAATACTGAGGAACAATAGCAGCGTTTTCATTCTTTGGAGATTTTACCCAACGATATCCTGAAGCCTACAAAAGAGTCACCTGTAGACAAAATATCCTAACCATGTAAGTAAACCCAACGAATTTTCTAAGCGTCATCAGGAACAACTGAAAGGTACTCAACTGCGAAATAAAAATAAAAAAACATATATACTAAGAAAGCCCTAAGGGTAACCCTAGAGGTATTCTACTCAATTGCAAAATCCAAATGACGACACGTTATTGGTGAGAAAAGTTGCGAAATCATGCAAAGAGAAAGGTTTAGCGAGAGTCTGAAGTCGATACTTCCAGATGATGAAAAACCAACTGCTACCACGTCTTCATGATAGCCCACTGTCTAGGACTGTCTATTTTGTAACTCTCTGGAAAGAAGGACTATTGGCGAAGATATTTTCTTTCGTGCGAATTAGTTTTTTGTTGATACCGATATGTCATGGAGAAATTGTGTTGGTATACGTACCGATGGGATGGCAAGAGTGTGTGCTGTTTCTCTTTCTGTAAAATTCACACATTGCACGATACACACAGGTAGGCACTGGCTTCTAAGTTAGTCCAACCAGAAGTCAATAAAGTTCTGAACTAAGCAGTTAGTGTTGTAAATTTTGTGATAGCATAAGCTTTAAACAGTGGGCTTTTTCCATTCTTTGGGAGGAAATGGGTGCTACTCATGATTCTCTTTCACTGCATACGGGCGTACCTAGGTTGTATCGTGGTAATGTTCTTCGTTGCATTGTGGAGCAGAAGGGTGAACTTCGTCTCTTCCTGCTGAACAGAAATCATACAGTCGTGGCAATGTTTCTGGGTGAAAAATGACTTCTGGTACTGTCCCAATTGGACGACGTTTTTGAGGAACTGAAGGATGGTATCGCAATACTAATATCGTCTTTCTGAGTTAGAAAGTACTTGCGTTTAAGAGAAATACTGAACTTTCGAAAATCCGTATGAAGAATGGTAACTGAAAATTATTTCTTGTCTCAGTGATTTCGTGGATATACACTACTGGCCATTAAAATTGCTACACCACGAAGATCACGTGCTACAGACGCGAAATTTAACCGACAGGAAGAAGATGTTGTTATATGCAAATGATTAGCTTTTCAGAGCATTCACACAAGGTTGGCGCCAGTGCCGACATGGGGAAAGTTTCCAACCGATTTCTCATACACAAACAGCGGTTGACCGGTGTTGCCTGGTGAAACGTTGTTGTTATGCCTCGTCTAAGGAGGAGAAATGGGTACCTTAACGTTTCCGACTTTGATAAAGATCGGATTGTAGCCTATCGCGATTGCGGTTTATCGTATCGCGACATTGCTCCTCGCGTTGGTTGAGTTCCAATGACTGTTAGCCGAATATGGAATCGGTGGGTTCAGGAGGGTAATACGGAACGCCGTGCTGGATCCCAACGGCCTCGTATCACTAGCAGTCGAGATGTCAGGCATTTATTCGCATGGCTGTAACGGATCGTGCATCCACGTCTCGATCCCTGAGTCAACAGATGGGGACGTTTGCAAGACAACAACCATCTGCACGAACAGTCGACGACGTTTGCAGCAGCATGGACTATCTGCTCGGAGACCATGGTTGCGGTTACCTTTGACGCTACATCACAGACAGGAGCGTCTGCGATGGTGTACTCAACGACGAACCTGGGTGCAAGAATGGCAAAACGTCATTTTTTCGGATGAATCCAGGTTCTGTTTACAGCATCATGATGGTCGCATCCATGTTGGGTGACATCGCGGTGAACGCACATTGGAAGCGTGTATTCGTCATCGCCTTTCTGGCGTATCACCGGGTGTGATGGTATGGGGTGCCATTGGTTACACGTCTCCGTCACCTCTTGTTCGCATTGACGGCACTTTGAACAGTGGACGTTACATTTCAGATGTGTTACAACCCGTGGCTCTACCCTTCATTCGATCCCTGCGAAACCCTAAATTTCAGCAGGATAATGCACGACCGCACGGTGCAGGTCCTGTACGGGCCTTTCTGGATACAGAAAATGTTCGACTGGTGTCCTGGCCAGCACATTCTCAAGATCTCTCACCAACTGAAAACGTCTGGTCAATGGTGGCCGAGCAACTAGCTCGTCACAATGCGCCAGTCACTACTCTTGATGAACCGTGGTATCGTGTTGAAGCTTCATGGGTAGCTGTACCTGTACATGCCATCCAAGCTCTGTTTGACTCAATGCCCAGGCGTATGAAGGCCGTTATTACGGCCAGAGGTGGTTGTTCTAGGTACTGATTTCTCAGGATCTATGCACCCAAATTGCAAGAAAATGTAATCACATGTCAGTTCTAGTATAATATATTTTTCCAATGAATACCCGCGTATCATCTGCATTTCTTCTTGGTGTAGCAATTTTAATGGCCAGTAGTGTCGGTAAAATTAGTGGAAATGGCGTAGTACATCTCGAAGACCTTTGTCAAGAGTTCGAGGATAAATTTTCGCAATCTTCATCTGCTTATTATAGGAACCACAAGCCGTTCAAACGAACATAACAAACGAGCCGCCAACAGAAGACGGAGCTAATAGAATTCTCAAGTGATAGAATACTTCGATTTGAATTTAACTCGAAGTCTCTTAAAAATTTTTCGTTAAAGACTCGAAATGAATATCCCAATTTACAAGAAGGGCAGTCAGTGGACTTGTTATTATCCCTCGTATCAACTTATTCGTGTGAGCCAACATTTGCCGCAATGTCGTCAAGACAAAACAATGCTCTCGGCTGTAACTGAAAGGGATCTGCGAGATCCTGTTTGCAAATTCCAACCAAGACTAGATCCCAAATTCATGCGCACACATCATACTAGGATGTGTGTGTTTGTGTTGGCGGGGGGGGGGGGGGGTACGACGAAAAACGTTTGAGAACTCCTAATCTCAGCCACGATATTCAGAATGTATCATATTGATGTCAATGGCAGTTACTGATGAAGAGATTCGTAGGGTAAAACAGGCAAAATATTTTTCGATCTCGTTCAACTCCACTAGAGACAGTAGCCGAGTTGAAAAAATGTGAGTTAAGGTTTTGTAATACATCAGCTGCCGCAATAGAAGAAAACTTTATCGGGTGTTGGGCCATCGCTGAGACAACCGAGGAATATCTTACTAACGCAGTACTGGAAGAGATAGAGATCAATGGATTAGATATTCAAAACTGTTGTGGCCAAGGATACGACAATGGAGCAGATACGCCGGATATAAATAGTGGAGCTAAAACTCGAATATTAAATATAAATCCCTTGGCGTCTTTTACGCCCTGCGCGTGTCATAGTTGGAATATACTGTTGGCAGACGCAGCTAAATTCTTCAGCGACAGCAAAAACATTTTTTGGTTTTATTCAGGAAATTTATTTGCTATTTCCAAGATCCAGTAAACGCTGGAAATTAATTTCAGGCAAGTTAAAACTTACGATAAAATCTTTATGAGACAGAGGGTTGAAAAGCAGAATCACGGAAGTGAAGGCATACTATAGCAATCTGAGGATGTGGAATGAACTGAGATCTTAAAAAATTACTCGAAAAGATGAAACACGCACAGTGATTCTGACTCAGCTTCGAACGAAATGATCCGCTTAGAATTTATCAGTCATTACTTTTATGCTATGGGATGTTATCGTATGTTAATATTGTAAGTAAATTATGGCAATCTGTAGAAGTTCATCTAAGTACTGATCTTGAACACTTGCGTACATTTTGTGACTGGATCAAAGAATGTCGACAAACTGGGCTCGAGCAACAGTTGTCTGACTCTCGTCAGTTTGCTGAGAAAAACAGCTATGGTCTGCCAAAAGATTTTAAAAATGAAATGTTAGCCAACTGAAAAGGATATTCATTTACGAAAGCACTGATGAAACTGTACAGTTTCACGAAAGCCAATACGAAACGGATATTTTAACACCATGATTGATTCCATATTGAGCAATATGGATTCAAGGTTTATATCTTTAAAATGTTTTGAAAATCTAAGTAAAGTAAAAGTTATTCCAAAACGTATGTTAAAAATTTGTCAAGTTTTACACTCAGTGAAAGCTGTGGTTCTAACCTTACGAAATGAAGAATTGCAAATAACGATCCAAATTGACCCAACATTATTAGAGATGTGGAACTACTGCCGCAGTACATAACAGAAAATAACATAGAACAAATTTGTCCAAATAACTGTATTGTCATTCCAATTTTGTTAACAGCACCTGTAAGAGCCTCAGCAGAGAGAGACTTCTTAAAATTAAAACTAAAAGGAAAAATATTATTTAAGTAGTACAATGAGTCAACAAAGGCTTTCAGCTTTGGCAGTTTTATTTGTTCAAGCAAGGATACAGCATCTACACTAGATTACAATACAGTTTTTAAGGAATACATTAAGGCTAAAAGCTGAAAAATTTAGTTTCATTAATGTTTAACTGCTGGTTATTAGTAAAATTACTTAACAGAGTTCCATAAAATTAAAATGAATTCATTTTTATGAACGAAGTTTGAAAAATTCGAAAAAAAATTTTCATATAAAATGTATACCCTTTTGCCGCCAAAGGGCCTCGCAAAATTTATCTTGCCCACACCAAATATTGGTCTTGCCCCGTCACTGTATGTAATATAAATGACCAAATCCAGAAACAATAATCACAACGACAGACTCTGTCTCTGCTGTTTTCTGGAAGAGTCGATCAGCACAGGGTCTGCATGTGACGTTATCTTTGCCTTCTTCGCAGTTTGAACTTAAAAACTCCAATTTCAGTCGGTATCTTTAGTCACCCTTGCACGAAATTTCCCCCGACATGCGACGAAGAGCTATGTATCGCCAAATTGTAAGGTGTCAGGCAAATCCAACACATTCCATGAAAACCCTGACATGATAAGCAAATCCAGTAGTATGTCACATAGCTCCGAATAAATCGTGACATTAAATTACCCAAAGTAATACGAGTAACCAGTGAGCAAATGGAATACCACAGACTAACACAAGAATGCCTAAATGCATGTCATACCTTCCCACCGTGAGACAGACGCAGTTCCGAGGGGAGAAACGAGAACAGAAGCCGAGAGCAGAACCGTGTGAAGCTAGAAGGCCCTACGATAAGGGACGGACACCCACGTCACCAGATAACCACCAGGACCACCCCCAGCCCATGTTAAAAGCTAGAGCCCTCCAGAAGAACAGTATAGATCTTACGATAACACTAAAAGGGCCACACCAGCCGTAAGTTTTAGCGTGAGATTTTTTCGCTTCTCTGTTACGTTGCAAACCTAAAAAAACATTGCCCCACCACGAAAAGTAACCGCTAGGACCATCCCCCAGCCCATGTTAAAAGCTAGAGCCCTCCAGAAGAACAGTAAAGATCTTATGATAACACAAAAAGGGCCACACCACCCGCAAGTTTTCGCGCCTCTGTTACGTTGCAAACGTTAAAAACATTGCCCACCACGAAAAGTAACAGCTGGACTACCCCCCAGCCCATGTTAAAAGATAGAGCCCCCCAGAAGAACAGTATAGATCCTACAATAACACTAAAACGGCCACACCAGCTGCAAGTTTTAGCGTAAAACTTTTTCGCGTCTCTGTTACGTTGCAAACTTTAAAATCATTGCCCCACCACGAAAAGTATAATGTTTCTCATTGGATAGACAGAAGTTTTGTAGGCGGAGCTTAAGGTTAACATTGAGACCCTGATTGGTCAGATGAAAACACAGCCAGACAGTTTTATTTTTAAACCAACTTCGGTAAATTGTAGTAAGGAGAAGTTAGAAAAGAGTTGCTTCGGAGACAGCCAGGTGTATGGAGCTGCGCCGGCCGCCGCCCCGTGACGAACACCGACAAGGTAATGAACGCACGCGATACCGAATTTTTGAGTGCATAAGGCTTCACTCAGAACTGCGGAAGTCTCATCTGTTACATCCCCTTTTTACGTAATACTAGTGTCGATCGTCAATTGAAGCTCATGGTATTCACATTTGCTACATAAGTTAAAATCTGAAACGCGATGATTTTTCTGTTATATAATTATTGAGAAGCCACATCAGCCACTGTAATTTACGACAAGTTAGATAAGTAATTAATTGAGGGTCACTGTAGACCATTTTGATAGTTTTCTCTTTTGTGAAACTTAATTTAAACCTAGATTATAGATGTGATATGGCATAGGTCATCCTTTGATCCATTGTAGAACTTGGAAACCCATTCAGGGAATATTCGTTCTCATTTTTGTTGAACGCAGTTGGTTTTTATCATCCTGTATTAAAACATTTCCTTTTATCAATAGTGCAATTTATAAACAATGTTTTGTGAGTAGAATGAAATTTCCAATGGTAAGCTTAACTGCTTTTACGACGTTATTTTACCAACTAACTACAAATAGGAAAGCCTTGAACCCCTTCCACTAAATTTAATTAGTATTAAGATTCTTTTACAGGGAGTACAGTGGAGTTGACGCTGAAATCATTAAGTATTTGGTTATATCATCGCTAGTCTCACTGAACTCCTCTGAACTCTACATGTCATGAGTGGTCTGGCGTCTCCTTACCAACAACAGGTGCCAGGTTCAAACTAGTCAATTCCCTAAAAAACACACTCAGAGCGTCGTTGCCTGAAAGTGGTAGGTAGACACGACATAGAACAAACAGAAACCACGCAGAATGTTTGAGAATGGCGACCCTGCCAGGTTGGTAAAATACCATGATTGAAGGTCGACCACATGCCTAACTAGGTCAGAAAAATATCTTGTTGAAAAATTTTTGTAACAACATGTTTTTTCCTAAAGTTATACATAGTCGAAAACAGTATCTGAAGCGATAGATAGTAAAAGTATTCAATAGAAAGTGAGACATTCTGGCAGAGACAATAGCATAATTAAGTTATGAATTTTAATATTGTTAGAATTAAGTTTTCTCTCCAATGCAAGCGCACAGATGGCGGATACATTGCTGACAAGTTGGTTCTGACCCAACAAGTAAGTGAATGTATTGTCAAGTCGTGTGTGCAAAACGTTTATGAAACGCGTGAGATCGTATGAGCGCATATTGACGCGAAGTAGGGCGCGTGAATTGCTTTTAAAACAGAAAATAAGGGATTCGGAAAAATCAGCAATGGCAGATCGAGACCTTGACCGAATTGAGGTAGAGACCCAACATGAAGATGGACAGAGAATAGAGGACAGTACAACAGACGATGCAGTATCGCGAGAAATAGGACAGATAACGCACCATAACGAGGATAATGTACGCCAAGGCACAGAAAACCTAGGTCAGCATACGACAGAGGAGCAGGAAAGTAGAGAGACAGGCGATGAGGATTCTAACTTGCGTCTTCAATACGTAGAACCCATAGCACAAGTAATCAGAGCTCCGTCACCACAGAGTACAAGGAATGCGAGCAGAAATATGTCACAGCACAGTTCAATGCAATCCGTTGCGAACCAACACAGAGCGTAGGACGTCGGAAGAAAACGCAAGAGGACCCACCAATCTGGCAGAATTATTACAATTAATGACGGAAAGCATGACAAGACAAAATAAAGAAATTGCGAACCAAATTAAAATTCAGTTGCAGAAACGACGAAACAAATTGCAGAAACCACGAGATAAATGCGTGATACTAAAGAACAAAACAAAAAAAAATTCAGTTACACCTAAGTCATATTGAAGACGAGGCAAAAGAATCTCGAGAAGTGATAGGAAACTTAATAACAGGTCACAATCAATTGAGAACAGACATTTACAGAGTACAAGCGGACGTACAAACATTGCGTAATGACACTCAGGACGAGATCAAAACATTACGTAACAACACCCAGGGAGAAGTCAGGAAACTACAGATACAGATAAACGTAATTACTAGACAAGCAGCAGGTACAGCGCGTGAAATTGTTGAAAACAGTGTGTTACACAAACGTACCACAAAAGCAGCGCTGAAAAGATATGATAACCGCATAGTCAAAATAGAAGCGCAAACGAAGCGACAATTTCAGAAATTGCGAACAGAGTTGTTGCAAACTATTGAAGAGCGTAGTGAACAGGATCGAACAAGCACAGAGTCTGCAACCACATCCGTATCTGTAACAGCACCGGAAAAACAAGCAACTAACGAAGATATTACGCATTTGCGATTCCAATCACAGGCGGAAAGTAACATACGTGAAATAAAACAGCCTGCACAGCAACAAACACGTTTCGAAATTCTTGATGAACAAACGGCATCACAAACACATACGGAACCACAAATATATGTTTCAAGACAGTTTGGATCATGCATTGAAGCAGCAAGGTTAACCAGACAAGATACCGAACCAATACCTGACAATGGAAAGCCAGGTCGCGAAGAGTACAGTGCAATGCATTCAGCTACACGTTCACAACCGATGGAAGAAAATTATTGCGTACCACTCCAACGATACTACGCGAGGGTAGGCGAAAGTTACAGTGGACAATATCCAATGGATCTACCACAACCGGAAAGAACGACGGGAGAAATGATCAGAAACAAAAGTGGCGAAGAATCGCGAATTTCATATGGAACTATGACGAAGTACGACAACGATCATTTCCTCACAATTAGAAAATTTCAACACTTTCGAGAAGGAAACTCGTTACATCCACGAACTTTTATTGATCAATTCCGAGTAGCCAGAACACTGGACGATAGCACACAAATTAAACTTTATATGTGCACACATGTCAGGAACAGTCGCAGAAACCATGCAGAATGTTGCAGCGACATGCCGATCGTACGAAGATTTCAGAGAGAAGTTTCTCTCACGATACTGGTCCAGCGAAGCACAGAACAGAGTGAAGTACGAATTATTACAGAACCCATATTTTGAAAATTCAGGAAAGAAGAGTCCCGTGAAATTTTTCGAATTAATGGCAAAGAAAAATCAATGCTTAGATGTACCATACAGTAACGGAGAGTTGATTAAATTATGCGCGATGAAGTTACCATTGAAATACCAGCAATCACTAGTAGGTCGCGGAGGCAATGACGTCGAAGCATTTAAAGGTATTCTAAGGGAACTAGAGTTCATATTTTCGGAAGATGACGCAAGAAAAAGACGAAGCGTACGTGAAAACGAAAGCAAAAAGCAGTACGAAGAAACAATAATTACGAACCACGTGATAACTTCGCACCAAGAAACGACTATAGATTTCAACAAAGAACCGGTTATGGATTAGAAGAGAATATGGCAATAAATATAATTCACCCAGGAACGGCAACAACTATTACAGAGGGAATAACGACAACCGGAACGGGCATTGGAGCACCAATAGATCGACAAATTATCAACAAAGAATCCAATATCAACAAGCGGAGCAAGAAAAGAGAATACAGATAGAAGAGGTGGAGGTAAGACCACCAAACCCCGAAAAACGTTCGAATTGACAGCTAAGCGCCCATGCCAAAGGGAATGACGCACCGACCCAGGAAAATTGCAGCCCCTTGAACAGAGAAGTAAATACCTTATCACGAGAAGAGAAGAAGGAAGAAACAAATGCGCAGGGACCAGATGAAAACGAAGGCAGGAAAATAACAATATCGTGTTGGGACGAAATTAATTGGGAGAATACTGACGAGGAAGATGAATTACTAGAGGCATGCACAACGAATGTAGGAGGAAAGGACGAAGTAATGAGTATTGCAGAGCTATTTGAGATGGAAGCGAATTCAATGAGGATAATGCGCAGTCGACAGAAGTTGAAAATAAGTTACTAGTGGGCACACAACCGAACGTATATAATGAAGGAAGTTATGAAGCGATAATTAGAGCATTTAGATGCGATTATGTGGAAGTAGCGACGAAGAAGGAGAAGATAGACGAGGATGAGGAAAAAGTAGAGGATGTTGAAGAAATCGTAAATGAAGGAAGAAATAGAGAAGAGGAAACAAAAGAGAGAGAAGTAGCAGTCGAAGCTTATCCTACAGAAAGTTCGAATTCACAAGGGAAATTCCTGAAAAGACTCATGTATGATTCAGTGGAGGATTCGTTGATGCAAGAAGAAGAAGAACAGAACCAACCCTTTCAAATTCAACCAGTTGTGAAGGCCATGGTAAGGCACATCCCAGTCAATATTGTAATTGATAGCGGAAGTGAACTGACTGCGATCTCAGAAAATTTATTCATGCAGTGTAATGCCAAAGAGGAATTGCCAGTTCTGAAACCACGTAAGATTAAAGTCCTATTAGAAACAATGCTCCGGAAGTTACGAGACAAACGAGGTTGACTCTTTCGTGTCAATGTCAAGAGGTCGAAGCCAATTTCGTGATTATACCTAAACTAACTGTAGATTTGATTATAGGTGCAAATTTTTTAAATGAGAGATGAGCGATAATAGATATGGGGAAAGGTAGCGTAACATTCGGGAATGTCACACTTCTCTTTGAGCAAAAGCTAAAATTAGAAGAAATACCGGTTATAAACAAACAATTAAGAATGACGCGAGATAAAGAGGATGAAGAATTAGAATGGTATGCACAAAAGGGGGAATCGCCTCAACTCATGTTAGAAGTCCATAAAGAAATCGACGAAAAATTGCAAGAAGTTCAAGGTATTTCGGAACACAGTAAAAGAGAATTAGAGGGTATTTTACGAGATAAAGCAGAGGTATTTTTACCTAAGACTGGCAGTATTAAGCACTTTCAGTACAAGTTTGTAGTAAAACAGCACAGATGTTTGGAATCAGCAGAAGACCAGTTTACAATGTACTATATGAAACAAGTACCTTTCGAAAACTACATTACGACAGCATTGAAAAACATAGGCAAAGAACAGGACAAGGATCCCGAAATACTAGGAATCAAACACAAGTGGAGAAGTAAGGATTTTCCAGACATTCGACAGCACTATCTCGTAAAAAACAATGTTTTATTTTTTAGACGAAATGTTGCAACGAATGAATGGTTCATTTGTATCCCAGATGAACTAATTAATAAGTACATATGGAATACACATTTAAGTAATGACCACTTTGGACCAAAGAAATGCTTTTTAAAAATAAAGCAAACAAGCCATTTTCCTAATATGGAAGGACGAATTAGAACAGTATTAGTCAAATGCAAAAAATGTATGAGGGCTAAACACGTCACTTTCCAAACCAAACCACTTATGTTTCCAATAATCCCTAAAAAATTAAAACAAATAGCTGCAACAGATTTGATGGGGCCCTTCCCACGCACAAAAAATGGATACATTTTCATATTTGTCATTTTGGAACTTACTTCTAAATATGTTACCTTGACACCATTAATACGGGCAACAGGTCTTACTATAAGTAAAGCATTTCGACAAGATTTTCTCAGACAAGTAGGTCGAGTGGAACGAATAATTTCGGATAATGGCCCACAATACAAATCAGTGCAACAGGTTAAAACAACACAAAATAAAACCCATCTACATATCTAAGTACAAACCTAGTGTAAATCCAGCAGAACGATCTATGAAGGACATAGGCGCTTTATGCCGATTACATGCAGGCAAAAGACACAACACTTGTGATATATACCTTAAAGATTTTCAAGAAGTAATAGATGAACTGCCACATAGCACTACACTACTACCTCCAGTTACTGTACTTAAAAATATTGAACCCCCAAACATAACCAGAGAAAATGTTAGATTTCCTATTGTACCACATAGACAGCACAAACAAATCATAGCAACAGCACTCTCCAACATCAGAAAGGCAGCCATTAAAAGAAAAGAAAGAGGAGATAGAACAGCAGTTAAAAGAACATTCTCAGTAGGCCAGATAGAATTTTAAAAACACATCATCTCTCCAGCAAACAGAAACACAAAATACATAAGTTTTACGCTGCATACAAAGGACCTGTCATAATTAGCCGAATTGCTCATGATAATGCTGTGGAACCCAAAAACAGGCAAAACCTTAGGATTTCACCATGTGAGCCACATCAAAAAAGTTTGAAGATTAATTTTATTACTGGTAAATAATTAGCACAATATTTCAAGTTTATGTTGCAGATAAGATCGTCAGGAGAAAGAAGAATGAAGAGAGAGGAAGGTGGGAAAAAGAAAGTAGTGTCAATAAAACAAAAACAAAAATAACACCTATACTACCATAGATTAAGGTGAAGGGATAAAGCGTAGACAGTCTAACAGCATGAAATATTAAAATGCTGTACACCATGACACTATACAAAAATAAAAAACGAATTTGAGGATTCTTGTAGAAGTTAAGACTCAACATATCTTAGAATTGTAACATGGAAAGGGCGTTGAAATTTGTAACGCTTTTTAAGAAGGCCTAAAACAATGTAGGTACTAGACATATGATAGATGATTATAAGTAAAACTTTTTGTAAGAATCATTGTAAAATCTCCAGCAAAGACCAGATGCAACGACCCACAAGTTGCAATGCGAGAAGTATCAAGAAAGAAAAGGATGTAATTAGCAAGACACAATCCTACAAGGCAGAAGCGTCGCAAGAAGGGAAAGGACAGCGAGACCAACAGAGGGCCCTTGTATCTGATGTGGGCAGTAAATCTGTCTGCTAAGCGGAACCCTGCTGTGACAGAACACGGAAGGTCAAGAGGGTCTTGCGACGCCCCGACTCAGTGGAGTGAGCGAAAAACGGCCCGACGAGAAGACCACTTGGGCAAGCCACCACTGGCAAAAAAATATGTATAAAAGTCACAATACTGCTATTAAACAGCACGCTGTGCACGAAACTGAAGAAAACTTCCACAAATTAAAAATGACATGCCCAAACAATTTATCAAGCTGTTACTAAGAGGAGAACTTCAAAGCGACTAGTTATCAATAAATATTTCCATATCCTGCCCAGAGAAGAACCAATAATCAAGTAAGAAACAGAGAAAAAGGAGGAAGAACAGAAGCTGAAGATTCGCAAGATTGAGACCAAGAAAGAAGATGAGTGAAGAATAGACGACATACCTTCCCAGATCCCTGTCCCATTGTAAACTAGTCGTCTGTGAAGTGTTACTACAAAAAACGACCGCTTTCAGTGACACATAACGATGACTTTCACGCATACAAAGCCAGTAAACCACGAGATTCTGCACTCACAGCTCCATTCCATTATGAGACCTCCACAACAGCAACACACACTTGTAAAGCCAACTAGGAACGACGAACAAAGCTGTACATCAAATACTTGCCCACATCCATCTCGCTCAAGTCCATCACCTTCATGCAAAAACATTCGCCAACCTCATGCTTAAACATTCATAGGATTGTGTGAATGTGTGAAATCAAATTATGTGATGTAGGAATTGTGCAAAAGAAATGTGTGAAAAACTAAATAAGTTAAGCACACCAGACAGCTAATAAACTACAAAGTAACAGTCATTGACTATGGACATAAGTAAAAAATAGACTATCGATAAAAATAAATCATTAGTTCTGAAATGGACAGTATATAAAGAACAAAAGTAAGGCATAATAAACACTAAAACTATATGCCACTTATTTTCTCCTCATAAAAATATAAGAATAACTATATTTTAATTATTTTCTCCTTATAAAAACAAAGAATAAAAAATTATCTTGTTGGAGGTTTTCCATTTTTTTTAACATGTGTACCATTTGTTAGGATAATATCTCAATACTTGTGTATGTATATTACTTTGACAAAGCAATTCTTGGAAATAATTCTTATTTGTTAGTGTAACAATGTTGAAATGAGCGTCTAGAAACAAAAACATTTTACTTGTACATGATATTTAGAAAATGTGTTAGGAATAGATTTTACTTAATTACTACATTTATAAAAAAAATATTTCTAAGAAAATCGATGTGGAAGACTCCTCACTTTTGATAATGAACTTCTTAAAAAACAAACTTCACACTTAAATAAAGAAAGAGAATAAAAATAATAATAATTATAATAGAATAAAAATATTCTTCTCTTGTCAATATAAACATATTTTTGAGAATAATGTGGAAGAATTTAAAAATATAAATTAGTAATACAAACTAGCATAGAACCAGAATAACGTGGCTGAACAGTAGGCAACAAAATTTAGATAAAGGAATAATTTTGGACTGACTTAGACAATGATTCAATCATTGCCTAAGTTCAGTGCAAAAATTAAGTTCGAAGGGTGGTGATATGTAAGGTGTCAGGCTAATCCAATACCTTCCATGAAACCCTGACATGATAAGCAAATCCAGTAGTATGTCACATAGCTCCGAATAAATCGTGACATTAAATTAATCAAAGTAATACGAGTAACCAGTGAGCAAATGGAATACCACAGACTAACACAAGAATGCCTAAATGCATGTCATGCCTTCCCACCGTGAGACAGACGCAGTTCCGAGGGGAGAAACGAGAACAGAAGCCGAGAGCAGAACCGTGTTAAGCTAGAAGGCCCTACGATAAGGGACGGACACCCACGTCACCATATAACCACCAGGACCACCCCCCAGCCCATGTTAAAAGCTAGAGCCCTCCAGAAGAACAGTATAGATGTTACGATAACACTAAAAGGGCCACACCAGCCGCAAGTTTTAGCGTGAGACTTTTTCGCGTCTCTGTTACGTTGCAAACCTAAAAAAACATTGCCCCACCACGAAAAGTAGCAGCTAGGACCACCCCCAGCCCATGTTAAAAGATAGAGCCCTCCAGAAGAACAGTATAGATCTTACGATAACACTAAAAGGGCCATACCAGCTGCAAGTTTAAGCGTGAGACTTTTTCGCATCTCTGTTACGTTGCAAACTTTAAAAACATTGCCCCACCACGAAAAGTATAACGTTTCTCATTGGTTGGACAGAATTTTTGTAGGCGGAGCTTAAGGTTAACATTGAGACCCTGATTGGTCAGACGAAAACATAGCCAGACAGTTTTTTTTTTTAAAAACCAACTTCGGTGAATTGTAGTAAGGAGAAGTTAGAAAAGAGTTGCTTCGGAGACGGCGAGCTGTATGGAGCTTCGCCGGCTGCCACCCCCTGACGAACACCGACAAGGTAATGAACGCACGCGATGCCGCATTTTTGAGCGCATAAGGCTTCACTCAGAACTGCAGTAGTTTCATCTGTTACATCCCGTTTTTACGTAATACTAGTGTCGATCGTCAATTGAAGCTCATGGTATTCACATTTGCTACTTAAGTTAAAATCTGAAATGCGATGATTTTTCTGTTATATAATTATTGAGAAGCCACATCAGCCACTATAATTTACGACAAGTTAGATAAGTAATTAAAGATAATTGAGGGTCACTGTAGACCATTTTGATAGTTTTCTCTTTTGTGAAACTTAATTTAAACCTAAATTACAGATGTGATATGGCATAGGTCATCCTTTGATCCATTGTAGAACTTGGAAACCCATTCAGGGAATATTCGTTCACATTTTTGTTGAACGCAGTTGGTTTTTATCATCCTGTATTAAAACATTTCCTTTTATCAATAGTACAATTTATAAACAATGTTTTGTGAGTAGAATAAAATTTCCAATGGTAAACTTAACTGCTTTTTCGACGTTATTTTACCAACTAACTAAAAATAGGAAAGCCTTGAACCCCTTCCATTAAATTTAGTTAGTATTAAGATTCTTTTACAGGGAGTGCAGTGGAGCTGACACTGAAATCATTAAGTATTTGGTTATATCATCGCTAGTCTCACTGAACTCTTCTGAACTCTATATGTCATGTGTGGTCTGGCGTCTCTTTACTAGCAACAGGTCCCAGGTTCAAACTAGTCAATTCCCTAAAAAACACGCTCAGAGCGTCGTTGCGCGAAAGTGGTAGGGAGACACGACATAGAACAAACAGAAACCACGCAGAATGTTAGAAAATATGTTATATAATATTTCCTCAAAATCACAGGTCCAGCTTTGTGGTAATGTATCAAACTTAATAACAAAATGTTAAAGGAGAATATGGGCTTGGTGGTAGGAACGAGAGAGGAGAAAGGGTAATTGAGTTCTGCCATAAATATCAGCTAGTATTAGCAAATACTCTCTTCAAGAATCACAAGAGGAGGAGGTATATTTGGAAAAGGCCAGAAGATAAGGGAAGATTCCAGTTAGATTACATCGTGTTCAGACAGAGATTCAGGAATTAGATATTGATTTGTAAGGTGTACTCCGGAGCAGATATTGACTCATATCACAATGTAGTAAAGACGAAAACTTGGTTGAAGTTTGTGAGATTAATGAGGAAGAATCAATAAGAAAAGAAGAGGGATACGGAATTACTAATGAATGAAGAAATACGCTTGAAGTTCTCTGAGAATAAAGATACATCGATAAGGAACAGCTCAGTAGGGAGTACAGTTGAAGAGGAATGGTCATCTCTATAAAGGGAAACGCAGGTACAAGGAAGGTAACTGCGAAGAAGCCATAGGTAACTGAAGAAATACTTCAGTAACTGAAGAAATACTTCAGTTGATCGATGAAAGAAGGAAGTACTAAAATGTTTAGGGAAACTCAAGAATGCAGATCAAGAATAAAGAGATACAAGTAATTTGTTAGGAATAAATTAAACTGGAAGTTCGACGAAGTTAAGGCAAAATGGCTGGATGGAGAATGTGAAGGAGTCGAAGAAGAACTGACTGTCGAAGGACTGACTCAGCATATAGAAACGTCAAAAGAGCCCCTGGTGACATTAAAGGAAAGGGCGGCAGCGTAAAGAATACATTGGGAATTCCACTGTTAAATGTGGAGGAGAGAGCGGATAGGTGTAAATAGTGCTCTGTAGGGCTCTATGAGGGTGAAGACTTGTTTGATGACGTGATGGCAGAAGAAACAGGAGTCGACAGGGAAGATATAGGGGTTCTAGAATTAGAATCAGAATCTGAAAGAACTTTGGACGATTCAAAAACTAGTAAAACAGAAGGGGTAGATGACACTCCACCGAGATGTAAAAAATCACTGAAAAAAGTAACAACAAAACGACTGTTCTCGTTGGTGTGTATAATGTATGAGACTGGCAACATACCGTCAGACTTTCGGAATAACGTCATAAACACAATTCCGAAGAGAGCAAGAGCCGACAAATGCGAGAATTACCGCCAAATCAGCTTAAAGTTGAGGTATACAAGTTGTTGACAAGAACAGTATTGAGGAGTATGGAAAAGAAAATTGAGGATTTATTAGATGACGATCCTTTGGCTTTAGGAAAAGTAGAGGTACCGGAGATTCGTTTTTGATGTACCGTTAATAACGGAACTAAGACTGTAGAAAAAACTAGGACAAGTTCATAGGAATTGTCGACCTTGAAAAAGCGTTTGACAATGTAAAATTGAGCAAGATATACGAAATTCTAACGAAAATACGGGTAAGCTACAGGGAAAAACGCGTAATACGCAATATGTACTAGAACGAAGAGGTAAAAATGAGAGTGAAAGTCCAAGAACGAAGTGCTCGAATTAAAGAGGGTATAAGGCAGGGATATAGTCTTTCGCTCCTACTATTCAACCTGTACATCAAAGAAGCAATGGCGGACACAAAAGAAAGGTTCGAGAGTGGAATTAAAATTCAGGATGAAACGATATCAATGAGTCACTGATGACATTGGTACCATGAGTGAAAGTGAAGACGAATTACAGGATGTGTTGAACAGAATGAACAGTCTGATGGGAACATAATATGAATTAAGAGTAAATCGGAGAGAGACGAAAATCATGAAAAGCATCAGAAATGAGAACAGCAAGAAACTTAACCTCAGAACAGGGATCACGACGCAGACCAAGTTAAGGAATTCTCCTACCTAGGCAGCAAAATAACCTGTGTTGGACGGAGCAGAGAGGTCGTAAAGAGCAGACTAGCACTGGCTGTCACATAGAGAAGTCTGCTAGTATCAGGCACAGATCTTAATTTGAAGAAGATATTTCTAAGAATGGCACAGAATTTGGAGCAGAGCACTGTGTGGCAGTGAAACAGAACAAAAGAGAATCGAAGCATTTGAGATTTGGTGCTATAGAAGAATGTTGAAAAATGGGTGGAGTGATACGCCAAGGAATGAGGACACTCTCTGAAGAATCGGCGAGTAAAGGAATATACGTAAAAGACTGACAACAAGAAGGGACAGGATTATTGCAGATCTATGGTGTTGGAGGGAGCTGTAGAGGGTAGAAACTGTCGAGGAAGACAGAGATTGGAATACATCCAACAAATAACTGAGAAAATAGGTTGCAATCAATTGCTACTCTGAGATGAAAAGATTGTCACCGGAGAGGAATTCGTGGAGGGCCACATCGAGACAGTCAGAAGACTGATGACCGGAAAGAAAAAAAAAAGAATTAGTAGGAAGAGAGAGGGAGAGAGAGATAGAGAGAGGGAGAGAGAGAGAGAGAGAGTGATCGAAATATTCGTATCAGTGCAAAGTGGATGCAGGCTACAGCAGATACTCAGAGATGAAGAGACTTGCAGTAGAGTGGAGGGCTACAAGGCTACATGAAATCGGCCCCTCCAGCAACGAGGCGACAGCTGGGAAGGCCTCGCTGGTACGCCGCGCCGCCAATACTGCCTGGGCAGTAGCGCCCGCTGCCTCTCGGCTGAGGACTCTTCTCTTCTCTCTGCTTTGTCGGCCTGCCTTTAGAAGTTGCCGCGGCAGCCATTGCCTCTGCAGAGCAGCGCCACAAAACACCGGCAAAGAAAACACTCCACGCAAGTTCACGCCTCCACTTCACTCTAAACACACAGTCCTTTTTCCCTTAGGAGCGTACACTCTTCGCAAAACTTTATTTTTTTTATGCTCATGTCCAGTGGAGGTTTCGTCTTCGAAAGACATTCGCAAATGATCCACCGCATAATCCCACGTCGCACTGTAGTAGTAATACTAACACAGCAATAGCAGTAGTAGTAATAATATTTTCATTCAGCTACATATACATCTGCATTTACATGGCTACTGCCGGCCGCTGTGGCCGAGCGGTTCTAGGCGCATCAGTCTGGAACCGCGTGACAGCTACTGTCGCAGGTTCGAATCCTAGTTCGGGCGTGGATGCGTGTGATGTCCTTAGGTTAGTTAGGTTTAAGTAGTTCTAAGTTCTAGGGGACTAATGACCTCATATGTTAAGTCCCATAGTGGTCAGAGCCATTTGAACCATTTTTGAACATGGGTACTCTGTAAATCACAATTCAGTGCCTGACACACGATTCAGAGAACCAGTTTTACAATAATTCTGTTATTCCACTCTCGAACAGCACACGGGAAAAACAAACACTTATATCTTTCCGTGTGAGCTCGGATTTACATTATTTGATTATGATGATCGTTTCTCCCTATGTATGTCGGCATCAACAAAATATTTTCGCCTTCGGAGGGGGAAGTTGGTGATAGAAATTTCTTCAGAAGATCCCGCCGCAACGAGAAACGTCTTTAATGATGTCCACCCCAAATCTTGTATGATGTCCGTGACACTCTCTTCCCTCTTTTTCGGTAGTACATAACGTGCTGCCCTCCTTTGAATTTTCCCGATGTACTCCGTTCAACCTATGTTGTAAGGATCCTATTCCACACAACAGTACTCCAAAAGAGGACGAACAAGCGTAGTGTGGATATTCTCTTTAGAAGATCTGTTGCATCATCTAAGCGTTCTGCCAATAAAACGCAGTCTTCGGTTCGCCTTCCCCACAACATTTACAATATGTTCTTTCCAAATTAAATTGTTCTTAATTGTAATTCTTAGGTATTTAGATGAATTCACAGCCTTTAGAATTCATTGATTTATCGTGTAACCGAAGTTTAACGGATTCTTTTTAGCACTCATGTGTACAACCTTACACCTTTCATTATTTAGTTAGTTGCTCCAACACTCAAAATTTTTCTTAATCCAACATCGAGGTCACAGTCTGCCTGGTCAAATATGAGCTGTCGAAAGCATCTACATCTACATCTACATCTACATTTATACACCGCAAGCCACCAAACGGTGTGTGGCGGAGGGCACTTTACGTGCCACTGTCATTACCTCCCTTTCCTGTTCCAGTCGCGTATGGTTCGCGGGAAGAACGACTGTCTGAAAGCCTCCGTGCGCGCTCTAATCTCTCTAATTTTACATTCGTGATCTCCTCGGGAGGTATAAGTAGGGGGAAGCAATATATTCGATACCTCATCCAGAAACGCACCCTCTCGAAACCTGGCGGGCAAGCTACACCGCGATGCAGAGCGCCTCTCATGCAGAGTCTGCCACTTGAGTTTGTTAAACATCTCCGTAACGCTATCACGGTTACCAAATAACCCTGTGACGAAACGCGCCGCTCTTCTTTGGATCTTCTCTATCTCCTCCGTCAACCCGATCTGGTACGGATCCCACACTGATGAGCAATACTCAAGTATAGGTCGAACGAGCGTTCTGTAAGCCACCTCCTTTGTTGATGGACTACATTTTCTAAGGACTCTCCCAATGAATCTCAACCTGATACCCGCCTTACCAACAATTAATTTTATATGATCATTCCACTTCAAATCGTTCCGCATGCATACTCCCAGATATTTTACAGAAGTAACTGCTACCAGTGTTTGTTCCGCTATCATATAATCATACAATAAATGATCCTTCTTTCTATGTATTCGCAATACATTACATTTGTCTACGTTAAGGGTCAGTTGCCACTCCCTGCACCAAGTGCCTATCCGCTGCAGATCTTCCTGCATTTCGCTACAATTTTCTAATGCTGCAAGTTCTCTGTATACTACAGCATCATCCGCGAAAAGCCGCATGGAACTTCCGACACTATCTACTAGGTCATTTATATATATTGTGAAAAGCAATGGTCCCATAACACTCCCCTGTGGCACGCCAGAAGTTACTTTAACGTCTGTAGACGTCTCTCCATTGAGAACAACATGCTGTGTTCTGTTTGCTAAAAACTCTTCAATCCAGCCACATAGCTAGTCTGATATTCCGTAGGGTCTTACTTTGTTTATCAGGCGACAGTGCGGAACTGTATCGAACGCCTTCCGGAAGTCAAGAAAAATAGCATCTACCTGGGAGCCTGTATCGAATATTTTCTGGGTCTCATGAACAAATAATGCGAGTTGGGTCTCACACGATCGCTGTTTCCGGAATCCATGTTGATTCCTACAGAGTAGATTCTGGGTTTCCAAAAACGACATGATACTCGAGCAAAAAACATGTTCTAAATTCTACAACAGATCGACGTCAGAGATATAGATCTATAGTTTTGCGCATCTGCTCGACGACCCTTCTTGAAGACTGGGACTACCTGTGCTCTTTTCCAATCATTTGGAACCTTCCGTTCCTCTAGAGACTTGTGGTACACGGCTGTTAGAAGGGGGGCAAGTTCTTTCGCGTACTCTGTGTAGAATCGAATTGGTATCCCGTCAGGTCCAGTGGACTTTCCTCTGTTGAGTGATTCCAGTTGCTTTTCTATTCCTTGGACACTTATTTCTATGTCAGCCATTTTTTCGTTTGTGCGAGGATTTAGAGAAGGAACTGCAGTCCAGTCTTCCTCTGTGAAACAGCTTTGGAAAAAGGTGTTTAGTATTTCAGCTTTACGCGTGTCATCCTCTGTTTCAATGCCATCATCATCCCGGAGTGTCTGGATATGCTGTTTCGAGCCACTTACTGATTTAACGTAATACCAGAACTTCCTAGGATTTTCTGTCAAGTCGGTACATAGAATTTTACTTTCGAATTCACTGAACGCTTTACGCATAGCCCTCCTTACGCTAACTTTGACATCGTTTAGCTTCTGTTTGTCTGAGAGGTTTTGGCTGCGTTTAAACTTGGAATAAAGCTCTCTTTGCTTTCGCAGTAGTTTCCTAACTTTGTTGTTGTACCACGATGGGTTTTTCCCGTCCCTCACAGTTTTACTCGGCACGTACCTGTCTAAAACGCATTTTACGATTGCCTTGAACTTTTTCCATAAAAACTCAACATTGTCAGTGTCGGAACAGAAATTTTAGTTTTGATCTGTTAGGTAGACTGAAATCTGCCTTCTATTACTCTTGCTAAACAGATAAACCTTCCTCCCTTTTTTTATATTCCCATTAACTTCCATATTCAGTGATGCTGCAACGGCCTTATGATCACTGATTCCCTGTTCTGCACATACAGAGTCGAAAAGTTCGGTTCTGTTTGTTATCAGTAGGTCCAAGATGTTATCTCCACGAGTCGGTTCTGTGTTTAATTGCTCGAGGTAATTTTCGGATAGTGCACTCAGTATAATGTCACTCGATGCTCTGTCCCTACCACCCGTCCTAAACATCTGAGTGTCCCAGTCTATATCTGGTAAATTGAAATCTCCACCTAAGACTATAACATGCTGAGAAAATTTATTTGAAATGTATTCCAAATTTTCTTTCAGTTGTTCTGGCACTAATGCTGCTGAGTCGGGAGGTCGGTAAAAGGAGCCAATTATTAACCTAGCTTGGTTGTTGAGTGTAACCTCCACCCACAATAATTCACAGGAACTATCCACTTCTACTTCACTGCAGGATAAACTACTACTAACAGCGACGAACGCTCCACCACCGGTTGCATGCAATCTATCGTTTCTAAACACCGTCTGTACCTTTGTAAAAAATTCGGCAGAATTTATCTCTGGCTTCAGCCAGCTTTCTGTACCTATAACGATTTCAGCTTCGGTGCTTTCTATCAGCGCTTGAAGTTCCGGTACTTTACCAACGCAGTTTCGACAGTTTACAATTACAATACCGATTGCTGCTTGGTCCCCGCATGTCCTGACTTTTCCCCGCACCCGTTGAGGCTGTTGCCCTTTCTGTACTTGCCCGAGGCCATCTAACCCAAAAAACCACCCAGCCCACGCCACACATCCCCTGTTACCCGTGTAGCCGCTTGTTGCGTGTAGTGGACTCCTGACCTATCCAGCGGAACCCGAAACCCCACCACCCTATGGCGCAAGTCGAGAAATCTGCAGCCCACACGGTCGCAGAACCGTCTCAGCCTCTGATTCAGACTCTCCACTCGGCTCTGTACCAAAGGTCCACAGTCAGTCCTGTCGACGATGCTGCAGATGGTGAGCTCTGCTTTCATCCCGCTAGCGAGACTGGCAGTCTTCACCAAATCAGATAGCCGCCGGAAGCCAGAGAGGATTTCCTCCGATCCATATCGATACACATCATTTGTGCCGACATGAGCGACCACCTGCAGATGGGTGCACCCTGTACCCTTCATGGCATCCGGAAGGACCCTTTTCACGTTTGGAATGACTCCCCTCGGTATGCACACGGAGTGCACATTGGTTTTCTCCCCCTCTCTTGCTGCCATATCCCTAAGGGGCCCCATTACGCGCCTGACGTTGGAGCTCCCAACTACCAGTAAGCCCACCTTCTGCGACCGCCCGGATCTTGCAGACTGAAGGGCAACCTCTGGAACGGGACAAGCAGCCATGTCAGGCCGAAGATCAGTATCAGCCTGAGACAGAGCCTGAAACCGGTTCGTCAGACAAACTGGAGAGGCCTTCCGTTCAGCCCTCCGGAATGTCTTTCGCCCCCTGCCACACCTTGAGACGACCTCCCACTCTACCACAGGTGAGGGATCAGCCTCAATGCGGGCAGTATCCCGGGCAACCATAGTCGTAGTCCGATCGGGAGATGTGTGGGACGAGCTGGCCGTCCCCGACAGACCCCCATCCGGACCCCCACAGTGATCCCCATTGGCAACAGCCTCAAGCTGTGTGACCGAAGCCAACACTGCCTGAAGCTGGGAGCGAAGGGATGCCAACTCAGCCTGCATCCGAACACAGCAGTTGCAGTCCCTATCCATGCTAAAAACTGTTGTGCAAAGAACGTCTGAACTAATCTACAGAGAGCGCAAACAAATCGACACAAAATTTAAACGGTTATTAAAATACAAGATTGCCTAGTAAATGCAGTAATGCTGCTACTTGCGCACTGCTGACACACTGCTCGGCGGCGGAAGGAGACTACGCGATTTTACACTATTCAGGTACTAAAACGCGATGCTACAACTCTCAAATACTATAATACGCCCGAAATTTATAAATTAAACAATGCAAGTACCAAAAACACGCAAAGAAATTAAGAATTAAACTATGTAACAAATGAGTGAGCTAGGAGTATACGACTTGCTGCTGCAGCTGCTTATCCAATGGCGGCAGGGAGCAATTACGCTGTTATCCCAAACGTAGATAAATCTTCTGATCCATTATCGCTCCATACTGATACCTTATCTAAACCGTTTTGCAATTGGCTTTGATCTTCTGATGACTTTAGTAGACGAAAAGCACAGCATGAACTGCAAGAAATCTAACACGACTGCTAAGATAGTATCCTAAATCGCTTATAAAGGTAAGGAACAACAGAGCGCCTTTAACACTACCTTGGGGAACGCCAGAAATCATTTGTTTTACTCGATAACTTTCCATGAATTGCTACGAACTGTGACCTGTCTGACAGGAAACCACGAATAGAGTCACATGACTGTATCATTTTTACAGATATATTAGAAAGGTGACGGTATTACAATTTAAAAACAACTGAAGTAAAATAAACCGCATTTACATACTTACAGGTCTAGTTCGACAAGTGTAAGACAGGTATTCAGCTTTGGGCTTATGGTAAGATCCAAGCTGGCGTATGCATGAACTAATTTAGCCAAAAAATGGAAAACTAAAAATAGGATGGTCGGATAGAGATGGGAGCCGCCACCCTCCTGAATAGAAACCGGTCTCTTTTAAAAGAGTGCAACATCTGTTTGATCCTAGTGCACAAAACTGCTTTGCAAAGAGGTTATTTAATAATAATCCAAAAGTCTAGTGCTACATTTTTAATCCATTTCCCATTGCCAGTCACTCCTAACATCATATCATAATATAACACTATACGCAGTTTCAGCTGACATTAGGAATTTTGTTTTTACGTATGTACTGCAACTTCCCACGCGCTTGCCAGAAAAGCTGAGGGAGCATGCTTTTGTAATGACTGAGATTTTGAGCGCAGAAAGAAGGTAAAGTGCTGGTTTTCTACAGGGCAGAACTTTGTCGGTAAAGTATAGCAGACAAGGAAAAAAATAAATAATTATTTACTTGTGTTACATTTTTCACCTAAAGCCTACTCTTTGTTATCCAAGTAACTCTTCACTGTATACAGTATACTAATTAATAGATACTTTTTAACTATCTTTTTTAAATAAATTGTTTTTACTCCGTCTCCATTACGTTCTTGGAAAGTTTTATTATACAGATTTATTACTTGACAGAAAATGCTATTTTGACTTCTACGTATTTCTTGGTAAATTCATTCTACACCTAGTCCCATAGTCATGGAGGGAACTATTTGTGCACTAATTGTTATCAGTCTTATTTTTGATGTGCACACCAGACTGTTAAATGTACTCAACTAATGTAGTTAAAATTGCCAGTGTTTTGAAGACTGCAGTGATCTCCATTACTCTTTTGGTTATTATCCTTGTGACCCGTTTCGAGGTTTGAGAAGTGTCCATATTTTGCTCATTTCGTCCCCAGAAACAAATGTCATTGATTATTGATGTAAATAACGCATATAAAATTGCGTTAACATCCCACTACATAGTGATTTGTAACCGAAGACAGTTGAAACTGTGCTTATGAAGGAAGGCATTAATATTCGATGAGGCAGCTACCAGCTGACTGGTTCTGACAGTATTAATATGTCGTCAGGCAGTGATCTTAAAAATTTTAATGTCAACTGAGTGAGTACATATTAAACGTACACAAAAATGCTCCAGATCAGCAGGGAGTTTACTGTTAAATAACAACTAATGCACAGTAAAACGTTAAAAAACATTTTTTTTTTCGGAAATACTTAGTATGGAATAGTCGTAAATGAATGAATCTTTAATATTCGGTCACATAAGAGTTTGATTTGAGTTATCCTGAATAGGTAAAAATTGTATAGTCAATGTTTACAAGATGGTCCATTGATCGTGACCGGGCCAAATATCATAAGAAATAAGCGTCAAACGAAAAACCTACAAAGAACGAAACTTGTCTAGCTTGAAGGGAGAAACCAGATGGCGCTATGGTTGGCCCGCTAGAGGGCGCTGCCATAGGTCAAACGGATATCAACTGCGTTTTTTTTTAATAGGAACCCCCCATTTTCTATTATATATTCGTGTAGTACGTAAAGAAATATGAATGTTTTAGTTGGACCACTTTTTTCGCTTTGTGATAGACGGCGCTGTAATAGTCACAAAGGTATAAGTACGTGGCATCACGTAACATTCCGCCAGTGCGGACGGTATTTGTTACGTGATACATTACCCGTATTAAAATGGAGCGTTTACTAATTGCGGAAAAGGTCGATATCGTGTTCATGTATGTCTATTGTGATGAAAATGCCCAACGGGCGTGTGCTATGTGTGCTGCTCGGTATCCTGGACGACATCACCCAAGTGTCGGGACTGTTCGCCGTTCGCCGTTTCTCACTCATGCTCCAGTTTCGAGTGATTTCACTCAGTGTCAAAGAAGTCGGTGACACAAGTGTCTGACAGCTGCGTCAGGTATATGATTGTTTTCATTCAGTGTGCGGGTGGGAGTTTTTTCGCTGACGTATTTGTTTAGCCTTCCCGGTTATATATGAGCCGTGGCTACCGTTGACAGCAATAATGCACTGCCGATCCGGTAGAAACACATCTCACACAGGTATGGAACGCGGCATGCCGTGCCTGGTATTGGCCACTTTTCAGGGTCACCTAACTACCCACTTTCGGCCACTTTTAATGGGCACTTACGAGAGCGTGCTGAAAAATAGTGCCTCCAAATTTATGTGAAAATTCTTAAAGCACTTTAAGTAAAACAAATGTTATTAAAATTCTACACATCTATTTTTCATTTCTATACATTTATTTCTCAACATTTTTCCCAACGAGCTACCAATTTGTCGATACCGTCAGTGTAGAATGTTACAATGTTTGTTGATCGAGCCACAGCCTCACGTATGTTCCCACCACTTCATCACGATCAAAGTGAAGTCCTTGAAAATGTTCTTTAACTTCTGGAAACAGACGAAAATGAGATGGGGCCGGGTTGGGACATTATGGGGAATGAATGTAACTCCGTCCTATGTCCGGAGTGCGGGACTTCAGCTGGTCGATTTCCAATAATAAAATGCCAACAGCCATTATTTTGGTTGTATTTGTTAGGCAACCAGTTTCAGCATTACATTATGCCATCTTCAGGCCTGCATACAGCGAGTAACCCTCGTGTTAGAAACCAATGCAGCTCTGTCAACTGGTATCGTGAAGATTTTTCTCCCACGGGCATGTGCGCTCCTTGGACGGTTGCTGACAATACGAGGGTTACTCGACATATGCAGGCCTGAAAATGGCATAATGTAATGCCTAAATTGGTTTCCTAACAAATAGAACCAGAACAACGGCTGTTGGTATTTTATTATTGAGGTTTGTGGGGAATGATCGATGACGGTGAACCTCGGGTGTCAGATTTTTGCACATGCCGCAGCGTTCGTGTGTGGCCCGACAGTGTCATGTCGAAGGGGAAGGTGTTTCCTGTGCGGACAGACTCTACGAATTTGAAACTCGACTGCAGCACGCTGTTTCCCACGCAATTACATAGTTACGTTACGCACTGTCATGTCACACGCTACAATTCAGACTTCTGCAGAAGCATGGGTGGCAAATGCTGCGTGACCATTATTGAACTACATGAAAAAAAAACAAAAACAAAAAAAAAAAAACGTAAAGCGGGGTGCACACACTTTGTTCAACACGTAAACGTTACTGCAGATATTCGGATTTATGTTATGACATGTTCGATATTCCTGCAGTCATTGGCGATGATGTAGCTCAGACTGTACTGTTTCTCCTGGGTGGACTTGGGTTTTAAAAAAATGTAAACTAAATATTACGACAAATTTTATAAATAATCGACAAGTACGCCAAAGGAGAAGAGATAGAACTACAATGGAGATGTTATTCCATGGACTCTTGCGCTTCTATGCATGAACTATCTTTCCTTTGTCATTCGCTTATCTTATCTGCTTCGATTCTAAGAGGACGTTCTTGTGTAAAGCTCATGTTCCTGTACCAGCTGATAATGTAAGTTGTACTTAAAACCCAAAAAATATAATGGTTATTTTGTCAAAAGAATTTGTGTATGTGGTGAATCTATTTAAATCTGATACCTTTATTGTCTTAAGTACATATGGGCCTTAACAAAGAATTTCATTGTTAGGCGCCACCTTAGAAAATCTTTAACATTTTTCTTTTAGCTCATCTACGAGACGTGCCGTCCGTTAGGACAATTAATCTTATTTCAGATCCCACGAGACCGGAGGCAGTTACTAATAATTTAACAATTTTACTTACAGATTTTCTTTAAATAACAAGATAACATCCCAGGCAGAAAAGGTCTGGTCACTGGATTCCAATTCCATTACAGGATTTCATTTGTAGATGCTACTCTTGTTATCTTATAGCGGGGAACGAGACGAAACCACCATGTATCGACGATTATGTAAGTACCCTGAGAACTGAGCTAGCTTACTGAGTGCTTATACACGTCGGGCTAAATTAAACAACGTATTACACTGTTAATTATATTCCTACATTAGTTATTTCTCTTTTATGCTGAGCAATTGCTTTAATGTGTGTTTCTTTCTTGTATAAGTCATGGCTCATATTTTATTTTATTACATTACACTAATAGTCACAAAACAAATAAATTTAGTACGTACCAAGCTGAGCTGCAGTCACAGGTAAGCTAAAATACGCTAACAAAACTCGCACTGTAAATTTGTGCTTGGGTAATCTAAATATTGTAGCCAGCTATGAATACCTTAACTCAACTTTGAAATTAAAGCAGTGAAATCGAATGATGCTGGCGTTTGAATTTCAACGACACTCGGGTTCATTCCGGAAAAGGAAGGGACCCTGCTTGGTAATGCAATTGGGACAATGAGCAACAAAGGTTCATGCTACGTTGCTGTAATTTAGTTATGAAAATGGAACAGTTTGAAAAGCTGAGGTCTGCCATACAGTTCTAAAACTTTACGTGCTTCCAGTCTTCCTTGTTGGTTGATTGAAAGTTTGAAGCCGTCGATCGAGGAGGTGGCGACAGTCACTCATTGTCGGCCCTCGCTGTTGCAGAAGCTGGATGTTGGTGCGCCTTCTTCTCGACACGGTCACCAGACGAAACGGGCTCTTGATGTGCGCCAGCTAATGCTTCCCGTCCGCGACACCGTGTCAGAAACTATCATAGCAAGTCGAGCGCAATTACATGCTGCCCAACCCCGAAAGTGCGGCAACTCGCGGGAGCGTCACACAACACACCTGCTCCGCTGCACCACCCCAGCCAGACTCTCCCTCTGCCCACGCCCCACGCGACAGAGTTAACACTACCAAAGATCCTAAACACTTTGCTTCTCCACACGACCTATCGATGTATTCGTTCGATAGCATAGTTTTCCCTAGGCCAGACCCAGCGTATAAATACAAATAATATTCACAAAACAAACCTATTATAAATCGACATAAATGCATATATATACAAATAGTAAAAAAATTACAATATACAAAGACTCAGAAATGTTATATCTTCAGGTAACAAAATAAGGAAAAAAATTTGCAGTGAAATAGATGGAAATAGGAGGGTATGCATTTCCGGCGTTACAGCATCTTCCAGCAGGATAACTGTCCATGTTTCAAGGTCATTTTGTGATTTGAAGGGCATTATAGTGAACTTACATTGATGTCTTAGCCAGGAAACGAGCCTGATGGGTGACCACTGGAACATACATCGGTCGCCAGCTGTGTGTCTGTAAACAACCATCCTGTAACTTGCGGGATCTGCTTGACTTGTGCGTAGACGTCTGCAGCCAAATACTTCTGGAATCCTGATAACGACTTTCGGAACGCATTACAAGCAGAATCTCTGTTATACTGGGTTTGAAAAGTGGAACAACACACT
Source organism: Schistocerca piceifrons (assembly GCF_021461385.2). Classification (NCBI taxonomy): domain Eukaryota; kingdom Metazoa; phylum Arthropoda; class Insecta; order Orthoptera; family Acrididae; genus Schistocerca; species Schistocerca piceifrons. Next base: position 1,220,320,030 of record NC_060138.1, read on the forward strand.
ATTAAACAGATGGTGATAATATTTTGGCTCATCGGTGTATACTGAGACAATGTCCGGCCACGGCGGATTGCCTGGTCAGTCCAGACGTGTGTGTCGTGGTATCGGCGCATAGGTTTTCCACGGTGCGACAAATCTGTCTGATGTATGACTTCCCACACCTTTATAAACGCCTGTCCTTCTCAAACTAAGATATTGTATAACGGAACCTAGTACATTTCTGACTTTTCTTGACGGATGGAAGGCGCATTTAACTTTGTGTTACTTCAGTAATCTTCCTGTTCTGTGAGACGACGGACAAGCCGACGATTCCCGTCTGTTCTTCACTTTCACCTGGCTCCTCACATTGAGATGACCTGCGTGCAAGAAACGGAGACACTCCCGCGTGGAATATTCTTTCGGCAGGAGCACGGTACGGAGGTGGTGGAGCTCATTCGATAAGCTGTTTGCATCCGATGTAGCACGTGTTCTGCGGGCCGACAACTTAAGCTTAGCACACCGCTTCGTTGAGGAGTATAGTGACAGCCCGCAAGTACAAGTCCACTTGTGTCGGTTTACCAAACGTCCACGGTACCATCCTGTTTTCTCCGCACCGATATGTCCAAGAACGGTACTTCACCGTGTTTCTCCATCTCCACTGCATACTTGACGTTAGAATGAAGAGACTGTAGGTGAAAAAATGCGTCACAACTGCATACCGCCGAAAGGATTTAGGTCTTAACTTCGCCGACTGGAGTACTCGCTCCTTGAAATCTATTGTGAAACAGCCATAGTGCCTTCTGCGACAGCCTTAACCTAGGACGCTGAATAAAGAAAGTAGGTCGAAGTGGGTGCGTGCTTCAGCAAGTCTAAAAATTTTCCTGTACTCCACGCCATTGAACGACAGCGATTCCTACAAGTACTCGAACGAAAAGAGTGAGACCACATTAAAGAGCTCAGGAATACATCATACGGTGTGGTCCATAAACTCTTGAGCCGATGAACAAAAAATTCTTAGTTGTGCTTACATTTTCTTACTAAAGTGCTTAGAAGCGCTTTCCAGGCTTTTTTGCCCAATTGTACCAGATGTACAAGTATGTAGCCGGAATTTCCCTATAGATGGTGCTAGCCGTCAGTGTAGAGTCCGTGAGACCGCGTGTTCAGCGTCACCTGCTTCCTGCTACATCCGATGAGGAGCGCCATCACACAGTAACCCGAGTTCCGTACATCGGTATCTGTTTCAAACCCGTAAACATGTCGAATTTTGTGCCTACGAATTACTATTTGCGGACAGCATCGGCTTTCTGTTATCATTTGAAGAAAACTGCTCCAGGATCGCATCGAATGCTTGTCGAAGCTTTCGGTGAACATGATCTTGGGAAAACTCAGTGTTTCGAGTGGTTGAAAAAAAAATTCATAAGTGGTGATTTTGACGTGAGAAACGACGAGGGCGTGAAACCACCGAAAAAGACAACGAATTTCAGGCTTTATTGGATGAAGATGATACTCAAACTCAACAGGAACTCGTGGAAAAATCGAATGCGACGCAAAAACCTGTTTATCTTCGGTGGAAAGCTATGGAAAAGTTGCAGAATGTGGGGAGAATGGGTCCCACATGAAGTGAATGAAAGACAGCAAGCATATCGAAAGACCACTTGTGAAATACTGCTCGCCAGATACAAAAGAAAGTCGTTTCTTCATCGAATGGTGACAGGTGATGAAAAATGGATACATTTTATGAATCCTAAGCGTCGTAAATCATGGGTGAATCCAGGCAAACCATCGATATCTACTCGAATACGAAATCTCTTTGGAAAGAAGACAATGCTCTGTGTTTGGTGGGATCTATTATGAGCTGATAAAACGTGGTGAAACCGTTAACACTGGTGGCTACCAACAGCAAATGATCGATTTAAAACGAACATTGCCTGAAAAAGGCCGGAATATGGAACAGGCAACACAGTCATATTGCTCCATGATAACACCGCATCGCACACAGCAAAACTGGTCAAGGAAACGACCGAGGCGTTCAGTTGGGAAATACTAGGGGATGCTGCTTATCCTCCAGACTTGGCTCCGTCCGATTATCATCCATTTGCATCACTGGGACACGCTCTCAGCGAAAACGCTTCAGTTCGTATGAAAATGTACGAAAAAGGCTCGCTGACTGGTTCGCTTCAAAAGAAGAACTGTTTTTTTGGCATTCATAGCTTGCCGGAGATGTGGGAGAAATGTATAAACAGCAATGGAGATTATTTTGAATAAAATATTGTTTATCAGTTTCAAACAATACACGTGTAATTATTGCAACCAAATTCCGGTTTCATACTTCTACACCTAGTATGTCGAAGTCCCAATATTGCTCACAACTGAGGGACAAAGTCTCTTGTCCACAACATCGGAGTTGCTGCTCTTGAGCGGATCTAGACTTCCTCATTGCATTTTGGCTGTGGGGATCTTACTTAATATCTTGTAAGACGTCGTGGTCTCCTGACCTTCGTTGCTTACATATTCCCCCCTCACAACAATATTCCGCACATCAAGACGGTACATTCGAACCCAAACTCGATAAGATAAAGTCAATGTTCTATGAATTCATGTAAACGATGTAAAATAACTAATAAATCGCAAGTGCGCACCGTGGTTGAAATACTCGAGGCTGGCGTACACACATACATTGCAGACATGACGGTCACAGGAGCTTTTAGTTCGAGAGAGGCAACCGCACGCCAGGAGGCCAGTCCCAACCCATCTACGTCAGCCGGTGGCTGCCCGTGGAGCAGACAGCGTTCACCCGAGGGAAAGGAGGAACGACCCCGTGTTCGGCTTAAAAGCAAATTCCGCTGCATTGTGTGGAAGCGGCCAGCCTACGCATTCTTTACACATAGCATGCAGTTTCAGAGATTTTCACAGGGAGGCAGCAAACGCCAAACGCGAATACTACACGTTTCCGGATTGGTCGCCTTAAACGAAACGTCATTCTCCCATTTTAGAAGAGCAATGCTGATTGGCAGACGATATTTCTGACGCCTTGAGTTGAAGGAGTAATGGAAGAGACCGAAAGATATACCCCTTCACGTCTGGCATGGAGAGGCGCCGTTCCATTGTCGCTCTTGGAGCGAGGACCAAGTCTCTCCTCAGTACTTCACTGGGAGAGCACCTCTTTCGACAGCGAATCGAAGTGCGGCTCTATATTGAGTCATTGCGATTAAGCATTGTTCACAGTGTTGGCCAACACATTTATTGTGTGGTGTGAACGGACAGAGTTATAGTTAAATGCCTGTGAGTGAATTGAGAGGTAACTTCACATTCCGAAAAGAACCAGGATATAACTTGTTCAATACATAACTAAAAGTGCCATTGTGATTTCTGAGAATTTTTGCACAATAAATAATAACTTTTGTTAGTTTCACGTTTTTGTTACACAAACTAGCACTACTCCAGTACCCAAGTGTCCAACTAGTTACGTAAGAAATTTTGTGAATTTTTGTGTCATTTCCTTAAAGCGGACGACTCCAGAAGATATTTATTTCTGAAAGTTTTTCAGGCATTTCTCTTCAGAACGTTAGGAGCGTCTGTCTGACTTATGTAGTAGTGTGGGGGTGGAAATTGCATCTTGCAGGAGCCACAGGGTAAAGGGTACATCTCAGATTAATCCGTTGCGCAGAGTAACAGAATCTCAGATCTACCCCACGCTCACATTCTGATACACAGAATTGTCCAGTAGCTGGGTGTATTGGTTTTGACAGGATGACATTTGCATTACTTTCCTAAGGCTGTCCTCATTTCGAATGTTAACTTGAAACTCACAGTACTTGCTGACTATGTGTGACGCTATTGGAGATGGTATGCCCTTCACTTCGTTCCAAGTGACTTAAGCAGCCAGTAGGTGGGCCTACAGTTTAACATACACTTCGATCTACGCTGCAAGTTCTCTTTTTTCACAAATACAAGTCTTTGCCATTGGTGAAAGAAGAGGTAAGTGGATCGTTGGACCTATCGAGATTGGACCACTGGCCTTTGGATTTGTGATCTGACACTTGCATGTTTACTGAAAGGTACAAAGAAAGAGCGGAGTAGATGTTGTTGTTGTTGTGGTCGTCAGTCCTGAGACTGGTTTGATGCAGCTCTCCATGCTACTCTGTCCTGTGCAAGTTTCTTCATCTCCCAGTACCTACTGCAACCTACATCCTTTTGAATCTGCTTAGTGTATTCATCTCTTGGTCTCCCTCTACGATTTTTACCCTCCACGCTGCCCTGCAATGCTAATTTGGTGATCCCTTGATGCCTCAGGACATGTCCTACCAACCGATCCCTTCTTCTGGTCAAGTTGTCCCACAAACGTCTCTTCTCCCCAATCCTATTCAATACCTCCTCATTAGTTATGTGATCTACCCATCTAATCTTCAGCATTCTTCTGTAGCACCACATTTCGAAAGCTTCTATTCTCTTCTTGTCCAAACTAGTTATCGTCCATGTTTCACTTCCATACATGGCCACACTCCGTACAGAAATGACTTCCTGACACTTAAATCTGTATTTGATGTTAACAAATTTCTCTTCGTCAGAAACGCTTTCCTTGCCATTGCCAGTCTACATTTTATATCCTCTCTACTTCGACCATCGTCAGTTATTTTGCTCCCCAAATAGCAAAACTCCTTTACTACTTTAAGTGTCTCATTTCCTAATCTAATTCCCTCAGTATCACCCGACTTAATTCGACTACATTCCATTATTCTCGTTTTGCTTCTGTTGATGTTCATCTTAGATCCTCCTGTCAAGACACTATCCATTCCGTTCAACTGCTCTTCCAAGTCCTTTGCTGTCTCTGACAGAATTACAATGTCATCGGCAAACCTAAAAGTTTTTATTTCTTCTCCATGGATTTTAATACCTACTCCGAATTTTTCTTTAGTTTCTTTCACTGCTTGCTCAATATAAAGATTAAATAACATTGGGGATCGGCTACAACCCTGTCTCACTCCCTTCCCAAACATTGCTTCCCTTTCATGCCCCTCGACTCTTATAACTACCATCTGGTTTCGGTACAAATTGTAAATAGCCTTTCGCTGTATTTTACCCCTGCCACCTTCAGAATTTGAAAGAGAGTATTTCAGTCAACATTGTCAAACGCTTTCTCTGAGTCTACAAACGCAGGAAATGTAGGTTTGCCTTTCCTTAATCTAGCTTCTAAGATAAGCCGTAGGGTCAGTATTGCCTCACGTGTTCCAATATTTCTACGGAATCCAAACTGATCTTCCCCGAGGTCGGCTTCTACTAGTTTTTCCATTCGTCTGTAAAGAATTCGCGTTAGTATTTTGCAGCTGTGGCTTATTAAACTGATAGTTCGGTAATTTTCACATCTGTCAAAACCTGCTTTCTTTGGGATTGGAATTATTATATTATTCTTGAAGTCTGAAGGTATTTCGCCTGTCTCATACATCTTGCTCACCAGATGGTAGAGTTTCGTCAGGACTAGCTCTCCCAAGGCCGTCAGTAGTTCCAATGGAATGTTATCTACTCCTGGGGCCTTGTTTGGACTCAGATCTTTCAATGCTCTGTCAAACTCTTCATGCAGTATCATATCTCCCATTTCATCTTCATCTACATCCTCTTCCATTTCCATAATATTGTCCTCAAGTACATCGCACTTGTATAGACCCTCTATATACTCCTTCCATCTTTCTGCTTTCCTTTCTTTGCTTAGAACAGGGATTCCATCTGAGCTTTTGATATTCATACAAGTGGTTCTCTTTTCTCCAAAGGTCTCTTTAATTTTCCTGTAGGCAGTATCTATCTACCCCTAGTGAGATAAGCCTCTACATCCTTACATTTGTCCTCTAGTAGATAGACGATAGCAAATACGGAAATGTCATACAATTGTTCAAGAATAAACGTGAGGGATAGGTAGGGGTAGGCTTGGTGTAAGAGGAACAGGACAGCGGAGCCTCGTGTCTCTATCGCCTGTCAGGGACAGGGAGAACGTCACCACAGCGCACTTGGTGTTCGGCCTGTTCCCGCGCTGCCTGCGGTGCGGCTCAGCTTGCCGCCATCCCTCTCGAGGCTCCAGCATGAAGCCGGCGCGACCTTGCCGGAGCGTGAGGTCTCCAGCTCCCTACGCGGGCTCGTAAACCTGCGCGGTCCGGCGCTCCAGGCGCCTCCAGACAGCGAGTAGGGTAGTCGGTGAGGCGTGGCCCTGGACGCGACGTGCTGTTGCTGACGACGCATACGAGTGAGAACCTCCTGACCCTTGACTTCTGTGAGTCAGTGAGCCCGTGACTGGGTCTTCTAGACGTCTTAGTGCGTTACGACCTTCACCTGTACATCTCGCTACTGCATCTTTCGTGTTGAAATAAACTCTATCATATTGTCACTGTTTCCCCATTCACAGCTTTAAGCTACTTTGACATACACTGAAGTGTCGGACCTTCTCTTGTCTGGCGTAGTACAGCGGAACGACATCTATGAAACATCCCCTTACAAAAATTTATAAACTGACAGTGCTGGAAAACCTCCACGTACTCAGACATTTCTCTCTTTACTTAGTCTGATCAACACTAAACCGACACACAATAATTTTTTTAGCGCAACGCAATCTGACTTTCAATAATTTCTATAAAAACATGGCCCTGACTAACAGTAACCTATGTTGTTGTTGTTGTGGTCTTCAGTACTAAGACTGGTTTGATGCAGCTTTCCATGCTACCATGTCCTGTGCAAGCTTCTTCATCTCCCAGTACCTACTGCAGCCTACATCCTTCTGGATCTGCTTAGAGTATTCATCTCTTGGTCTCCCTCTATGATTTTTACCCTCCCCTCTGCCCTCAAGTAGTAAAGTGGTGATCCCTTGATGCCTCAGAACATGTTCTACCAACCGATCCCTTCTTCTAGTCAAGTTGTGCCACAAGCTCCTCTTCTCCCCAATTCTATTCAATATCTCATCATTAGCTATGTGATCTACCAATCTAATCTTCAGCATTCTTCTGTAGCACCACACTTCGAAAGCTTCTATTCTCTTCTTGTCCAAAGTATTTATCATCCACGTTTCACTTCCATACATGGCTACACTCCATACAAATACTTTCAGAACGACTTCCTGACACTTAAATCTATACTCGATGTTAACAAATTTCTCTTCTTCAGAAACGCTTTCCTTGCCATTGCCAGTCTACATTTTATATCCTCTCTGCTTCGACCATCATCAGTTATTTTGCTCCCCAAATAGCAAAACTCCTTTACTACTTTAAGTGTCTCATTTCCTAATCTAATTCCCTCAGCATCGCCCGCTTTAATTCGACTACATTCCATTATCCTCGTTTTGCCTTTGTTGATGTTCATCTTATATCCTCCTTTCAAGACACTGTCCATTCCATTCAACTGCTCTTCCAAGTCCTTTGCTGTCTCTGAGAGAATTACAATGTCATCGGCAAACCTCAAAGTTTTCATTTCTTCTCCATGGATTTTAATACCTACTCCGAACTTTACTTTTGTTTCCTTTACTGATTGCTCAATATACAGATTGAACAGCATCGGGGAGAGGCTACAACCCTGTCTCACTCCCTTCCCAACCACTGCTTCCCTTTCATGTTCCTCGACTCTTATAACTGCCATCTGATTTGTGTACAAATTGTAAATAGCCTTTCGCTCCCTGTATTTTACCCCTGCCACTGTAACCTATACCTTACATGTATCACTTACCTCACAAAAATTTTCGTTTCTCGAACTACTGCGATACAGCAAGCGCCAATACTGCCAGCTAAATAAAAGATTCTAACTACTGGCATAGTTAGCAAATGAAAGATTTTGATAGAGAACAAAAAATGCATTTACCTTAATAATGTTCAAATATATATATATATATATATATATATATATATATATATGTGTGTGTGTGTGTGTGTGTGTGTGTGTGTGTGTGTGTGTGTGTGTGTGTGTGTGTGTGTGGTGTCACCGCCAGACACCACACTTGCTGGGTGGTAGCTTTTAAATCGGCCGCGGTCCGTTAGTATACGTCGGACCCGCATGTCGCCACTGTCAGTTATTGCAGACCGAGCGCCACCACACGGCAGGTCTAGAGAGACGTCCTGGCACTCGCCCCAGTTGTACAGCCGACGTTGCTAGCCATGGTTCACTGACAATTACGCTCTCATTTGCCGAGACGATAGTTAGCATAGCCTTCAGCTACGTCATTTGCTACGACCTAGCAAGGCGCCATTTATCTTTTGCTGGTTATCTTATAAAGCCTGTACCGTCAGACCTATGTTCTCGAATTATGGAATAAAGTTAAGTATTACATCAACTACGTACTTTATTTGCTATATTAATTACATTGTAATGTTCCAGACCTCACGCCAGCCTGCGTGAGTTAAACGCGTGCCTTTCGGTTACCCGTCACTATGGATTGGCTGTCGGATCAGTCCACTACAATATATATATATATATATATATATATATATATATATATATATATATATATATATATCAGTTCATGATATCCAGTATTACAAATTTACTCCTTCTGATGGAAACATGTCCAGATCGTCCACTCTCAAACTTCTGCCATCTCTGTCCCCACATCCACCACTGCTGGCGACTCACCTCCAACTGCGCAACGCTATGCGCTGTTCGCATCCAACTGCCCAACGCTACAATAGCGAATATTCCAGCAATGCCAACCAGCCACAGACTGCACACAGCACAGTTAGTGATTTTCATATAGAGTGCTACGTGGCGTTACCAACATAAAAACCTAAACAGCCTACTTACACATGGTACGGCCTCAACAGGTCTTTGGAAGTCGCCTGCACAAATACTGAGGCATGCTCCCTCTGTGGCCGGCCATAATTGTGAAAGGGGTGCCGGCGCAGGATTTTGTGGAAGAGCTGACCTCTCGATTGTGCTCCGTAAATGTTCGATATGATTCGCGCCGTGTGATCTGAGACGCCAAATCATTCACTCGAATTATCCAGAATGTTCTTCATACTAGTCGCGAACAGTCGTGGCCCTGCGACATGGCGCATCGCTACCCACAAAAATTCCGTCGTTGTTAGGGAACATGAAGTCTATGAACGGCTACAAATGGTCTCCAAGTAGCCTAACATAACCATTTCCAGTCAATGATCGGTTCAATTGGACCACAGGACCCAGTCCATTCCATGTAAACACAGCCCACTGCCTCATGAACCACCACGAGCTTGCTCAGTGCCTTGTTGATGACCTGGGTCCATGGCTTCTCTTTTTCTTCACATACACATATCTTTGCCAGTGATGAAACTCTAACCCTTCTATCGTCTCTTATCAAACTACGAGGTGCATTCAAGTTCTAAGGCCTCCGATTTTTTTTCTCCGGACTGGAAAGAGATAGAAACATGCGCATTGTTTTAAAATGAGGCCGCGTTCATTGTCAATACGTCCCAGAGATGGCAGTACCGTACGGCAGATGGAATTTTACCGCCAGTGGCGAGAATGAGAACTGTTTTATATACTTAAAATGGCGACGTTTTCCTTACTTGAACAGTGTGCAATCATTCGTTTTCTGAATTTGCGTGGTGTGCAACCAATTGAAATTCATTGACCGTTGAAGGAGACATGTGGTGATGGAGTTGTGGATGTGTCGAAAGTGCGTTCGTGGGTGCCACAGTTTAATGAAGGCAGAACATCGTGTGACAACAAACCGAAACAACCTCGGGCTCGCACAAGCCGGTCTGACGACACGATCGAGAAAGTGGAGAGAATTGTTTTGAGGGATCGCCGAATGACTGTTGAACAGATCGCCTCCAGAGTTGGCATTTCTTTGGGTTCTGTGCACACAATCCTGCATGACGACCTGAAAATGCGAAAAGTGTCATCCAGGTGGGTGCCACGAATGCTGATAGACGACCACATGGCTGCCCATGTGGCATGTTGCCAAGCAATGTTGACGCACAACGACAGCATGAATGATGAGACGTGGATGCCATTTTTCAATCCAGAAACAAAGCGCCAGTCAGCTCAATGGAAGCACACAGATTCACCGCCACCAAAAAAATTTCGGGTAACCGCCAGTGCTGAAAAAATGATGATTTCCATGTTCTACGACAGCGAGGGCGTAATCCTTACCCATTGCGTTCCAAATGGAACTACGGTAACAGGTGCATCCTACGAAAATGTTTTGAAGAACAAATTCCTTCCTGTACTGCAACAAAAACGTCCGGGAAGGGCTGCGCGTGTGCTGTTTCACCAAGACAACGCACCCGCACATCGAGCTAACGTTACGCAACAGTTTCTTCGTGATAACAACTTTGAAGTGTTCACCTGACCTGGCTCCTAGTGACTTTTGGCTTTTTCCAACAATGAAAGACACTCTCCGTGGCCGCACATTCACCAGCCGTGCTGCTATTGCCTCAGCAATTTTCCAGTGGTCAAAACAGACTCCTAAAGAAGCCTTCGCTGCTGCCATGGAATCATGGCGTCAGCGTTGTGAAAAATGTGTACGTCTGCAGGGCGATAACGTCGAGAAGTAACGCCAGTTTCATCGATTTCGGGTGAGTAGTTAATTAGAAAAAAAATCGGAGGCCTTAGAACTTGAATGCACCTCGTAAATCGCGTGTCATCTAACCAGGCCATGGTTTTCCAGTCATAGGGTCCAACCAATATGGTTACGACCCATGAGAGGGGCTGCATGCGATGTAGTGCTGTCAGCAGAAGCAATCTCTTCGGTCGTCTGCTGGTGTAGTCGATTAATGCTAAATTTCGCTTCATTGTCCTAACGGATACCTTCGTCGTACGTCCATCATTGATTTCTACGGCTATTTCACGCAGTGTTGCTTCTCTGTTAGCACTGACAACGCTGCTCTCGGTTGTTAAGTGACGGCCGTCGGCCATTGGGTTTTCTGTGGTGAGAGATAATGCCTGAAATTTGGTATTCTTGACACATTTTTGATGCTGTGCATTTCGAAATTTTTTGGAAACTTGTGGTAATGTCTTGTGGGACCATACTGCTGAGGTCATCGGTCCCTGAGCTTACGCACTACTTAATCTAACTTATGCTAAGGGCAACACACACACCCACGCCCGAGGGAGGATTCGAACCTCCGAGGGAGGGGAGGGGGGGGGGGGTAGCCGCGCGGGCCGTGACAAAGCGCCCCAGACAGCGCGGCTGCCCCGCGCGGCTCATCTCGGAATATTGAATTCAGTAACGATTTCCTAAGTATAGTGTCACATGCATCTAGCTCCAACCACCATTATGCATTCAAAGTCTGTTTATTCCTAGAGTGCGGCCATGATCAAGTCGGAAACCTTCTCACATGAATCACTTGTGTACAAATGACAGCACTGCCAATCTATTGCCCTTTCACAGCCTGTGTACGCGGTACCACCGCCATCTGTACATGCGCACATTGCTAGCCCATGACTTTTGTCACCTCAGTATATGTAATGTCCATGTTTTACACTTCTTCGGTTCTCTAATTTAGATGTGTTTTGTATATTCAAAATTATCAAACTTTATGTTTCTGTATGCAGATACATATACAAAGGAATGTGCCTGGGTCTCAGTTAGGGGGAATGAGGGTGGGGGTCGTGCTGGTTTAGCAATGCGTAATGAAATAGTTTTGAGACTTCTCGACAAATGGCTCTAAATACACTTCTTACCAATTTAATATCCATTCCACGTTATAATTTCCTTCAAACTTAAAATGTATTCATACTGCCCAATTAGTGAAGACTCTTTCTCTGCCCACCTCTGTCCCACGCTTGATATGACTTTTTGTCATTTCAAAATTCGTCACAATGTTTTCCATGACACAGGACGACATAGGTAGCTACCGTGACTCAGATACGATAATATGTTGCAATCAAACTTTCGATACAGACATCGCCGATTATGCATCTCTCACAAGCTGTAAATCAAGATGTTGTGGCAGTAGTCTGAGCGGGTGTTAATGATGCTTTCGAAAGCAGTCGACGAACGACGGAAAGTTATTCAGCAGCTTCCCAATTGAGATACCTCTCTTTTTCATATACTCAGAAGCTCTAAAAACCTTGGCAGCAATTAAGTGCAAGTACTTGGTGGAACTACTTGTAACTTGTGATAAAATTAAAACAGCAACTGAGTTAAAAAAGAAAATAATAAGATTTTAAATCTGAGGATCATAATTTTAGTATAAGTTTTTTTTTTATTTTTTTTTTTTTTTTTTTGGTTACAGGTTTGGCTATGAACGTTATATGAATTACTTCTGCCAGTACCTCGTCTCCTGCGTCGTGAATCGTGCTTGGGTAGCTCAGTTGGTAGAGCACTTGCCCGCGAAAGGCAAAGGTCCCGAGTTCGAGTCTCGGTCCGGCACACAGTTTTAATCTACCAGGAAGTTTCATATCAGCTCTCACTCCGCTACAGAGTGAAAATCTCATTCTCAAATGACCATGTCCGACGTTGGACGCTAGTTAGGCTTTATTACTCGTAAACAGAGTATTCCTATACTAACAGTAAACAGCATATAAAATTCAAGGGCAAACAATTATACAAGACAGTAAAAGAAAATGGAAAAAGCTATATGCGATTTCAGTCTTTCTCGGCGTATTCCACTGATGAATTCTTCTCGGGTTATCAGCCGAGTGGTGGCGTCGTCTCGTCGCAACGTTTCAATGAGTTTCGTACCCATCATCTTCTGGCGAAGTCTGATTATGTAGGGGCGATACATTCCCAAAATTTGTAGCAGTGTATCTGTTTGAAATGTCTCTTTTGACACGTCAAGCATATACCGTGAATACATTTGGAGCACGGAATTGTATACTAGTGAATCAAGCACTTTGGGAAAAACAGAAAAGGAGAGAATCAAAGTGTTACGGGTGTGGAGCTGTGGAGGGATGTTGAAAATTAGGTGAACTGATAACATAATAAATGAGGAGGCGCTCCGCAGAATTGGCGAAGAAAGGAACACATGAAAACTAATTTTCGACATGCTTCTAAAGCAGCAGTCCTGAAATGCTTTGATCCCTTTCCACTATGGTTTTCTCAGTGTGTGTAGTACACTGCCATAAAACTCTGTTCTCCCATCATGACCGAGCGGTTCTAGGCGCTACAGTCTGGAACCGCACGAGCGCTACGGTCGCAGGTTCGAATCCTTCCTCGGGCATGGATGTGTGTGATGTCCTTAGGTTAGTTAGGTTTAAGTAGTTCTAAGTTCTAGGGGACTGATAACCTCAGATGTTAAGTCCCATAGCGCTCAGAGCCATTTGAGCCATTTGTTCTTCAAACAGAAAATTACTTCCTCAAACTACGGCCTGTGTTTAATACCAGTAGAAATCTTGCGCACCGAAATGCGCTCTTTGCCTGTAGTTGTTTGCTTTGTATGTTCTCGTCGCTTTGTCCGTCATATGTTACTTTGCTTCCAACGTAGCTGAATTCTCTAACCTCCTCTGTTTTATGCACACGAATTTTGGCATTAAGTTTATCGCTAATATCATTTCTGCTATAAATCATTATTTTCGTCTTTCTCCCGTTTACTCTCAAGCCATATTCTACATTCACTAGACTGTTCAATCCATTCCACAGATCCTGTACGTCTTCTTCACTCTACCAAATTATGCAATAAACAGCAAAAAACAGCCGAAGTTGCAATTTTAATTTCCGTCATTGGTGACTGGTTTTGAGCCCTAGGCTCGTTATGAAATCGTCCCATAGAACAGAAAACAAATAGTAAGTACTCTGTACATTACACACATTGCCACAGTACAAAGATTACTTATGAAAGTTGGTACATGCGACTAAGCTATGCAGTACCGTTCCTTACGACAGCCATATACTTGTACGTTTTAATGAAACTCATGTAAAGTGGGGAAGGTATAGGAAGACTAGGACAGGCCGCGCTTATCAGAACTTTATTTTACATATTTGTTTTGTTTTTCTTCATCCAGTGTTTTATCAAATGATTAACAGCATATGTGGTAACAAGCATTAAAAATACATATTTCATATAGAAACGAAATTTTCACAAGACGATGTCTAACTTGCAATTTCACTTTCACTAACAGTAGCAGCGCCAACAAATCCTATCGTTGACATCCTTTCACCCTGAATTTTAACCCAGCTCTTGAAACTTTCTAACTTTAATGTTTGAGCTGTCTTTGGTAATTTCTTGAATGTGTGAATCATGTTTTTCCGTGTCTGCTGGTATATCTCTAGTCTCAAACATACTATAAACGAACTTGTATTGTGATTTGGTTGTCACTTCCCTGGCTGATTTTAGAGGGTGACAATTACTGAAATGTAACAATCGTTATAACTTCTGAACGGTTTGCGTTAGGACGTTCAAACTGCACGTTTGGCCGATGGGCATGACGGAAATTACTAAGCGCATGCGCACGTGGGTATAGTCTGGTTTAGCCACGAAGCCTACTTTCATTAGGAAGGGTTCGTCAGTAACCAAAATTGGGACTGAGAATCCGCATTTCGAGATCGAGAAGTTTGTTCACCCTCAACGGGCGACTGTGTGGTGTGCAATGTCCAATCACGAAATAATCAGTGCGGTATTCCTTAATGGCACGGTGACTAGCGGACGGTACGTGAAGATTTTGGAAGATGGTGGTGGCATGGGCCTCGATGGCCGCCATATTCTCTTGATCTGAACACATGCGACCCCTTTTTGTGGGGCTGTATTAAGGACAAGGTGTACAGCAATAACCCCAAAACCATTGCTGAGCTGAAAACAGCCATTGAGGGTATAATCGGCAGCAGCATCGATGTTCCGACATTCAGCGAGTCGTGCAGAATTGCGCTATTCGTCTGCGCCACATCATCGCCAATGATGGCAGGCATATCGAACATCTCATAACCTAAATCCGAATAGCTGTAGTGACGTTTGCATGTTGAGTAAAGCATGTGAACGCCGTAGTTTGTAACTAATTTACGTCTTTTTCATATGGGTCAATAATTGTCACCCTCTATAAATTCAGATGGAATGCGCTCGGACGTGTAACATTCTCAAACCTTCGAAAGCTCTGTCAAAGTGTGACTGCAATACTGAATCACCTACCCTCTACCGCACCCTATAATATGATGGAAGTTATATCCCTCATGTCACAACAGGTGTCCTATCCTCGTGACCCTTCTTCTTGTCTGTGTTTTCCATATATGACTTTCCTCACTGATTCTGCGCAGAACATCCTCATTCCTTACCTTATCAGTCCACTTAACTTTCAACATGCTTCTGTAGTAGCACATCTCAAATTCTTCTATTCTGTTATGGTTTTCACACAGTCCATGTTTCACTATCATACAATACTGTGCTCCAAACATTCTCCGAAATTTGTTCCTCAGATTAAGGTCGATGTTTGATACCAGTAGACGTCTCTTTCCTACCGACTCCAATTTTTTCTTCTGTCTCGTCATCAGAGACCTCTTTCCCCTCATAGAGGCCTCTTACATATTTTTTCCACCTGCCCACTCTTTCCTCTGCGTTTGAGAATGGAATTCCTCCTACACTCTAAACGCTGACGCCTTTCCTTATAATTTCAGTAAATGTTGTTTTGATTTTTCTGTATGCCGAATCCGTCTTTCCGACGACCATATTTTCTTTTCCAGTTTCTTCACGTGTTTACTGTAACCATTTCGCTTTTAGCTGTCCTGGGCTTTCTCTTTATTTCATTCCTACGTGACTTAACAGAATCTTCCGTCGGTTCTTGGTAGAAAATTAGTAAATGCAGGAAAATTGAGGTGTTTGAGGGAACCTACAGTTTGAGAGTGTGGTGGTGCTGTATTTTAACATTAACATTATAATCAAAGCAGTGGCTGTACACCAGTTTACATTAAATAAATGAGCAAAGTAAAATATGAACAGTATTTAATGTAAACTGGTATACAGCCACTGCTTTGATTATAATGTTAATGTTAAAATGCAGTACCACCACACTCTCAAACTGTAGGTTCCCTCAAACACCTCAATTTTCCTGCATTTACTAATTTCTGTTTATCTTATTGATATTGCTTAAGTTCCTCGTGTATTCTGTATTTACATTGACGACTGTCTCTTCTTTTTTAATTGGTTGTGTATCACTCTCCATGTTTCATACCTCTTGATGCAGCCTTGTCTAGTACTAATTTTATCTTATTTCATTAGTTTTGTTTATTAATAGAAACTGTTATGTAGGCATGCTATTCCTATTTTGTGCTAAAGGTTTTCCTGTCAACTCCATTGTTATTTATGTACTGTTCAGTTTTTACTATTTCATTGCAAAGATGTTACTGTGTGTTTCTACTTCACTCTAGATGTGTTACTTCTCTTCCAATGTTGTCTGCTAACATTTAACTTCTTTGGTGATAATTCTCAGTAAATGTCTGAAGATGGCCTTGTAAGCCGAAAACCGGTTAGCAATAAAAATAATATTGTAGAACAAAAGCAAACTGGTGCTTTTCATTTATTATTATGACTTTTATATTGCCATGAGAGCTATTATGGACTAAATAAAAGCTGTGAATCTTTAGGTTGAAGCTTGGCGGTGTCGTGCACCTGACGTCAAGATGAATGACAGAGCCGGCGCAGCTCGCTGTCGCCTACCACAGAGGCAGCTGCAGGTCCTCCGCCAACCGCCTGCCTCGACCTTGACCTGCTGTTCGATGCGTTGAATCACGTGACTGTGCCCCCCCCCCCCCCCGCATTCTGCCTGCCCCCACCCCTCCCTGCTATCAGCGCATAAGCACAGCGAGTGCATCTTCATTCTACCCACGCGAGCAGCGCACCTGAAGTAGAAACTTTGTCAAATTTATTTCTGCGGGCAGTCCTCAAACGACATCTTAAACCTCGTGACATAACTACCAAGGGAGCAAACGAACGGTTGCGATGTAAAACACGTTCTGTTCGAGCGACTTTCTGGTCGAAAACGACTAGTCGTGGTAGAAGAGCATCACATGCCAGGGTGTAAACCAGCCGCCAGTCACGTAGTCAGTAGACAGGTGGAAATGTCGAACATTCGACGTGCCAAATCTAACATCTGTCGGGACAATCAAAGAAGACTGTATCTCTTTTTGTACATAATTTGCATGTACCCAAGGAGGTGAGAAGGTATTCTGACACCACGTAATTATTCTGCTCACCTCGTCTCTGCGAAAAGCTGTGGGACAAATAAGGATATAAATAATTTATTAAGTACGTTCTAGGTGCCACACCGGGCAGTTAACTAGTTCTAAGTTTCAATAAGAAAGTTTTTGTTTCAAGTGCCATTTATACACAGGCACAACGTTTTATACAGAGAGATATTCTAACTAATAGAACTGTAGTCAACAAAAACTATTTCTCATCTACTTTAAATTCATTACGATGGAGTAACAAAATGATGTATTATAAATTATGTTCAAGAAAAAAACCTCAGTATTGACATCTGTCTCGTACACGACTCGATTCTTGGGATGAGATGTTGCAAAGCTTGCCGTGGAACTCACTGCCCCTTTGAGAAAGAAACGGCAATTTCCTCAACAGATCTTTCTGTTTTGCATCTGATAAGCATGGCTGGTCTTTTTGATGAAGTACGGTATTGCATCCATCAACAGGGTCTGCCCCTTCTTTGAACAGACTGACATTTCTCCATTCCTCTATTTCAGAGTAATAATTACTGAGCGTTATTTGACATGTATGAGTATGAGGCACTTTTATCAAAAATGGTTCAAATTTCTCTGAGCACTATGGGACTTAACATCTGTGGTCATCAGTCCCCTAGAACTTGGAACTACTTAAACCTAACTAACCTAAGGGCATCACACACATCCATGCCCGAGGCAGGATTCGAACCTGCAACGGTAGCGGTAGCGCGGTTCCAGACTGTAGCGCCTAGAGCACTTTTATCGTACTGCATCTGTACATAATACACCCCTCCGTCGACAGCAGTGCTTCAGCAGCATGTTTAAAAATCAATTGCATTACTACTGCATAAGTTTACAGCTTTAGCTCTTATCAAAATCAGTATGCATTGGTATTTCATGGGTTTATAGTTTTAGCTCTCATCAATCTTGTGGTACAAAGGCCTTGCTTAGCATTCTTCGTTTCCCTACAACTGCAAAATCTTTCTTCCATTACAAAGATTTTTAGTGATACAAATAAAAAAATTATATATGCTCTTCTTACCACACAAACTGTGCATAAAGTCTACGAAAGCCTTGTCGGACAACGCTGGGTGCGCCATAGGGAAGTGTGTGCTGCCTGACGCAGCGTAGTAATGAATGAAACGTTTTCTCCATGATCTGGCACTTGTAACAACTCTAGCGACATGTAGCAGAGTACTGAAAACATAATTGCAGCGGAAACGCGTTTTCTGAAAAAATGGCACTCAGAACGTTTCAATTTTCTTCTCATCAGTTGGTTGCGCTGACAGCAGAGTTCTGACATGCTGAGTATTCTGAACACCGTTCAAGCTCAGAAGCAGCGGGCTGTGTCATCGTCTGCTAACATCGGAAGTTGTGTTCAGTTCTCGACGCGTCGTGTATTGGATTTTGTGATTTTGTGTCTTCTTAATTTTTATTTAAATTTTCCTTCGTTTTCATAACAAACAGTAAAGGCTGCATGATGACCTGAAATTGAGTGTCCTCGCACGAGAAAACCCAAATACATGATAGAAGAAATGGATAAATTTTAAAGTACATGGAGGAAGAAACGCCTATACTGAGCCTAAACGCAAAAACGGAAATGTTAGGTGAAATATGTTTTTAATGAAAATTATTAAACAAAATAGAGAACCAAAGTAGTTATGCATATTACTTCGCATTCAAACAGAAAAACAAACACTAAAGATGGATGCACCATGTACTCAATCCTAAAATTAATATTATATGGTATACTTTCTCGAGACAATAAATTTTGGTGTTGTGAAATGTCTGGACGAAACTATCCTATTCCTTCAGTTGTCAGTAGTGTGGAGAATTTATTCTACAACCTTTATGCATTCTGCTTTCGTAATTAATAAACAAATCACTGAAATATGAAACAAGTGCAGGAAAGCTAAGGCAATATGGCTGCAGGAAAAAATGTGAAGAAATATAAAAAGAAATTGCTGTCGGAAGGACTAACTCAGCACACAGAAAAGTCAAAACAGTTTCGATGACATTAAAACCAGGGGCGCTTAACATTAAGAACACTATGGGAAAGAGTGAATAGGTGGAAGGAGTACACCGAAAACCTCTGCTCTGTGAGGGGGAGGAATTGTCTAATCCCGTGATAGAAGAAGAAAGAGGAGTCGACAGGGAAGAGACAGTGGATCCAATACCAGAATCACAGTTTAAAAGAGCTTTTGTCGGCTTAAGATCAAATGAGACAGAAAGCGAATGGGATCGATAACATTCCAGCGGAATTCCTTATGTCATTGGGGGGAAGTGGCAATAAACGATTATTCACGTTGGTGTATATAATACAAGAGTCCGGTGATATATCATCTACCTTCCGGAAAAAACATCATCCGCCCAATTACGAAGGTAGCATAAGCCGACAAGTGCGCGAATTATCCCATAACCAGTTTAGTAAAAAATGGTTCAAATAGCTCTGAGCACTATGGGACTTAACTTCTGAGGTCATCAGTCCCCTAGAACTTAGAACTACTTAAACCTAACTAACCTAAGGACATCACACACATCCGTGCCCGAGGCACGATTCGAACCTGCGACCGTAGCGGTCTCGCGGTTGCAGACTGTAGCGCCTAGAACCGCTCGGCCACCTCGCCCGGCCTAATTTAGTAGCTCATGCATCCAAGTTGCTCACAAGAATAACATACAGAAGAACAGAAAAAAAATTGAGGATCTGTTATACAATGCTTAGCCGTGCTGTAGGAAAGCTAAAGGCATCACAGAGGCAGTGAGAACAATGTGGTTGGTCTTCGAAGCAAGACTGAAGAAAAATCGAGGCACATTTATAGGATTTGTCCGACCTGAAAAAAGCATTCGACAGTGTAAAATGGCGCAAGATGTTCGAAATTCTGAGGAAAATAGGGGTAAGCTAAAGAGAAGGACGGGTAATGTACTGTAACGTCACCTTAGAAAAATTATAAATGACTGT
The DNA here is from genome assembly GCF_021461385.2 of Schistocerca piceifrons. Taxonomy (NCBI): domain Eukaryota; kingdom Metazoa; phylum Arthropoda; class Insecta; order Orthoptera; family Acrididae; genus Schistocerca; species Schistocerca piceifrons. The sequence continues at coordinate 1,220,340,015 of NC_060138.1, forward strand.
GCTCATAAACCTCTTACGTCATTTGATTTTCAAACAGCTGAGCAAAACTGAATGTACTCAGACGTTCTGATCATCACTAAACTGACACACAATATTTTTAGAGCAGCCCAATCTGACATTCAAAAATCTTTACAAAAGAATGGCCCTGACTAACAATAACCTATACCTTTCATGAATCACTTACCTCACAAAAATCTTCGTTACTCGAACTACTGAAATACAGCAAGGGCCAATACTGCCAGCTAAATGAAAGATTCTAACTACTGATAGGTACAGTTAGCAAATGAAAGATTTTGACAGAGAACAAACAACGTATTTACCTTAATAGTGTTCAAAAGTCGTAATATATATATATATATATATATATATATATATATATATATATATATATATATATATATATGTTGTTGTTGTTGTGGTCTTCAGTCCTGAGACTGGTTTGATGCAGCTCTCCATGCTACTCTATCCTGTGCAAGCTTCTTCATCTCCCAGTACCTACTGCAACCTACATCCTTCTGAATCTGCTTAGTGTATTCATCTCTTGGTCTTCCCCTATCATTTTTACCCTCCACGCTGCCCTCCAATACTAAATTGGTGATCCCTTGATGCCTCAGAACATGTCCTACCAACCGATCCCTTCTTCTGGTCAAGTTGAGCCACAAACTTCTCTTCTCCCCAATCCTATTCAATACTTCCTCATTAGTTATGTGATCTACCCATCTAATCTTCAGCATTCTTCTGTAGCACCACATTTCAAAAGATTCTATTCTCTTCTTGTCCAAACTATTTACCGTCCATGTTTCACTTCCATACATGGCTACACTCCATACAAATACTTTCAGAAATAACTTCCTGACACTTAAATCTATACTCGATGTTAACAAATTTCTCTTCTTCAGAAACGCTTTCCTTGCCATTGCCAGTCTACATTTTATATCCTCTCTACTTCGTCCATCATCAGTTATTTTGCTCCCCAAATAGCAAAACTCCTTTACTACTTTAAGTGTCTCATTTCCTAATCTAATACCCTCAGCATCACCCGACTTAACTCGACTACATTCCATTATCCTCGTTTTGCTTTTGTTGATGTTCATCTTATATCCTCCCTTCAAGACACCATCCATTCCGTTCAACTGCTCTTCCAAGTCCTTTGCTGTCTCTGCCAGAATTACAATGTCATCGGCGAACCTCAAAGTTTTTATTTCTTCTCCATGGATTTTAATACCTAGCCGAATTTTTCTTTTGTTTCCTTTACTGCTTGCTCAATATAGAGATTGAATAACATCGGGGAGAGGCTACAACCCTGTCTTACTCCCTTCCCAACCACTGCTTCCCTTTCATGTCCCTCAACTCTTATAACTGCCATCTGGTTTCTGTACAAGTTGTAAATAGCCTTTCGCTCCCTGTATTTTACCCCTGCCACCTTTAGAATTTGAAAGAGAGTATTCCAGTCAACATTGTCAAAAGCTTTCTCTAAGTCTACAAATGCTAGAAACGTAGGTTTGCCTTTCCTTAATCTTTCTTCTAAGATAAGTCGTAAGGTCAGTATTGCCTCACGTGTTCCAGTATTTCTACGGAATCCAAACTGATCTTCCCCGAGGTCGGCTTCTACTAGTTTTTCCATTCGTCTGTAAAGAATTCGGGTTAGTACTTTGCAGCTGTGGCTTATTAAACTGATAGTTCGGTAATTTTCACATCTGTCAACACCTGCTTTCTTTGGGATTGGAATTATTATATTCTTCTTGAAGTCTGAGGGTATTTCGCCTGTTTCATACATCTTGCTCACCAGATGGTAGAGTTTTGTCAGGACTGGCTCTCCCAAGGCCGTCAGTAGTTCCAATGGAATGTTGTCTACTCCGGGGGCCTTGTTTCGACTCAGGTCCTTCAGTGCTCTGTCAAACTCTTCACGCAGTATCGTATCTCCCATTTCATCTTCATCTACATCCTCTTCCATTTCCATAATATTGTCCTCAAGTGCATCGCCCTTGTATAGACCCTCTATATACTCCTTCCACCTTTCTGCTTTCCCTTCTTTGCTTAGAACTGGGTTTCCATCTGAGCTCTTGATGTTCATACATGTGGTTCTCTTATCTCCAAAGGTCTCTTTAATTTTCCTGTAGGCAGTATCTATCTTACCCCTAGTGAGATAAGCCACTACATCCTTACATTTGTCCTCTAGCCATCCCTGCTTAGCCATTTTGCACTTCCTGTCGATCTCATTTTTGAGACGTTTGTATTCCTTTTTGCCTGCTTCATTTACTGCATTTTTATATTTTCTCCTTTCATGAATTAAATTCAATATTTCTTCTGTTACCCAAGGATTTCTACTAGCCCTCGTCTTTTTACCTACTTGATCGTCTGCTGCCTTCACTACTTCATCCCTCAGAGCTACCCATTCTTCTTCTACTGTATTTCTTTCCCCCATTCCTATCAATTGTTCCCTTATGCTCTCCCTGAAACTCTGTACAACCTCTGGTTCTTTCAGTTTATCCAGGTCCCATCTCCTTAAATTCCCACCTTTTTGCAGTTTCTTCAGTTTTAATCTACAGGTCATAACCAATAGATTGTGGTCAGAGTCCACATCTGCCCCTGGAAACGTCTTACAATTTAAAACCTGGTTCCTAAATCTCTGTCTTTCCATTATATAATCTATCTGATACCTTTTAGTATCTCCAGGGTTCTTCCATGTATACAACCTTCTATCATGATTCTTAAACCAAGTGTTAGCTATGATTAAGTTGTGCTTCCTCTTTCATTTCTTAGCCCCAATCCATATTCACCTACTACGTTTCCTTCTCTCCCTTTTCCTACACTCGAATTCCAGTCACCCATGATTATTAAATTTTCGTCTCCCTTCACAATCTGAATAATTTCTTTTATTTCATCATACATTTCTTCAATTTCTTCGTCATCTGCAGAGCTAGTTGGCATATAAATTTGTACTACTGTAGTAGGTGTGGGCTTCGTATCTATTTTGGCCACAATAATGCGTTCACTATGCTGTTTGTAGTAGCTTACCCGCATTCCTATTTTCCTATTCATTATTAAACCTACTCCTGCATTACCCCTATTGGACTTTGTGTTTATAACCCTGTAGTCACGTGACCAGAAGTCTTGTTCCTCCTGCCACCGAACTTCACTAATTCCCACTATATCTAACTTTAACCTATCCATTTCCCTTTTTAAATTTTCTAACCTACCTGCCCGATTAAGGGATCTGACATTCCACGCTCCGATCCGTAGAACGCCAGTTTTCTTTCTCCTGATAACGACATCCTCTTGAGTAGTCCCCGCCCGGAGATCCGAATGGGGGACTATTTTACCTCCGGAATATTTTACCCAAGAGGACGCCATCATCATTTAATCATACAGTAAAGCTGCATGCCCTCGGGAAAAATTACGGCCGTAGTTTCCCCTTGCTTTCAGCCGTTCGCAGTACCAGCACAGCAAAGCCGTTTTGGTTATTGTTACAAGGCCAGATCAGTCAATCATCCACACTGTTGCCCTTGCAACTACTGAAAAGGCTGCTGCCCCTCTTCAGGAACCACACGTTTGTCTGGCCTCTCAACAGATACCCCACCGTTGTGGCTGTATCTACGGTGCGGCTATCTGTATCGCTGAGGCACGCAAGCCTCCCCACCAACGGCAAGGTGTCCATGGTTCATATATATATATATATATATATATATATATATATATATATATATATATATATATATATATATATATATATATATATATATATATCAATTCATAACGTCCAGTCTTACAAATTTCCTTTTTCTGACGGACACACGTCCATATCGTCCGCTCTCAAAACTCTGCCATCTCTTTCCCCACATCCACCACTGCTGGTGGCTCACCTCCAACTGCGCAACGCTACGCGCTGTTCGCATCCAACTGCCCAATTCTACACAAACGAATATTCCAACAATGAGTCCAACCAGCCACGGACTGCACACATCACAGTCAGTGATTTTCATACAGAGCGCTACGTGGCGTTACCAACATAAAAACCTAAACAGCCTACTTACAGTACAATATGTACGAGGACCAGGAGTGTGCAGTCAGACTCGAAGGCGAGGATCGAAGTGCTCGGATTAAAAAAGCAGTAAGACAGGGATGTAGTCTTTCGCCCCTTCTATTCAGTCTATAAAAGCAATGACAGAAATAAAGAAAGGTTCAAGATTGGGATTGAAATTCAAGGTGAAAGGACACGAATAATAAGATCCGCTGACGATTCCTCAGTGAAAATGAAGAAGAATTACAGGATCCGTTGAATGAAATGAACAGTCTAAAGAGTGCAGAATATTGGTGAGAGTATATCGAAGAAAAACGGAAGTAATAAGTAACAGAAATGAGAACAACGAGAAACTTAACATTAGAATTGGTGATCACGAAGTAGATGAAGTTACGTAATTCTGCTTCCTAGGCAGCAAAATAAACCATGACAGTCCTGAGTCTGTAGGTTTGAAGCACAGTATTGAATGGTAGTGAAACTTGGACTGCTGAGCAGCACTGAAGAAAATCGAAACGTTTGATATGTGGTCCTACAGCAGGAAGTTGAAAATTGGTGGACTAATAAGGTAAGGAATGAGGAAGTTCTCCTTAAAATCGCTAGGAAAAGGATAGGAGGGAAACACTGAGAAGGAAAAGGGACAGGATGATAGGATATCTGTTAAGACATCAGGGTACTAGAGGGAGCTGTAGAGAGTGAAAACTGTAGAGAAAGACAAAGACTGGAATGCATCCAGCAAATAACTGAGATTGTAGGTTGTAATTGCTACTCTGATATTAAAAGGTTGGCACCGGAGAGAAATTCGCAGGCAGTATCAAATGAGTCGAAGAATCATTGCAGAGGTAATGCACTAAGGCACGAGAATTGATTCACTTGGACTACTGGTCAACTAAGACAATAAAGTCACCCTCATAAAGGTGGCTATATTCTCTTGAATTAATCGCACATTCAAGCATAAATACCAAGCAGTTGAACAGTATCTGATAAGGCTTGCTTCTGACTGTTTTTCTTTAGCCTGAGCAAGCCATCACTGCTTGCGCGGATTACCCCCGCCACCCACATCACTTTCCGCAGTACTTAACGTTACTGGGCTGGATTCAGATCTCGCCGTTTTTAGTAGCTTTCCGTTAATACTACATCCATTACCCTCAGCCATTATTGGCTTTCAGTTACTCAAGCTGCATTGTCCGTGAAACATCATCACAGCTAGGAGGGCGCTGGTCATCCGCGCGAGCTGTAAAGCTACAGTCGTAAACATAGTAAGTGTATGTTACCTCATAGCCTTCGTAGGTTCAGTCCAACTTTCGTGTGTGTAATTTCTGGTGTTCCAAACTAATTAAAGTTAATTTGCTTCTTACCAAGAACACTCACTCAAGAAAAATAAACATTCTCTTTACTTTTCGTTCGTAGAAGAAATGTTGAAGATAAAAAGAAATCTAGGACAAAGTTGAGAGAGATCATTATGTACGACTGGAATGGTGGCATGAGCTGAGTGATGAAAACCGTGACAGTGATACAGCTGACTTAGAAAACGAGGATTGTGTGCGTGAAAACTACCAAGATTCAGGAAGAGAACAAGAAGCGTTAGAAAATAATGAATTTGACTCACAGGAAGAAGTAATTCAAGAGGTATCTTTTTTTTTAGGAAAAGAAGGAATAACTAAATGGAGAAAAAGTAAACATCCAACCAATATCAGAACAAGCTCTTGTAACATTACTACGCATTTACCTGGACCCAAAATAAAACTCATATAATAAAGAAATAGCAACCGACTCGAATCATGTTACTTATGTATGAGTGAAATCCAATTCAGTTTTTACTTGACGTGTCTGAGATTTGATAATATCCTTGATAAGGCGTCCGCAGAGAGACTGACAAACTAGTCGATATCAGACAGCTACTACAACTATTTAAGAACAATTGTCAAAATTGTGTTCCTAGGAGTTTCTACGGGGGATCGAGTATTCCATAATTTTTCGGACGGGCGGACGAGATATTATTAACTCTTGTACTGATATTTCTTCCGACAACCTTTGAGCCATTCTCAAGGTGAGTCGTTGTGTAAGGGGTTCACCACCATGCTGGGGCAAATGTGATTTCCATGTATTGCTCACGCGCTGCCTGCGAGAGAAAATATCTTTGCTGCAATACAGTCGCAGGTCGGAGAAGTCTCGGCAGCAGTTGAAGTCGCTCGCTGCTACAGCGCAGTTGTAGTCTGTCGCTGGTGGAGCGCAGTCCATAGCCATGTATTGTAAGGTAAATTTTATTATTTTTATTGGCATGCGCGTAGTTAAGTCACTTTTGTGAGATGTTAATATGAATTTGTTTCAATCTTTCTGTGATTCGTCAGCACCAGTTGACCCACCAGATTAGAAATATTCAATTTTTCATATAATGGATTGCAGATCTTTATCAATAATGTAAAAGATTTTCAGAATATAATTTTTACTAGTCGACAAGGAAAGGAAGGAATAATTTTGCATGAAGTCATTGCCAATCCCGATGCAGTCATTTATTTAAATTTAAATATTTCAGAAATTTTCTCAGATCTTAGTCATCTGTTCTTTAGTTATCATATGTCCGTCCCCGGTAGCTGAGTGGCCAGCGCGACAAAATGTCAATCCTAAGGGCCAGGGTTCGATTCCCGGCTGGGTCGGAGATTTTCTCCGCTCAGGGACTGGGCGTTGTGTTGTCCTAATCATCATCATTTCATCCCCATCGACGCGCAAGTCGCCGAAGTGGCGTCAGATCGAAAGACTTGAACCCGGTGAACCGTCTACCCTAGTCACACGACATTTATTTTTAGTAATCAGATGACCAGCTGTGCAGCTATGTCAATAAACAAAGCCGGTTTTTTTTATAATTCAGATCTCAGACAAATGTTATCCAGTATTAGTAGATAGGCAAGAATGCACTAAGCTGTGCCATTTACGAGCAGATATATACACTCCTGGAAATGGAAAAAAGAACACATTGACACCGGTGTGTCAGACCCACCATACTTGCTCCGGACACTGCGAGAGGGCTGTACAAGCAATGATCACACGCACGGCACAGCGGACACACCAGGAACCGCGGTGTTGGCCGTCGAATGGCGCTAGCTGCGCAGCATTTGTGCACCGCCGCCGTCAGTGTCAGCCAGTTTGCCGTGGCATACGGAGCTCCATCGCAGTCTTTAACACTGGTAGCATGCCGCGACAGCGTGGACGTGAACCGTATGTGCAGTTGACGGACTTTGAGCGAGGGCGTATAGTGGGCATGCGGGAGGCCGGGTGGACGTACTGCCGAATTGCTCAACACGTGGGGCGTGAGGTCTCCACAGTACATCGATGTTGTCGCCAGTGGTCGGCGGAAGGTGCACGTGCCCGTCGACCTGGGACCGGACCGCAGCGACGCACGGATGCACGCCAAGACCGTAGGATCCTACGCAGTGCCGTAGGGGACCGCACCGCCACTTCCCAGCAAATTAGGGACACTGTTGCTCCTGGGGTACCGGCGAGGACCATTCGCAACCGTCTCCATGAAGCTGGGCTACGGTCCCGCACACCGTTAGGCCGTCTTCCGCTCACGCCCCAACATCGTGCAGCCCGCCTCCAGTGGTGTCGCGACAGGCGTGAATGGACGGACGAATGGAGACGTGTCGTCTTCAGCGATGAGAGTCGCTTCTACCTTGGTGCCAATGATGGTCGTATGCGTGTTTGGCGCCGTGCAGGTGAGCGCCACAATCAGGACTGCATACGACCGAGGCACACAGGGCCAACACCCGGCATCATGGTGTGGGGAGCGATCCCCTACACTGGCCGTACACCACTGGTGATCGTCGTGGGGACACTGAATAGTGCACGGTACATCCAAACCGTCATCGAACCCATCGTTCTGCCATTCCTAGACCGGCAAAGGAACTTGCTGTTCCAACAGGACAATGCACGTCCGCATGTATCCCGTGCCACCCAACGTGCTCTAGAAGGTGTAAGTCAACTACCCTGGCCAGCAAGATCTCCGGATCTGTCCCCCATTGAGCATGTTTGGGACTGGATGAAGCGTCGTCTCACGCGGTCTGCACGTCCAGCACGAACGCTGGTCCAACTGAGGCGCCAGGTGGAAATGGCATGGCAAGCCGTTCCACAGGACTACATCCAGCATCTCTACGATCGTCTCCATGGGAGAATAGCAGCCTGCATTGCTGCGAAAGGTGGATATACACTGTACTAGTGCCGACATTGTGCATGCTCTGTTGCCTGTGTCTATGTGCCTGTGGTTCTGTCAGTGTGATCATGTGATGTATCTGACCCCAGGAATGTGTCAATAAAGTTTCCCCTTCCTGGGACAATGAATTCACGGTGTTCTTATTTCAATTTCCAGGAGTGTAGATAGCGTTATCCGGCGACACCATCATGAGGTAAGAATTTTTCAGTTTATTTCTCATGGACGGATTCAGATTGATTTCACAGGGCTTCTTACGTCAAAATTTATCAATTTTCATGAGCTAAGATATTAACTGAAAAAAAATATCATTTTTATTTTTATACAGGAAGGTTACACTTGGCGATATCCGGCCAGAATCGTAATTTTGAGAATTTTCTGGGAAGTAGTCAGCTATATATCTACTCGTAAATGGCACAGCTTAATGCAATGTTGGCCTATCTACTAATATTGGATAACATTGGTCTGAGATCTGCTTTATAAAAAAACTGACTTCGCTTATTGACATAGCTGCCACAGCTTGTCATCTGATTACTAAAGAACACATGACTATGATCTGACAAAATTTCTGAAATACTTAAATTTAAATAAATGATTGCATCGGGATTGGCAATGACTTAATGGAAAACTATTCCTTCCTTTTTTTGTTGACAGGTAAAATTTATATTTTGAAAATATTTTACATTATTGATAAAGATCTGCAATCCATTATATGAAAAACTGAATATTACAAATCTGGTGGGTCAAGTGGTGCTGACGAATCACAAAAAGATTTAAACAAAATTCATATTAACATCTCAGGCAAGTGACTTAACTACGCGCATGCCAATAAAAATAATAAAATTTACCTTACAATACATGGCTATGAACTGCGCTCTACCAGCGACAGACTACAACTGCAGTGTAGCAGCGAGCGACTTCAACTGCTGCCAAGACTGCTCCGACCTGCGACTGTATTGCAGCAAAGATATTTTCTGTCGCAGGCAGCGCGTGAGCAATACATCGAAATCACATTTGCCTCAGCATGGTGGTGAACCGCTTTCAGTTGGCAAGATTTTTAAAGCGCTGTACACTGTGGAGCAAACGCACATGCGTCAGAGTGACAGTGTTGGTAACGAGAGTCATAGATAAAATTTTATGCCTCTAATCTAAGAAGAAAACAAAGCAAACGCAGAGTCACCGAATCTACAGGGCTTACGAACTATTTAGTTGATTATTTCGGACGATACATGTTGGAATGCCACACAGTGAAAGCATAGAACAATACATCCATCGAGAGCGCAGATGTGAAATGAGAAGTTTCCATGATTTGTCGCGCTGGGAAGTTTCTTGAACACTGAATCCCAGCAGAGTGAGGCTGTGGTCAGTATTTCAATTTCCCCTACATGGAGTGGCCAGAGGAAATAAATTTTCAGCCACTGCAGGTTTGTTGGGCTGTAGAAGGGCTGTAGTTGCTCTTCTTTTGGTTCATCTGGCATTTCCACTTGCGGAACGCTCTTATATTTACATTTTCTATATTAATTCTTACAGAATATTTCTTCCAAGTGTATCTCTCCACTATGTAGGCAATCAGCACCGGAATACGCGAGCCCTGTGTATTACAGTATCGACCGCACTCATAGTTTGCAAAGAGGAGTGGTAGCTAGACGCCTGCAGGTATTAATGGGTATGGCTGGGCTTGTGGTAAACGCAGTGTCGTAAGACCCCACCTTTCTTTCGTCGAATGAATGTATCCAGAAATGGCAGACACCTGTCCATTTAGCGTGCCATTGTAAACTTGATATTTTGGTGGATGCGGTATAGGTGTTCAGGTACCGGATCAATTTGTCCTCGCCGTAGACCCAAAGCATGAATGTGCCATCGACACATGCCCAGAACACTGTCCGTTTTAAAGCTGCCGAGCTAAGTGTTCCTTCTTCAGAATTCGCCATACATAAATCACCTCTCTTGGATGAGAGAGAACTGCCCATGTCAGCACCATCAACCCATTCAAAATATTGGTTAACAAACAAAAAGTAAGTGAAGATTAGCGAATGTTTAAATCAGCTGTTGTCTCTTCTTCAAACGTGCTGCTAATCAATGACAGTGAGTCAACAATAGTTACTTTGCTGTATAAGGAATGACGTCAAAGCAAACCAATAAATCATGCATGTTAACAGAATGAGATTTTCAGTCTGCAGCGGAGTTGGAGTCTCGGTCCGGCACACAGTTTTAATCTGTCAGGAAGTTTCATACATGTTAAGTTTAAAGTTTGTGACCTACTAATAAAATCTGCTGCACTGCGGATGTATGTTCACGTTTACTTACAAAATGTCTCAGCAGTGAGGCTAAGTATTATTTGGTCAAGGCACATCTATGTTTCTATTGGTCTAAACGTCAATTCTTTTGTTATCTGCCCCAAGCGTTTATTAGGCCTTCCATCTTCTTCATGAACCACTTTTTTGTTTTTATAGTACTTTGTGAAACCTGATAAGGCCGCATAGTCTTGGAAGAACAGAGCTATGCCTCTTCAATGTGTTGATAACTTCCTTGAGTACAGAACTGGAGTCAGAAGAGGAGCAGGTTTTCTTTGAACACGTGCAGTGGGGCCTTTGTCAATATGACGATAAGTCCTACCAACAGGCAGTACATGCATTGAGCGAAAACAATAGTGCATTGAGAATGGCTAGCTTCTTGCTGAAATCTAGACCTGACAATAAAATTTAAAAAGGACGACTCATCGCTGCAATCTATAATTTACAAACAATGCTGAATATAAGCCTTTGTTTAAGAAAGGCGATGAAGAAGTACCATCACATTTCCATCCAGTTTAAGTTCACCTGCGTTCTCAAAAATGTTAGAAAAGTTAATATAAAATCGACTTCATAACCATCTGACAGCAAATACTTTATTGTCAGAATCACAGTTCGGATATCTAAATAGTTCTCTTATTGAGAACGCTATGCACCCTTCTGATATTGAGAAGGGTGTCTACACATAGCTACATGAAAATATACTTTATTCATAGGACAATAAATTAAAGACCACTCATATACTTTGCGATCTATCAAAGCCATTTGACTGTGTACATCACAACACCATTTTAAGCAAATTAGAATATTAAGGGTAACAGGAAATGCTGCGAAATAATTCAATTCTCACGCCTCTGACACGAAGCAAAGCGTGTCTTTAGGAAAGAGACACCTATCAAGCTCTAAGGCATCATCTAACTGGGAACTATTCAGATGTGATGTACTCATCGTTCCGTCTTAGGGCTCTTCCTTTTTCTTGCCAATATCAATGACCTTTCATCAATAACATTACCTGATGCCAAGTTTGTTTTGTTTGCACATCGTACAAACGTTGCAATAAATAACAAATCAGGTATATTCTTAGAAAGCTCGGTTAATGAAAGTTTCATTGACGTTGATAAATGGTTCCTAGCCAGTTCCTTGTCGCTAAACGTTGGAAGAAAAGCACTACATGCAGTTCAGACCTAGTATTAGGTTTCCTACCAGTATGTGCCTAAAGTATATCAAACAGACAGAAGAAGTAGACAGTGTTAAATTCTTGAGATTACAGCCTGACAATAAATTCAACTAGGAGGAAGCCATCGCAAAACTGCTGAAGCGCCTAAACCGATCTTTATTCGTAATGCGAATGTTGTCAGACATAGGGGATATAAACATGAAAAAGCTGACATAATACGCTTACTTTTCATCCCATAATGTCATGTGGCATTATTTCTTGCGGTAACTCAAATCAAAAGTTTTCCGAATCTAGAAACTGTAATAAGAATTATTCGTGGTGTCAACTCTGGAGCGTTCTGCAGAGGCCTATTTATGAAACTAGGAACATTAAACACCGCTTCCGAATATATATATTCCTTATATTCCTTAATTAAATCTGTCGTTAAAATAGCTCTCTTTTTCAAACCAATAGCTCAGTTCATGGAGTCAGTATTAGAAATAAGAATAATCTTCAGAAAAATTTAAAGTCTATTACGTTGGTCCAAAATTATTCAGTTACCCACATTTTCATAACATGCCAGTAGCCATAAAAAGTTTGACCACCAATAACGTAAGTTTAAGAGGAGCCTAAAGGATTTACTGGTGGTCAGATCCGTCTATCCCACTGACGAATTTGTCAGTAGAACCAACTGATGTAGGTGTGTTTCTAATAATATAAAATAATGCGACTATTGGTAGGATCTGACTCCTGCACACATCCAGAGCAGTAATGCGATCACTGTAAATACGTGTTGTGCGCTGATCATTCTATTTAGCATCTATTACCTTTTAAATGGATATATGTTAAAAATTTTTTGACTCATTGGCCATCCATGACGATCAGTTCAGTTGTGATCTGTGGAAGTTACATCAGCAAGTTTTCATAACAAATATTTATTGTGTACTCGTGTTATGCTGACGTGTTCTGCATCCTGGAGCATCTCCTCACTGTGGATTAATTGGAACCTAAAATACTTCTAATCTAATCTAATCAGACGACGATTTTTTTATTATTGTGGAGGGAATCGTGCTGGTGCTCGGCATGCTTTACCCCTTATTTCTTCAGCAGCGTCATGATGTAGTTTGCTAATGACTTCTTTAATCACTCCAATAAATTGTGTTAATGGCAAGGGCTTCGGTTGTGTTGTTGTTGTGGTCTTCAATCCACAGACTCGTTTGAAGCAGCTCTCCATGCTACTCTATCCTGTGCAAGCCTCTTCATCTCCCAGTACCCACTGCAGCCTACATCCTTCTGAATCTGCTTAGTGTATTCATCCCTTGGTCTACCTCTACGATTTTTACCCTCCACGCTTCCTTCCAATATCAAATTGGTGACCCCTTCATGCCTCAGAATATGCCCTACCAACCGATCCCTTCTTCTAGTCAAGTTGTGCCACAAATTCCTCTTTTCCGCAATTCTATTCAGTATCTCCTCATTAATTACGTGATCCACCCATCTAATCTTAAGCATTTCGAAAGCTTCTATTCTCTTCTTGTCTAAACTGTTTATCGTCCATGTTTCACTTCCGGTATAGGAGCAAAATTTAAACCCTTTCAAATGTGCAGTTTTTAATCTAACGTATAAGGACTGGAAAACTCGACAACGACTGTTCTAGGAAAGGGCTTTTAGTTTGCTCCTACACCGAAACCAGAAGAGCCGGAAGAATTGAAGAAGCCATTAAAAAACTACCTGATAATGCAGCTGAAGAAATAAGGGGCAAAGAATGCTGAGTACTAAAAAGATCCCGTCGACGAAACAGCAACATATCCTCGTCTGAGAGAACTGCACCTTGTAAACTGTGGAATGGTTCCTCCTGGCCGGCCGCGGTGGTCTCGCGGTTCTAGGCGCGCAGTCAGGAACCGTGCGACTGCTACGGTCGCAGGTTCGAATCCTGCATCGGGCATGGATGTGTGTGATGTCCTTAGGTTAGTTAGGTTTAAGTAGTTCTAAGTTCTAGGGGACTGATGACCACAGCAGTTGAGTCCTATAGTGCTTAGAGCCATTTGAACCATTTTTTTGGTTCCTCCTGTGCAGTTCTTCCTGCGAACAACAAAGTTAATGTCACTGTTTGGTTGCAGAGAGCCATTTGCATAGAGAAAATGTACAACTTACTTGACGACACAACATATCCTCGGATTGACAACGATCCCACTGCACGTGTTCAAAGAAAGTCTGCTTCACGTCTGAACTCCAACTTTCTTCATAAGGAGGATGTCAACAGGTTGACAGGACACAGCTCTGTTCCTCCAAGACTATACGGCCTTCCTTAGGTCCACAAAGTGATACAGCAACAAAAAAGTCGTTCAGAAGAATATGGAAGTCAATAATCCACGATTGGGGCAGGTACCAATGGCACTGACGTTTAAGCCGATAGTAACATAGATGCACCTACTTATTGCTTGACCGAATAACATTTAGCCTCTTTGTTGAGACTTTTTGTATGTAAACGTAATCCCCATATCAGCAATTGAGCAAATTTTATTACTACGTTAGAAACTTCGAACCTTAACAGGTATGATATATTATTTACCGTTGACGTCGTCTCCCTTGTTCACCAAAATACCTATTGTTGATTCTGTCATTAATTAGCAGCACTTTTGAAGAAGACGCAAAGGCATTATTTAAACATGCGCTAACCTCCACTTACTTTTTGTTTCATAAGCAGTATTTTGAACAGATTGATATCAGTGCCAGGGGCTGTCCTCTCTCACCCATGGTAGGTAATTTATTTACGGAGGATTTTAAAGAAAAATCACTCAACTCTGTAGTTTAAAACCAATAGCGTTCTGGAGATACGTCGATAACACAGCCACAGTTTTGTCCCAGCGGCTAGGACAAATTGATCCAGTTTCATAAACATCGAAACTCCATCCAGTAAAATATCAGATTCACAACGGAATGGGAAATGAACGGTTGTCTGCTCTGCCGTGTTTGGATACATTCGTTCAACGAAAGGAAGATGGGGTTTTACCACACAGCGGTTAACGTAATCCCATCCATTTGTACTAGCAGATGTGTAGTTACCACCATACTTTGCAAAGTATGAGTTCAATTCAAACTTTAATAAATAAGTCTTATGAAGTGTCCGGCTCTGACCTCTTACAAAGTGGACAGATACATTTGGAAGAAATATTCTGTAAGAATGAATGTAAAAAATTTCACTTCAAGAGAGCTCTGCAAGCGAAAACGCAAGAGCAACCGAAATAAGAGCAAGAAGGGAGTGACGTAAGCTCTACGACCTTTCTAACGTGTGTGGGCAATATTTCTTCAAGAACTGCAAGAATGATGAAGAAGAAAGTCGATGTGATCTTCGTCCGACCGGCCAAGACGCAGCTCTTCTGGGATTTGTGAAGGATGTAATCGAAATTTTTTGTGAGAGTGGTAGAAGGTACAGAGGAGAAACTATATGCACTGTAACAGATCGTTGCAGCGATACACTCACCTTCTCTAGCCCAGCAGATCCGCACTCACTCAACACTGTGTTTCAACCGGCCATTCCATGGATTAGGGAAAAGTGAAAAAACTGGCCACAACCTCATCGTACTCGGAATCAGTGGTCCAGGAAGTTGTAAAAATACAATTAGCAGACAATTCCTAATTTCACATCTGCACTCTCAAAGGATACATTGTTCCATTTCCTCGTGCCTGGCATTCCATCATAAGCCATTCATAATAAGCAGCTAAATACTTCGTAAGCACTGTGGGGCCGCTGACTCTGCGCTTGCTTTGTTTTACTCTTAGAGGCGTGACACTGTTGTTACCAACATTTCATCTCTGACGCATGCTCGTTTATTCCACAGTGTAAAGTGCTTTAAAAATCTTGCAAGTGACTCACCTTGAGAATGGTTGGAAGGTTGTCAGCCGAAATATCGGTACAAGGTGTAATAATAAGTGTACCAGTTTGTCTTTAGTCAAGAAATTCCAGTCCAAGAATCTTATATACGTCGGAACCTTACGAAAATACAAAAGGGAATTGCCGGTAGAATTTCTACCTAAAAGAGAAAGGAGGCAAACATCATCTATCTTCGGACTTCAGAAAGATTGAACATTGGTGTCACACTGTCCGAAGAAAAATAGGAGAGTGTTGGTGCTTCCAAGGTTACATTTCGGTGATGCTAAAGAATCTTCAATGGGAGAACAAAAGAAACTTGAAATGACTACTATCTTTAATATGTCAAAAGTGGAGGTAGAGCCTTTGGATCAGCTGTGTTAGAGAAACAATATCTCACGTAATGTAAGAATGTGGCCCGTGGTACTGTTTCACAGTGTTTTGAATACCGCAGCATGGATGTTTTATATAAATAAAACTGCATGGCTTCAGATCAGTTTGTGAAAATGACTGATTTAAAAGAGAAAATCAGTTGAGAATTAGTAAAGCCTCAAACAGAGCGATGTTCCCTTACTGAAAGGCTTCCATGTGAAATTAGAAGAAGGGCTAAATTACTGTTAGGCACTCAAGAAATCACGTGGCACGTGTTATATGTGATAAAGCACAAAATAAAACAAGCCGTAGATGGTATACTACATGCAACAACTTGACAAGTGTGGATGAGAAAGACATGTGCATAAAGTAATAGGCTATCATGCGTTCCCTGTTTCAATTTCTGAAGTTCCGGTTCACATTGTCTGTTTACAGCTGCACGACTAGTTTGAAATTTACACTTGAGAGTTTGGTAGAAGGTTTATTGACCATTCCATTTGAAACATCCCCTTTGAACAATTATACACGACTGTCCTTAAACTGACACACAATATTTTTAGCGCAGCGCAATCTGACTTTCAAAAATCCCTACATACGAATGGCCCTGACTAACATTAACCTATACCTTTCATAGTTAGTTTCTTATATAGTCTACCTCCTTTTAAGCTAACTTAAATCTACTGAGCTCAGATGCTAAACTAAGGGATGAGGCAATGCAGCAGCATAAAACAATTAATACAAACAGCAATGAAAAAATTCAAATTGACAAAGCTACCAGCAATATTACAACTAATATAAGGCAATGAGCAGCAAACAAGAAAAATAAATCAGTAGTAAACTGGCTGAGCAGAGGAAAACAAATTAAAATTCAGTAGCACTATGCCTGGCAAACAGCAGCAGCAAATGCAATAACTTATATCTAAACATGACAAAGCTCAAGCAGAAAAAATACTACATTGAAGTCAACAATGCAGACAAGGGAAATGTATATTCACATCTTAATGTCTATGTAATTAAAGTGGTGCACCACAAGAAGTTATTCTACCAAAAAAATTACCAAGTAGTTGAAAAGAAAATTCCGTACGCAATTCCTGTGAAGGGAAATGTCTTTTTATGCTCCTTCATGTTTTTGAATAGATCATAAAATTATTTACTGGATCTGTAGGCATACAATATTTATATTAGTACATCTATTAAATTTTATTTTAACCAATGCTGCTGCAGCTAGAAACTTGATATGAAACAAAATGAGTAAATAAATACATAAAGCAAGCCATATGGCATTTCTCTCAACTAGCAAGACAATAGCCGTGAAATCTTTCTCATCGTTTCATTAGGCATTTTAGTAAATATCATAAATTAAGAACTCCACAGTATAATCATATGTTTTCAAGTTTGAGCGTGTCGTATTTGCGATGCTTTCTACAAAGGAATGTCAATAGCGAGGATAATTGGCCACCCCTTTTTTTTCTACCTGTGCCTCTGAAAAGGCACACACTAAGGCTTTTTGTCCAGGCGTCTGACACCGCTGGGTGCCCACGACACATTACGTGCAGGTGGTCACTTAACTTTCTTACGGAAATATTTACGACAGCAGTTTCCGCTACAGTGACAGTCTCATATAAAAATATTTCACAGGTCAAGAATTTGTGTTACAAAGCTGTAGAAACAAAATCCTATTGATATAAAGGTACGTTTACACTGGGATACATGTATCGCGACATGTATGAGCGACATGTCAATTTGACATGTCGCGATACATCACCTCATACAAAAATTCACGGAACTTGTATGCGAACCCTCGAGCTCATACATGTCGCGTATACATTTTGTATATCGCTTTTTGGCCATATACGCGACATGTATGAGCGACATTTGAACTCGCGCATGCGCAGTACTATCATTTCCTGTCGTCTTGTCACCTGCCGCTTATTTTGACGATTAGCGCATGCATAGTACCAGGCTCTTTGGCGGCTGTTTGAGTTTTGGAGGTGCCGACTATCGTTTCGACGTTAATGTATCTGCATAGAACATCAAAGAGTGCCATATGCAACATTATTCTTCGTGTTTGCGAGGCCATTGTGCAAGTTTTATTCCAAGAAGTGAAGGTAAAAGTTTTATATATATCGGAGTATGTAATACAGTCTATAATTTTTTCATGCATCTGGCACTTATATCAATTTTTTGCTATTATTCCGGCGGCCTCGCGTGATAATGTTGACAACCGATGCCGACAATCGTGTGTGAGACGTTGGCATTAGCAATCGCGCGACAATGCAAATGATTTGCAATGAAATCTTCGTTTCAAGAGGAATCCCCAGTGGCCAAAAAACGGAGTGTTACTGCCAACTGATACTCTGGTGGAATCGCTTCCGAAAGTTTGTGTTTGTTTTGGACACAAGAGGAGCCACAAGTGATAACAAACCGTGGAAATCCTCCATACTCATCCTAACATAATTTCTAAAATAAGCGCCATCCTTTAGCGTTAATTCGCGAGAAATTCTCTCTGCCACCATCTACGCTTCCTCCGCCTTTTCTTCCCATCATCTTCCAAAAGAGCAAGTGTACCAGCACATAAAAATGTGAAATCTTCCAAATCGTCGTCGAAAGCTATCGCACAGTGATACATATCAACCAGTGTAAACGCACGCTCATACATGTATGAGGTTGATACTTGTCAACTCATACAAGTCGCGATACATGTCGCAAAGTCGCATATACATGTATCTCATACATGTGCCGATACAAATGGCAGTGTAAACGCACCTTAAGAGTGTCCAAAAAATTTTCATTGGCATTGTAATACATTCACGCATTTACATACATTTCATAACTCTTAAAGTATGATTCTTGGTTTCCAACAACCTTTTTCACAAACCAGAGTCCCTAACAACTACTCATTATTCCTTACCTTATTCATCGACACTTCTTCAATATTTCATCATAACAGATAGGTAGCATAATCAAATAACTCATATAGCATCAGCTTATTGATCATAAACATACCGCAACAGCATAAGACACATAGTCATAGTAATAATAACATCATAACACCTCAGTCAACTCTCAAAATCGTTGTAGCTTCCTCCAATAATTTCAAAACCTAAAAAAAATTCTCTGCTCGTATCAAGAGAGTCATCTCACTCAAACGTACTTTAAAAATGATGATCCCATACCAAATATATCATTCAAAGCTCTCATAATATCACAATGGTTCCAAAAAACTATGAACAGTTTACAAAGTACAGACAAAATACAATTTCTGAAGTGTGAAGTTATCCAACAGTGTAATTACGTAAACATCTATCACTGCCGTAGTAAAAAAGTTTGTCTCTCTCAGTTAAATGATCAGATAGTTGTGTAAATATGTGTTAGAGAAGTATGGTACAGATGTGTAAAGTTGTGTAAGCAAATACCATATTAGCTAGGGCTCCTTGTGCTTGCCAAACACATGATACACAAAGCAAGCGTGTACCCCCCTGAGGATTAATGTAATTATACCCTCAGGTGTTACAGATTACAGAAATGGAATGAAATGTATCACGGAAAACTTTCTTTGTAGTTCAAACATCTTTAAAAACAAATGTTTTAAGTACGAAATTAATCACTCAAATACGTGTACTGTAGCGCTAAACTGTGCGTCTTGTTGTAAGATAATCTCTGTGGAAGTGTCGTAGTTATCGTCCTCCGAAAGCTAAGTTACCTCATGATAAACAAAAGTGAAATGCTTTGCGTATAGATATGTTAGTTATTATGTTATGAAGAAAGTATTGTGCTGTAACGTATTGTTGTGCTACGGAAAAGGCAGTCTCATTGTAGCTATACCACAAAAGTTACTACTAAAACATGTTATACTTTCCAGAATAATACAGAAAAATTGTGCAGATATAAAACAGAAACACTGCAAAAGCAATATTGTTAATTGTCACTCATTAGTAGCGTCATGAAAAAATCGTGTAGCTGTCACATAAACTAACCACTGTGTCATCTGGTATCTCACAGAAAGTACTTTAAATCCAGAATGTATTTTCAAGTAAACCAAAATGTTGCATTAAAATCTCATTAGCAGTACTGGTAAGTGTTCTAAGTATGTGAGCCTTATAGTCGTTATGTAATCGTGCAACTAACAAGCAAGAATGTAGACACACAATTACACTGTGTCGTCGGTTCGCAATAACAATGCATTCGTAATTTCCGTTTAAATAAGTTCTCTTGGTTCTTGACTGGATATTTAACTTCAAACACTGTTGCATGTTAACAGTTTCTTAAGTCTGACAAAGCATACTGAAGTGTGATGCAATCCTTTACTCTTCCTAGTACGCAGAGTTTCAACTTCAACGCAATTATCATATTGTATACGTCGGTAAGGAATGCTAAAATTTGCTCAATGTTAGTGTCTATGTTATTTTTCTCTGAGCCAGGCGGCGCACGTGGCTGCCTGCGGTGCGAGTCGTTTTCTGGTATCTCTTTGTTGGCGTGCGTCGTTATTGGGATTAGGAGACCTAACTGCTACAAATTCACCTTGCCGAGAGGGCCCAGCCCTGTCTGAATCCCACCAGTTCTGATGAAATTCAGGTCTGTCGTTAAGATTATATCGTCTGTCGTCATGTTGGTAGTTCCTGTAGATTCTTTATTGTCGGTTAAGTGGTGGAGAATTTCTCCCTGAATTATCACTGCACGGTGGACCGTTGCGTCTGAAGTTATTCTGTCTCCCGTGATAATAATAGTTCTGGTTGCCAAATTGTCTGTTTCTATGACTGTCTCTGTCATATTCATTACTACGGAAATGCGATCTTTCTCTGTAACTATTACTCTGCCAGTGGTTGTCATACGGGTGGTGTCTGTTTTGGTCACGATTTACGTTGTAAGAATAGTCTTGTCGTGTCCAGTTATTGTTTCTGACGTCACGGAATTGTGACGGATGTGACCTGTAGTGATTGTTTTCATGTTTTAGCATCCCGCAACTGTCTGTGTCAATTTCTAATTCTTGTAAGAGTCCCTGAAAACTTCAATGTCGTCTTTGCAACGCCCTGCCAAAATAATACGCCGTAAATGTTCAGGTAATATGATTAAGCAAATGCGGATGAGTTCTGAGGGGCTGTATGGGTTTGACAGGTACTGATTCTTGTGCAACATGTCTTCAAAATATTTCACAAGACTGGAAAATTCAGATTGTTCGAAATGTTTCATCATTATGATGCTATGTTTTACTCGGTCTTGTGTAGCTTGAGACCAATATGCTGAGAGGAAGGCATCATAAAATTCTCCTTCACTGTGACAATCGCGAATGAGCGATCGCATTCTTACCGTTGGTTCATTCTCTAAGTAGCCACACATAAATTCTAATCTGTGCTCTAATGACCAGTTGGGAGGAAAACAATGAGAGAATTGATGGAGCCACGCTTGTGGATAAATGTCGTTGCCAGAATTCTTAAATGTTTTGAATTTACGTGTAGTAATGAACAGCTTATAGTCAAAATCATCGTGACGGCGAGTCGCACATCGCTCATTGTTACTTCGTTTCGGCGGTTCTACCTCAAAATTCAATGCGCCTTGCCAATTTCTTTCATAATTTCCGAAGTGTCCTGTGATATTATTTTGTGGTTGTTCCGTATTTCTATGTCCCTCTTCCCGTACTGGAGCGCGAGTGTCCTCTGAAATATGTAATTCTTGTACTACTTGTGCCAACTGATCTTGTACTTCCCGGATTTCTGTTTTGTACTGTGTATTGATTTGATTTTGATTTTGTTTGAATTTTCTAATTTGTTCATACTCTTCAGTGTCACTGAAGGCTACAGGTGTTGTGTCATTCAGATCATCATCTACCCTTGCAGGTAAGTTAGTGAACTGATCTGAAAGTTCGGCTACTTTATCCGATAGTGAAATTATTTCCTCTGTGAATATACATTTCCCTTGTCTGCATTGTTGTCTTTAATGTAATATTTTTTCTGCTTGATCTATGTCATGTTCAGATGTAAGTTATGGCATTTGCTGCTGCTGTTTGCCAGGCATAGTGCTACTAAATTTCACTTTGTATTACTCTGTAGCTAGTTTTACTACTGATTTATTTTTCTTGTTGCCGCACATTGGCTCATATTAGTTGTAAAGTTGCATTGCTTGGTAATTTAGATTTACTGTAGCTTGCTTTGCAATTTCAATTTTTTTGTCATTGCTGTTTGTGTTAATTGTTTTGTGCTGCTGCATTGCCTCGTCCCTTAGTTTAGCATCTGGGCTCAGTAGATTTAAGTTAGCTTAAGAGGGGGTAGACTATATAAGAAACTAACTATGATGGATTGGAAGAAATGCATTGAGAAGCTATAAGAAAATGGTTTTGCCAAAAAAGTAGTGTACAGTGGAGAAAAACTATTTTTGAAAGAGGATATGAACAGAATACAGAAAGCATGCTTGGATAGGATTTTTTTTGGTGAAAACAAATGTTGAAATAAGAAAAAAAAAGATCTATGGAATGAAGTTTTGGGTTGGACTGCAGTACCAAATGTTACACTGAAAACGAACCCTGTCCTTTCCTTTCGTGTTATCCCACTATGTGTTTGTGTACTCTTGTGTATTTGTGCTTTTCCTGTCTTTATGTGTTTAGCTAATAATATTTATGTTGTAGAAATTTTCTAGTACTAAGCTACATTCACTATGATGAGGAATACTGTTATCCTCAAATATAATTGGCATTAATAATATGTTATTTACCTTGTAAATATGCTTAGACATTATTTATTCTGTTTTGTTTTAATGCTCATGTGTAAAGTTGATGTTTCAAAAGTTATTCTGATCTTTTATGTATTTACTTGTGTCATAATTCCTGTAACATTGATGTATATGTTATTTCGATCCTTTTGTAAAGCCAATACTACAATTGTTATCTGTATTGTTATGTTCTTTAATGATGTATTTTGTACCTTTGTAATTGTATTCTTACGTTATAAAATTGTAATTGACACCAGTTCATCATATTATTAACTTGTAAGTTACATTTCACTACACACATTTCTGTTGGTCATAGTATATGGACAATATGCGAGAAGTAGGGACTGTTAGTGTTTGCACATGTGTTAATAATTCAGCAAGGGACTGGATAACAGCATTGCTGGTTCTAAGGACAATTCCAAAAACTTTGTGAGTGCACAAGTGGTGGTTATGGACTTGCTATATTATCTACAAGACTCTTCAATGGTGATTGTGCACCCGCACAGCCACAACAGATGGCTGACAAGGACTGCAGTGGGTCTGCACCTCTGGTGGCCCACCAATACCACAATCTCTACCAGGACTACAGTGGGTCTGCTCTGTGATGACCTACCTACCAATATTCTTCAAAACTGCTGTGGGTTTGCTCTGTTGTGGACCATTACCTGTCTGCATGTCGAGAGTCAGCACTGTCTTTCTGTTGGAAGGACAACACTACTTCTTTAAGACTGCATGGAAATCCACTACTTCCGTGTGCATTTTCTTTTATTGTTCAGACTTTGAGAAAAACACTGCAATTTTACTGTGATGAATGATCAGGACTGTCTTTATGGACTGTGAATTTTAGCTTTTGACCAACATTGTATCAATAAATGTGTGCATTTGATATCTTTGTTATTGTAATTATGAAAAATTTTATCAAATCATTATTGGCCACTGCCCAAAACAATTTGTAAAATTTTTTGTGGGGAGCATGGGGGCTGTGTAAGTAGGCTGTTTATGTTTTCTTATTGGCAACGTTACGTAGCGCTCTGTATGAAAATCACTGGCTGTGCTGTGTGCAGTCTGTGGCAAGTTTGCATTTTTGTCTGCCATTGTAGTGTTGGGCAGCGGCAGTTGGCTGTTAACAGCGCATAGCGTTGCGCAGTTGGAGGTGAGCCGCCAGCAGTGGTGGATGTGGGAAGAGAGATGGCGGAGTTTTGAAATTTGTAAGACTGGATGTCATGAGCTGCTATATATATTATGACTATTAAGGTAAATACATTGTTTGTTCTCTATTAAAATCTTTCATTTGTTAACTATCCCTATCAGTAGTTAGTGCCTTCCGTAGTTTGAATCTTTTATTTAGCTGGCAGTAGAGGCGCTCGCTGTATTGCAGTAGTTCGAGTAACGAAGATTTTTGGTGAGGTAAGTGATTTGTGAAAGGTATAGGTTAATGTTAGTCAGGGCCATTCTTTTGTAGGGATTTTTGAAAGTCAGATTGCGTTGCGCTAAAAATATTGTGTGTCAGTTTAAACACAGTCGTGTATAATAGTTCTAAGGGGACGTTTCATATGACAGCCAGTTACTTACATACGATACAACACTAATCAGCATTAATTAATTAATTTATCCATACGAAAACACAGATTACTTTCAAAATATGTTGCCTTGACGAAACCTAATTGCAGGTACATACTCCCAAAATGTTATCTATTGATACGTACAACTTTGCATTTAAAAATTATTTTGAAGCTATTACAGTGACTAGCAGCTCAGTCGATAATAGCATTGCCTGAGAAAGACAAAGGTTCCTAGGTTAAGCCTCAGTTCGGCTCGCTGGTTTAAAGTCTCAAACGCTCAATTCGATGGTGGGCGCCTCATTCTTCCTACCAACGTATTTCACAATACTGTCATCATAAAATCTTACTACTTCTTCGTTGTCAGTGTAACTGCAGGAGCCAAGTACCTCTCGAAAATATGTCTACGGCAGAATCAGGAAAGACCGCGCGTCGGCCATCTGAAACGTTACTGAAGTACCTGGTATCACGGAGATTATGTACATGCGGCGTATCACGAGTGTTTATATAGCCATACCCAGCTTCGTGTTCGTGATATGATTTCGGAAAAAGATATGATGTGATTTCCGCGTAAAGCTCTGACTAGGCTTGTTTGATTAGTCTACAGACCGCGAAGTTCATCCGGAACAAAAACATTATAGCTTTTCTGACAAATATCAAGCTGGAACATACGTGTGTTCTGCTAGATCGGAAGAGCTAAATCTGTGCAGCACCAAGAGATGTGGGACTCGTCATTGTCAAGTTCTTTGTACATTGCATCAGCTTGCATATGTGAGCTTAATCGAATATTGTAGATCTCCACACACCGAATTGAAAACCAAAGGTCGAAAGTGGAACTAGGAAACGAGCTTAATGCTTTTTCCATGTGCTCTGATGAGCCAAAAAACATTACGTAAGGTGATCACATTTCTGGGAGTCGAAGCTCGGACCAGTTTCATAACTGCTCACTGCTCAGAACGCAACAATGCTCCGTAATTACTGTAGTTATTAAAGCTCACAACTAAACGAATAGTATGCACCAAATGATAATATAACAGACATAATCTAAAACGTAGCCATATTCGAAGTTAATACACTTAAATCTTAATAGTCTGTAAACAGAAATAACCCTGCTTACGTAACTCGACACAGCTTTTGATACTAGTTAACCGAGTTTGAGAAGTAATAGAATTGCGAACAAGTGTATTTAAAATTAATTTTCACCATCGTTATTGCTTTCAAAGTCTCCACTCTCATTTGAGTTTTGATGTTTGTATCTTATTCAGCAAAGGAAATACACGCTCGCCTGCTGCATTTGTACCGGGAATACATAACACAAACTCCACAATGTCAGAAATATTTTCATAAGGTACATATGTTTGGACGATATATACCAAACGCGTATTAGCGACAGTATTTTCTACGCTTCAGTTCTCCACTTGCTGAAATTTGAAAAAACTGCTGCATATTAACGCACCGAGCGGGGTGGCGCAGTGGTTAGCACACTGGACTCGCATTCGGGAGGACGACGGTTCAATCCCACGTTCGGCCATCTTGATTTAGGTTTTCCGTGATTTCCCTAAATCGCTCCAGGCAAACGCCGGGATGGTTCCTTTGAAAGGGCACGGCCGACTTCCTTCCCCGTCCTTCCCTAATCCGATGAGACCGATGACCTCGCTGTCTGGTCTCCTCCCTCACAACTACTACCCCATATTAACGCACTTTAGGAGCAGCACGTTATCATTAGCGTTGCAGTTCGGTAACGTACTTTTCAGAGACTTGTAGCGTTTTTGTAGCTCATCCCACATAGATACACAGTGAAAAAGAACCCATATGTAGTCTGAAAATGCATTAAATGATGTGTTCACTGTTGAGTGTTATGTGCACTGCTATCATACAGTTCTCACACGATTTTAGAGAACTTAATGACGTTTATGTATCCCTCAGATTCAAGTTTGCTTAAAGCACTTCTTATAACGTGTGGCATGAACTTGGTTTTTCGATATTTGTCATCTTCCTTCTTAAGTTATGAAATACTTCTCCAACCTCTAAACCTATAATATGCTGTCCTTCTACCTCCAATACTGCCATATGAAAAGTACTACACTACTCACACCAGTGAAATACACGTCTTAGAAGTATTAAGGTTATCGCTAGGCAAATTCATATCGGTAACATCAACTTCAGCGCAAGCATTACTGAAGCTCTCGAACTTAAACGCGTCATCAAGTAGGCAGTGTGAACGCATTTCATAATAGAATGCGTCATGGTATGTTAGATACCCCCCTCATGAACCATGGACTTTGCCATTGGTGGGGAGGCTTGCGTGCCTCAGCGTACCGTAGGTGCAACCACAACGGAGGGGTATCTGTTGAGAGGCCAGACAAACGTGTGGTTCCTGAAGAGGGGCAGCAGCCTTTTCACCACTCGAACAACAAGCAATCGGGCGTCCCCTGGAAACGACCTAGTCGACCAATCCTGCAAACACCGGAGCACCAAAACCAAAGATGACAAAACAACTCTCCGAAGAGACTCAAAAAAGGCCTTTATCAAGACCATCACTAGTGACAACTTCCTGCAATATTGAAGGCTTATCTGTAAATAAAGAAATTTTATTATCTGACATGTGCAAACGAAACAACTGTGATGTTTTAGTGTTACAAGAAACACACAGAGCACCAACTAGCCATAGACCAAAAATACAGGGCATGAAATTAGTTCTTGAGAGACCACACGAAAGGTACGGAAGTATTATATTTGTGAAACCGAACTTAGATGTACGCTCCTGTGCTCTGACCTGCGAAGAAAACATAGAAATCTTAACTATTGAGCTACATTCATGTACTGTAACATCTGTGTACAAACCACCCGGTGCGAGGTTCAAATTTACGGAGCCTGGAAATTTCCATTCAAAAAACATGAAAGTTGTACTAGGAGATTTTAACTGTCACGGTCTCGCATGGGGTTATAAAGAGACAAATGACGATGGCGAAATGCTGGAGGCCTGGGCAGACCAGACTAAACTGAAATTGATACATGACCCAAAGTTGCCTGCATCATTTAACAGCGGAAGATGGAAACGAGGATATAATCCAGATAACATCTTTGTCTCCGAAAAGGTATCCCTGCAAACTGTAAAGCAAATTGAGGACCCAATTCCAAGATCGCAACACAGAGCAATAACTTGCTGCATTACTGCAGTAATCAAATCAGATGTAATGCCCTTCAAGAGACGCTTCAATTTCAAAAAAGCTCATTGGGAACTTTTCACAGAGGACCTTGATAAGGAGATCCTGGAAATTAAACCAGAGATACAAACATATGAAACTTTTATAGACCTTGTCAAGAAAATCTCTCGTCGGCGCATACCTAGAGGGTGCCGCACCCAGTATATCGCTGGACTCAATGGCAGCAGCAAGGAAGCTCTGAAAAAGTATGAAGAACTGTACAATAAGGACCCCTTCTCAGAGGAAACGATCCAGGCAGGTGAAGCACTGATGTCTGGTATCTCCGAAGCGAGAAAGGAAAAGTGGTGCAACCTCCTAAAAGAGACGGACATGAAGCACAGCAGTAGGAAGGCATGGAAACTGGTCAAAAGTCTCAACAACGACCCAACAGAACCACAACCAAATTACAGTGAAGTTATACCTGATCAGATAGCTCACCAACTACTCATGAACGGAAAAACTAAAAGGAATATCAGGAATGGCAAAATTAAAAGAAAATTGAACGAGGAGATTAGCTTCCTAGCTCACCCGTTCTCCATTCAGGAGCTACAAGATGCCATCAAAGATTTGAAAAATAATAAGGCCGCTGGCCTCTACGATCTGAGATCTGAGCAAATTAAACATTTTGGACCGGGAGTACAAGCATGGATCCTAGAGCTAATGAATAACTGTATTACAACAATGCAAATTCCTAAACTGTGGAGGAAAGCCCGGGTTATTGCGTTACTAAAACCAGGGAATGACCCAGCTGAAGCTAAAAATTTCCGGCGTGTCTCACTGCTTTGTCATTTATTTAAAGTGCTGGAGCGAATGATCCTCAAACGCATAGCTGATTATGTGGACAAAGTCCTCATTAACGAACAAGCTGGATTCCGACCAGGAAAATCATGCTGTGGCCAAATCCTGAATCTCACACAGTACATCGAAGACGGCTACCAGAGAGGAGAAGTAACTGAGGTCGCATTCCTGGATCTCAGTGCTGCATATGACACAGTTAACCATAAGTTGCTTACCCAGAAAGTATATAATGTCACTAAGGACTACACCCTTTCTATGTTCGTGCAATGTATGCTACAGAACAGACGCTACTATGTAACCTTACAATCTAAAAACAGCCGATGGAGGACACAGAAAAATGGACTTGCACAGGGAAGTGTTTTGGCTCCAATATTATTTAACATGTATACCAATGATCTTCCCATCAGCCACCAGACACGAATGTTCATATATGCTGATGATGCAGCAGTAGCCACACAGGATAAAACCTTTGAACAAGTGGAGGAGAATCTCACAGGAGCCTTAACAGAACTTGCTACGTATTACGACGGCAATAATCTCAAACCAAACCCCAGTAAATCACAAGTATCCGCCTTCCATCTTAGGAGCAAACAAGCCAAACGGAAACTCCGAGTCATGTGGCAAGGGGAAGAGCTGAAACATACAAACAGCCCAAAGTACCTGGGAGTAACATTGGACAGAGCACTTACTTTTAAGCAGCACTGTCACAACACTAAAAAAAAGGTCTGTGCCAGGAACAACATACTGCGGAAGCTAACAGGTTCATCGTGGGGAGCTCAACCACATGTTTTGCGCACCACAGGTCTGGTGCTGAGTATCTCAGCTGCGGAATATGCGGCGCCAGTTTGGAGGAACTCTGCCCACGCTAAGGAAGTTGACGTCGCCGTAAACGAAACTGTACGTATTGCCACAGGATGCCTCAAACCAACTCCCCCAGACATCATTTACCCCATCATAGGCATAGCACCACCCACTATCCGCAGAAATGTAGCCGCCGAGATCGAAAGATCAAAACAAAAGAATGATCCTCGACACCCGATGTATATGCACCGAAAACAACGTGTCCGGCTGAAATCCCGCAGGAGTTTCATTGAAACTACTGAAGAGCTCGCCACCAAGCCCGTCGCAAGGCGGCTATCTCTCTGGGAAGAAATGGTGCCACACTCCATAATGGAACTACTTGAGGAGGGATCTGCAGGATTTCAACTACCTTTTACAACTTGGAGGTCATTAAACCGGCTGCGCACTGGAGTAACTGGGTGCAAATCAAACCTATTTAAATGGGGTCACAGTGATAGCGATAGGTGTGAATGCGGAGCAATACAGGACTTGGACCACCTACTGATCTGCCCAGACATGTCTATGACATGCACTAAAGATGATATTTTGAAAGTCAATGACAAAGCAATCTACGTTGCTAATTACTGGGAAGGGAAGATATAATTGGTGCATCCGGACACGGAAGAAGAAGAAGAAGCCTTTTCAGTAGTTGCAGGGGTAAGTCTGGTCAGGCCTTGTAACAATAACCAAAACGGCCTTGCTGTGCTGGTACCGTGAATGGCTGAAAGCAAGGGAAAACTACAGCCGTAATTTTTCCCGATGGCATGCAGCATTACTGTATGGTTAAATGATGATGGCGTCCTCTTGGGTAAAATATTCCGGAGGTAAAACAGTTCGGATGTAGAGGCGCATATCACTAGGGGTAAAATAGATACTGCCTACAGGAAAATTAAAGAGACCTTTGGAGAAAAGAGAACCACTTGCATGAATATCAAGAGTTCAGATGCAAACCCAGTTCTAAGCAAAGATGATAAAGCAGAAAGGTGGAAGACGTACA
Source organism: Schistocerca piceifrons (assembly GCF_021461385.2). Taxonomy (NCBI): domain Eukaryota; kingdom Metazoa; phylum Arthropoda; class Insecta; order Orthoptera; family Acrididae; genus Schistocerca; species Schistocerca piceifrons. The sequence goes on from NC_060138.1 coordinate 1,220,370,029, forward strand.
TAGAGGGTCTATACAAGGGCGATGTGCTTGAGGACAATATTATAGAAGTGGAAGAGAATGTAGATGAAGATGAAATAGGAGATACGATACTGCGTGAAGAGTTTGACAGAGCACTGAAAGACCTAATTCGAAACAAGGCCCCGGGAGTAGACAACATTCCATTAGAACTACTGACAGCCTTGAGAGAGCCAGGCCTAACAAAACTCTACCATCTACTGAGCAAGATGTATGAGACAGGCGAAATACCCTTAGACATCAAAAAGCATGTAAGAATTCCAATCCCAAAGAAAGCAGGTGTTGACAGACGTGAAAATTATCGAACCATCAGTTTAACAAGCCTCTGCTGCAAGATACTAACACGAATTCCTTACAGACGAATGGAAAAACTGGTAGAAGAAGACCTCGTGGAAGATCAGTTTGGATTCCGTAGAAATGTTGGAACACGTGAGGCAATACTGACAGTACCACTTATCTTAGAAAATAGATTAAGGAAAGGCAGACCTACGTTTCTAGCATTTGCAGACTTAGAGAAAGCTTTTCACAATGTTGACAGGGAATATTCTCTTTCAAATTCTGAAGGTGGCAAGGGGAAAGTAAAGGGAGCGAAAGGCTATTTACAATTTGTACAGAAACCAGATCGCAGTTATAAGAGTCGAGGGACATGAAAGGGAAGCAGTTGTTGGGAAGGGAGTGAGACAGGGTCGTAGCCTATCCCAGATGTTATTCAATCTGTATATTGAGCAAGCAGTAAAGTAAACAAAAGAAAAATTCGGAGAAGGAATTAAAATCCACGGAGAAGAAATAAAAACTTAAAGGTTCGCCGATGACACTGTAATTCTGTCAGAGACAGCAAAGGACCTGGAAGAGCAGCTGAACGGAATGGAGAGTGTCTTGAAAGGAGAATATAAGATGAACATCAACAAAAGCAAAACGAGAATAATGGAATGTTGTCGAATTAAATCGGGTGATACTGAGGGAATTAGGTTAGGAAATGAGACACTTAAAGTAGTAAAGGAGTTTTGGTATTTGGGGAGCAAAATAACTGATGATGGTCGAAGTAGAGAGGATATAAAATGTATACTGGCAATGGCAAGGAAAGCGTTTCTGAAGAAGAGAAATTTGTTAACATCCAGTATTGATTTAAGTGTCAGGAAGTCATTTCTGAAAGTATTTGTATGGAGTGTAGCCATGTATGGAAGTGAAACCAGGTCGGCTTCTACCAGTTTTTCCATTCGTCTGTAAGGAATTCGTGTTAGTATTTTGCAGCCGTGGCTTATTAAACTGATAGTTCGGTAATTTTCACATCTGTCAGTACCTGCTTTCTTTGGGATTGCAATTATTATATTCCCCTACGGGACTTAACATCTGAGGTCATCAGTCCCCTAGAACTTAGAAATACTTGAACCAAACTAACCTAAGGACATCACACACATCCATGCCCGAGGCAGGATTCGAACCTGCGACCGTAGCAGCAGCGCGGCTCCGGACTGGAGCGCCTGAGAACCGCACGGCCACCGCGGCCGGCGACTGAAAGAAGTTCCGATGTTCCGCAACAAGTGCGTTTCTATGCGTAAACGTAGTTCTTAAGTGATTTAGTATCCGAGTGAATCATTTTGTGTGTGACAAGCTCCCATACGCAGGTATAGGCAGTGTGTACGACGAAGTTCAAACCCTAGTTCGTGAGAAAGGAATGTACCGCTACAACAAAAATTCCTGGAAACAGCCGTTAGCTGTTTTTCGGCAGATGTCTTCGCTTAGCTGTCTGAGCTTAGGCCGTCGACATGGACACAGAAAACCTCGGGTTGTAGAGGACACGTGTGACACACCAAAGACGCCGCTAGTGAACGGCGAGTCAACGGAGTGAACGGCGAGTCAACGGGGTGCTGGCCGTCCTAGCAGGAACTTCCACTAGGCCAAATGCATGCAGCAGCTGAACATGGATATTTCCGGTGGCAGGCGAGAGAAATTGGCACCAAGAAGCCCAAGTGTAAGCCACGAGTTTGTACTGACAAGACACGTTGGCTGAAGAACCTACAATAAATGAACCAGTGCGAGTAATCAATGGGGCAAATGGCACCAACACTACGAGGGCACTTTGCCACGGAGCTGTTCTGTTGGACCCTTTGTAAGTAGGCTGTTTAGGTTTTCTTATTGGTAACGCCACGTAGCGCTCTGTATGAAAAATCACTGGCTGTGCTGTGTGCAGTCTGTGGCTAGTTTGCATTGTTGTCTGCCATTGTAGTGTTGGGCAGATGGATGTGAACAGCGCGTAGCGTTGAGCAGTTGGAGGTGAGCCGCCAGCAGTGGTGGATGTGGGGAGAGAGATGGCGGAGTTTTGAAATTTATAAGACTGGATGTCATGAACTGCTATATATATATTATGACTTTTGAACACTAGTAAGGTAAATACATTGTTTGTTCTCTATCAAAATCTTTCATTTGCTAACTATGTCAATCAGTAGTTAGTGCCTTCAGTAGATTGAATCTTTTATTTATCTGGCAGTAGTGGCGCTCGCTGTATTGTAGTAGTTCGAGTAACGAAGATTTTTGGTGAGGTAAGTGATTTGTGAAAGGTATAGGTTAATGTTAGTCAGGGCCATTCTTTTGTAGGGATTTTTGAAAGTCAGATTGCGTTGCGCTAAAAATATTGTGAGTCAGTTTAAACACAGTCATGTATAATTGTTCTAAGAGGACGTTTCATATGTCGACCCTTAGCCGAGGATACCTCACTGGAATCTTATGATTTTTTCTTGTAGTTTGTGTTATTAGTGTAGATTTTGTTTATTGCTAGCGCGTAATTGTAGAGAGAATCTCCTTTGTAGTTGCAGTCTTTCATTGTTGTACAGTAAAACAGGTGTGGCACGCATGTAAATTTGCACCAAGTATTTCGCAGCTGCGGTTGCAATTAACTAGATATTATTTTCAGTGCTATGTTAATGTGTTCTCTTATTTTTGCTCTTCAAATTGTGTTTTGCTGTGTTCTCGTGTGAAATATTGTGACACTAATGGCGTGTGAAAAACGTAATACTAGGCTCCAAAGAAAACTGAGAAATGACAGTGAAGACGAAAGCAGTTTGTTAGCGCCACCAAGTAATGAATTAACTAATGTTCAAAGTAGTAATTTGGTAATTGTGCATAGGGAAATGGAGCGGGCTGCAAATAATAGTGTAGGCAGTGAAACAATTAGTGAACAGGGAAGCATTATCGATCGATCGGTCAGCAACAGCTCGCCTCAGGAGTCCGAAATGACAGGACACAATCTTGCAAATACTGTAGATTCAGGTTTTGCGTCCTCACCGTTCTCTCAAATAAATCAAGACACATTTTCTGCTTTTCAAAATGCGAATATTGCCGGTTCAAATGCACTGCCGAATAGCACTGAGGAACATGTTTCAGACACCAGTGCACTGTTATTACAATTAATACAACAAATGGGACAAAGGCTACAAAAGTTAGATACAATGCTTGAACAAAATCAGAAACAAATGGGACAAAATCTTCAAAAGTTAGACACAATGGAACAAAATCTTCAAAAGTTAGACACAATGGAACAACACCAGAGACAAACACAGCAACAGTTAGACACAATGGAACAAAATCTACGGAAGTTAGACACCACACTTGAACAAACACGTGAAGATTTAACTACTGAGTCACATAACATTGAATCGAAATGTTAAAAAGTCAGTAATGACGTAAAAACACAAATTTGTGAGAATTTCCAACCTATTTTTTCGTGTCATGAAAATGCATTACAGAATCACGAAGCAGCCATAAAAGAACTGCAAACTATTGTTCATGAAAATCACGACACCTTGCAAGCTAAAATTGACTCAGTTGCATCTACCGATTCGGTTACGCAACTTGCAAAAACTCAGGAAAACTTAAAGGACACAGTAGATACGATTTCAACACAAATGGACACTCTGAAACTTGGTTCAGAAAAACACACAGAGGAAATAATTTCACTATCGGATAAAGTAGCCGAACTTTCAGATCAGTTCACTAACTTACCTGCAAGGGTAGATGATGATCTGAATGACACAACACCTGTAGCCTTCAGTGACACTGAAGAGTATGAACAAATTAGAAAATTCAAACAAAATCAAATCAATACACAGTGCAAAAGAGAAATCCGGGAAGTACAAGATCAGTTGGCACAAGTAATACAAGAATTACATATTTCAGAGGACACTCGCGCTCCAGTACGGGAAGAGGGACATAGAAATACGGAACAACCACAAAATAATATCACAGGACACTTCGGAAATTATGAAAGAAATGGGCAAGGCGCATTAGATTTTGAGATAGAACCGCCGAAACGCAGTCACAATGAGCGATGTGCGACTCGCCGACACGATGATTTTGACTATAAGCTGTTCATTACTACACGTAAATTCAAAACATTTAAGAATTCTGGCAACGACATTCATCCACAAGCGTGGCTCCATCAATTCTCTCATTGTTTTCCTCCCAACTGGTCATTAGAGCACAGATTAGAATTTATGTGTGGCTACTTGGAGAATGAACCAGCTGTAAGAATCATAATGATGAAACATTTCGAACAATCTGAATTTTCCAGTCTTGTGAAATATTTTGAAGACATGTTGCACAAGAATCAGTACCTGTCAAACCCATACAGCCCCTCAGAACTCATCTGCATTTGCTTAATCATATTACCTGAACATTTACGGCATATTATTTTGGCAGGGCGTTGCAAAGACGACATTGAAGTTTTCAGGGACTCTTACAAGAATTAGAAATTGACACTGACAATCGCGGAACGCGAAAACAGGAGCACAACAATTACAGGTCACATCTGTCACAATTCAGCGATGACAGAAATAATACACGACAAGGCTATTCTTACAGCGTAAATCGTGAACAAAACAGACACCACCCGTATGACAACCGTTGGCAGAGTAGTAATAATTACAGGGAAAGATCACCTCTCCGCAGTAATGACCATCACAGAGACAATCAGAGAAACAGACAATATGGGAACCAAAATAATTATAATCAAGGGAGACAGAATAACTTTAGATGCAACGGTCCAGCGCGCAGTTACGATTCAGGGAGAAATTCTCCACCACGTGACCGACAAGAAAGAAACTATGGAATCTACCGACATGCCGACAGACGATATAATCGTAACGACAGACCTGAATTGCATCAGAACTGGCGGGATTCAAACAGAGCAGGGCACTCTCGACAAGGTGAATTTGTAGAAGTTAGGTCTCCTAATCCTAATGATGCGCGCCAACAAAGAGACAGACAATGACCCGCACCGCAAGCAACCATGTGCGCCAGCTGGCTCAGAGAAAAATAACATAGACGCTAACCTTAGAAAAAATTACAGTATTCTTTACCGACGTATACCGCATGATAATTGCTTTGAAGTTGAAACTTTGCGTACTAGGAAGAGTAAAGGATTGCATCACATTTCACATGTAAAACCGTTTATTGAAAGATAATTTGCTTTTTAACTTTGTCCTTGTCATATAACTTTTCACTTTACATTACTAGTATGCTTTGTCAGACTTAGAATCCGTTAACATGCAACAATGTTTGAAGTTAAATATCCAGTCAAGAAACAAGATAACTTATTTAAACAGAAATTACGAATGCATTGTTATAGTGAACAGACGACACAGTGTTACTGTGTGTGTACATTCTTGCTTGTTAGTTGCTCGATTACGTAACGACTATAAGGCTTACATACTTAGAACATATACTGGTACTGCTAATGAGATTTTAATGCAACATTTTGGTTTACTTGAAAATACATTCCAGATTTAAAGTACTTTCCGTGAGATACCAGATGACACAGTGGTTAGTTTATGTGACAGCTACACGCTTTTATCACGACGCTAGTAATGAGTGACAATTTACAATGTTGCTTTTGCGGTGTATCTGTTTTATATCTGCACAGTTTTTCTGTATTATTCTGGAAAGTAAAACATGTTTTATTAGTAACTTTTGTGGTATAGCTACAATGATACAGCCTTTTCCATAGCACAACAATACATTACATTATAGTACTTTCTCGATCACGGTAAGGTACGTAATAACTACGATATCTTTACGCAAAGCATTTCACTTTTGTTTATCATGAGGTAAGTACATTGACTTCTGCAGAACTTAGCTTTCGGAGGACGATAACTACGACACTTCCACAGAGATTATCTTACAACATGATGCACAGTTTAGCGCTACAGTACACGCATTTGAGTGATTAATTTTGTACTTAAAACTTTTATTTTTAAAGATTTTTGAATCACAAAGATACAAAGAAAGTTTTCGGTGATACATTTCATTCGATTGCTGTAATCTGTAACACCTGAGGGTATAATTACATTAATCCTCAAGGGGGTACACACCTACTTTGTGTACCATGTGTCTGGCAAGCACAAGGAGCCCTAGCTAATATGGTATTTGCTTATACAATTTTACACATCGGTACCATATTTCTCTAACACAGAATTACACAGCTATCTGATCATTTAACTGAGAGAGACAAACAGTTTTTTTACTATGCCACTGACACAAGTTTATGCAATTACACCGTTGGATAACTTCACACTTACGAAATTGTATTTTGTCTGTACTTTGTGAATTGTTCATATTTTTTCGGACCCATTGTGATACTATGAGAGCTTTGAATGATGTATTTGGTATGGGATCATGATTTTAAAGTACGTTTGAGGTAGATGACACTATTTAAATGAGCAGAGAATTTTTTTTAGATTTTGAAATTATTGCAGAAAGCTATGACGTTTTTGAGATTTGACTGAGGTATTATGATATTATTATGACGACGATGTGTATTATGCTGTTGAGGAATGTTTATTATGATATGTATTTATTATGATGTAATATTGAAGAAATGTCTACGAATATGTATATGTGTAATAAAGCAAGGAATAATGAGTAGTGGTTAGGGACTCTGGTTTGTGAAAAAGAATGCTGGAAACCAAGAATCGTACTTTAAGAGTTATGAAATGTGTGTATATGCATGAATGTATCACTATGTTAGCGAAAATTTTTTGGACACTGTTATATTTACAGGATTTTGTTTCTACAGATTTGAAACACAAATTCTCGACCTGTGAAATTTTTTATATGAGACTGTCACTGTAGTGCAAACTGGTGTCGTAAATATTTCGGTAAGAAAGCCAAGTGACCTTGACGTAATGCGTCTTGAGCGGCCAGCTGTGTCAGACGCCTGGAGAAAAAGTCATTAGTGTGTGCCTTTTCAGAGGCACAGATAGAAAAAAAAAGAAGCCATTATCCTCGCTATTGATATTTCTTTGTCGAAAGCATCACAAATACGACACGCTCAAACTTGAAAACATATGATTAAACTGTGGAGCTCTTCATTTATGATATTTACTAAAATGCCTAATGAAATGATGAGAAACATTTTTACATCTATTGCCTTTCTAGTTGAGAGATTGCTCAATTTGTTTAATATCTAGTTTCTAGCTGCCCTGCAGCATTGGTTAAAATAAAATTTTATAGACATACTAATATAAATATTTTATACCTTCAGACCTAGTAAAGAATAACTTTATGACGTACCTCAAAAAAAACGAAGGAACACAAAAAGACATATCCCTTCACAGGAATTATATACAGAATTTTCTTTTCAAGTACTTGGTAATTTCTTTTGTGGAATAAATTGTGATGCATCACTCTAGTATTAAGATGTGACATAGGTATTAGACATGGCCATCTTTAGTGTAATATTTTTTTTTTTTTTTTTTTTTTTTTTTGCTTGAGCGTTGTCATGTTTAGATATAAGTTATTACATTTGCTGCTGCTGTTTGCCAGGAATAATGCTACTAAATTTCACTTTGTATTACTCTGTTAAGCTAGTTTTACTACTGATTTATTTTTCTTGTTGTTGCACATTGGCTCATATTAGTTGTAATGTTGCATTGCTTGGTAATTTAGATTTGCTGTAGCTTGCTTTGACAATTTCCATTTTTTTTTCATTGCTGTTTGTATTAATTGTTTTATGCTGCTGCATTGCCTTGTCCTTTAGTTTAGCATCTGCGCTCAGTAGATTTAAGTTAGCTTAAGATGGGGTAGGCTATATAAGAGAACGAGTTGTGATGAATGGAAAGAAATGCATTGAGAAGCTATAAGAAAATGGTTTACCCAAAAAGTATTTTGAAAGAGGATATGAGCAGAAAAGTAGGGTTTAGATACAACAGGTTTAGGTAGGATTTTCTTGGAAATAAATGATGAGGTAAGATAATGGAAAATAAATAATGAGGTAAGAAATATGTGAACATATAAATACAGAAAGCATGCTTGGATAGGATTTTTTTGGTGGAAACAAATGTTGAAATAAGACGAAAAATCTATGGAATGAAGTTTTGGGTTGGACTGCAGTACCAAATGTTACACTGAAAACATACCCTGTCCTGTATTTTTGTGTTATTACACTATGTGAATTTGTGTTTTTCCTGTCCATATGTGTTTAGCTAATAAGATTTATGTTGTAGAATTTTTCTGATAATATGTTTCTACCTTGTAAAGATGCTTAGACATTATTTATTCTGTTTTGTTTTAATGACCATGTGTGAAATTAATGTTTCAAGAACAATTCTCATTATTTTATTTATTTACTTATGTCATAATTCTTGTAACACTGATGTATATGTTTATTTCTATTCTTTTGTAAATCCCCTATTACTACAAATATTATCTGTATTGTTATGTTCTTTAATGATGTATTTTGTACCTTTGTAATTCTATTCTTAAGTTGTAAATTTATAATAATATAGACACCAGTTCTTCAAATTAAGTTACATTTCACTGCACACGTTTCTGTTGGTCATAGTAATGCACAATATGTGAGAAGTTGGGACTGTTAGTATTTGCATGTGTGTTAATAATTCAGCAAGGGACTGGATAACAGAATTGCTGGTTCTAAGGACAATTAGAGAAAAACTTTGTGAGTGCACAAGTGTTGGTTTATGGACTTGCTATATTCTCTGCAAGACTCTTCAATGATGATTGTGCACCTGCACAGTCGCAACGGATGGGTGCTAGCCATCTCTACAAGGACTACAGTGGGTCTACACCTTTGATGACTCACCAGTACCATTATTTCTACAAGGACTGCAGTGGGTCTGCACCTCTGGTGGCCCACCAATACCGTAATCTCTAACAAGACTACAGTGGTCTGTTCTGTGATGACCTACCTACCAATATTCTTCAAAACTTCGACTGACTTTGCGGTGTGTTTGCTCTGTTGTGGCCCATTACCTGTCTGCATGTCAAGAGTCAGCACTGTCTTTCCATTGGAAGGACAACACTACTTCTTCAAGACTGCATGGAAATCCACTACTTCTGTATTCATTTTCTTTTACTGCTCAGACTTTGAGAAAAGAAACGGCTGTTTTACTGTGATGAATGATCAGGACTGTATTTATGGACTGTGAGAAAATTTTAGCTTTTGACCAACGTTGTATTAATAAGTGTGTGCATTTGATCTCTTCCTTACTGTAATCATGAAAATTTTTTTCAAATCTGTATTGGCCAGTGCCCAAAACAATTAGTAAAATTTTTTGTGGGGAGCATGGGGGCTATGTAAGTAGGCTGTTTAGGTTTTCTTATTGGTAACGCCACGTAGCGCTCTGTATGAAAAATCACTGGCTGTGCTGTGTGCAGTCTGTGGCTAGTTTGCATTGTTGTCTGCCATTGTAGTGTTGGGCAGATGGATGTGAACAGCGTGTAGCGTTAAGCAGTTGGAGGTGAGCCGTCAGCAGTGGTGAATGTGGGGAGAGAGATGGCGGAGTTTTGAAATTTGTAATACTGGATGTCATGAACTGCTATATATATTATGACTTTTGAACACTAGTAAGGTAAATACGTTGTTTGTTCTCTATCAAAATCTTTCATTTGCTAACTATGCCTATCAGTAGTTAGTGCCTTCAGTAGTTTGAATCTTTTATTTAGCTGGCAGTAGTGGCGCTCGCTGTATTGCAGTAGTTCGAGTAACGAAGATTTTTGTTGAGGTAAGTGATTTGTGAAAGGTATAGGTTAATGTTAGTCAGGGCCATTCTTTTGTAGGGATTTTTGAAAGTCAGACTGCGTTGCGCTAAAAATATTGTGTGTCAGTTTAAACACAGTCATGTATAATTTTTCTAAGGGGACGTTTCACCTTGAAGGAGCGAAGATGCATTGCTTTGTTCGACATTTCTCCGTCACATTTCCAATATCTTCTCTTTCAGTACTGTGTAGACAATGGAACAACTGGGATGCCACACTTTCTTTTACGTTGCGTATACTGTGCAGCTCTACGTGCAGAAATGGTTCCCAATTATATATCCATCACTGAAAACCGGACAGGAAGACTGCATTGAATAAAATACCCGTTCTAGTGTCTAGTAACCACATTGATTAAAATACCATTTAAGAAACGTTTATGGCTATCCGTCTCAAATTCAACAACTCATTACATTACAGTAATATTTTTTCCATAGATCATGAATACGACATTTCGTAATGCTGTGGAACGCGTCAATTTAACGCTAGGTTTATTTTCCCAATACATTTAAAATTATATTCCATATATGATTTACAATTACTACTTCATGTCTAAAAGTCATCTATTGAGTAGAAGGAGTTATCATTCAGAATTTATTTTCATTTGTTTTTAAATACTGGTTGACTATCTCTAAGACTTTTAACGCTATTTGCTAAATGACGAAAGACTTTTGTGGCAGCATAATTCATCCCTTTCTGTGCCAAATTCAGATTTAACCCAGAATAGTGAAGATCATCCTCACTTCTAGAATTATAGCTATTCACTTTGCTACTATTTTTGAACTGGGATGGGTTATTGATAACAAATTTCGTAAGTGAATATATGAGGTCTGCTCAAAAAATTCCGGAATATTCGTAATTTCGCAGCAATGGTGTGTTGACATCCTTGCACACGTCTGTGTTTACTGTGTAACTGCCGGAACTGTAACTGTTGTTTGTCTTTTAGTTATTGTTCAGTGCAGTATTGCACATAGTGTCGTACAGTTTGCGTATTTCGAGATGGCGGAGTTAGAGGAGCAAAGCGTCTGCATTATATTTTGCGTTAAACCGAAGTAAACCTTTACAGAGACACACCAAATGCTGCAGCAAGCCTATGGGTGCTGAGTGCTTAAGCCATACTCGGTGTTACGAATGGTTCGCACGGTTTAAAAATGGCCGGACGGCAGTCAAAGATGATCCTCGTTCAGGACGCCATCCGACATCTACTGATGACGGTCATGTCAGCAACTTCAACGAACTCGTGCGTGTCGGTCGAAGACTGACAGTCCGAGAGATTGCAGAAGAATATAACATTTCAGTTGGATCATGTCCTGAAATCCTGGAACATGTTGGAATGCATCGTGGTGATGCCAAGTTCGTCCTATGGCTCATGCGTGGAGACCAGATAGACCTTCGCCTCGCAGTCTGTGAAGAGCTTTTGGGTCGTGCAGATGAGAACGAGATGGTCCTTAAGAGAATCATAACTGGTGGTGAGACGTGGGTTTACGGTTATGATGTTGAGACCAAGGCTCAGTCTTCACAATGGATTGGGAAAGGTTCTCCAAGACCAAAAAAGGCTCGTCAGGTCAGCTCAGGTCAAATGCCAGAGCCATGCTCATAGTTTTCTTTGACTTTGAAGGATTAGCTCATCATGAATTCGGGACAAACTGTTAATCGATGGTACTGTCGGGGCGTGTTGTGACGCCTGCAAGAAAATGTGAGAAGGAAACGGCCGTAAATGTGGCGAGACAATTCATGGCTCTTGCATCTCGACAACGCACCCACACACTCATCCGTGATCGAGTGTGACTATTGTACAGAAAACGCAATCACGGTCCTGCCTCGTCCTCCGTATGTTTCAGACCTAGCCTCTGCAGACTTCTTTTTATTTCCAAAGTTGAAAACCCTGTTGAATGGACGAAGAATTGCAAACGTAGACGAGACACAAAAGAGAATTCGCAGACTGCGCTTCGCGCGATCCAGTAAGAGTCGTACCAAGACTGTTTCCGGAAGTGGAACCGGCGTTCGAGCGGTGTATCAATTGGGGAGGAGAGTATTTCGAAGGAGATTGTGCCCAGTAAGTAGAAGGTAAGCACAGAAAAATTTTGTAGACCAAGTTCCGAAACCTCGTATGTTTTGTGAGGGTACTGTGAATATATCTAGTTCCTTAAAAAAATGTCAGCAAGGTGATCTTGGGAGCGCTTCAGTTATTACTTACATCTACATAGGTAATCCGCAAGCCGCCGTACTGTGCGTGGCGGAGGGTACCTTGTACCACTACTTGTCATTTCCCTGCCTGTTCCACTTGCAAATAGAGCGATGGAAAGACGACCGTCTATACGCCTCCATATGAGCCCTAATTTCTCGTATCTTATCTTCGTGGTCCTTTCGCGCAGTGTATGTCGGCGGCAGTAGATTCGTTCGGCAGTCAGCTTCAAATGCCAGTTCTCTAAATTTTCTCAACAGTGTTTCTCGAAAAGAAAGTTGCCCTTCTCCGGGGACTTCCATTTGAGTTCCCAAAGCATCTCGGTCACTCTGACATGTAGTTCGAAACTACCGGTAACAAATCTAGCAGACCGCCTCTGAATTGCGCCAATGTCTTCCTTCAATTCGACCCGGTAGGGATCCCAAACACCCGAGCAGTACTCAAGAATAGGTCGCACGAGCATCCTATTTGCGGTGTCCTTTACAGGTGAACCACTCTTTCCTAAAATTCTCCCAATGTACCGAAGTCGACTATTCGCCTTCTCTGCCACAGATCTGACATGCTCGTTCCAACTCACATCGCGTTGTAACGTTACGCCCAGGTAATTAAATGACTCGACACTGTCAAGCAGGAGACTAGTAACACTGTATCCGAACATTACAGGTCTGATCCTCTTAAGCATCCACATTAACTTACATTTTTCCACATTTAGGTCTAGCTGCCATTCATCACACCAAATGGAAATTTTGTCTAAGTCATCTTGTGTCTGCCTACAGTCACTCCAACCTCGACAACTTACCGTAGATTGCTGCCCACTCTATCCGCCAAATCATTTAAGTATGTAAAGAACAACATCGGTCCTATCACACTTTGCTGGTGCACTCCTGACGAAACCCTTCTTTCTGACGAACTCTCGCGTTCGAGGACGATATACTGGGTTCTGTTACTTAAGAAGTCTTCGAACTACTCACATACTCGTAACACCGAGTATGGCTTAAGCGCTCAGCACCCATAGGCTTCCTGCATCATTTGGTGTGTCTCTGTAAAGGTTTTCTTCAGTTTAACACAAAATACAATGCAGACGCTTTGCTCTTCTTACTCCGCCATCTCGGAATACGCAAACTGTGTGACACAGCGTTCTAATATTCTACATGCTCAAACCTTCGTTAACAGCCCTGCATTGGGGCACCGTGTCAAATGTTTTCCGGAAATATAGAAATATGGAATGTGTCTGTCGTCCTTCACGTATAGTTCGCAGCATATCATGTGAGATTAGACGCTTTCGTGGAATGAATACTTTTCTTCTTAATGATGAATTGCCCCAAAATATGATGCCATATGAAAGCAGTGAATGAAAATGGCCATAGTAGACTAGTTTATCGATATGCTTATCACCAAAATTTGCAATAACCCTATTATCGTAAGTAGCTAACTCAAACGTTTAAGCAGATCATTAATGTGTTTCTCCAGTTCAATTCCTCGTCAATGCATGCACTCAGAAATTTTGTATATTCAGCCTTAGCAACAGACTTCTGTTCAGATGCTACATTCATCAGTGGTGTTATGTCGTTTACGGCACAGAACTGTATACACTGTGTTATTTCTAAATTTAGGTAGAGTCCATTTGCAGAGAACCACTTAATAATCGTCTGAAAGACATTATTTACAATTTCCTCAGCTAATTCTTGTTTGTTGGGTGTGATTACTGTACTTGTATGATCAAGAACACAATTTGTATCTTCATTAATATAGAGTGGCAAGTCATTAACATGTATTAAGAACAATAAGAGGGCGAAGACTGAACCCTGTGGGACACCGTTTCATGATATCTCCCAGTTAGAGGACTCTGCTGATTTTTGCAGACTATCTATACTGCTAATTTCAACCTTCTGCATTCTTCCAGTTAAATATGAAATAAACCATTTGTGTATCCTCCCACTTATAAAGCGATGCTTAAGCCTATCTAGAAGAATTTCATGATTCACACAATCAAAAGCCTTTGAAAGATCACAAGAAAATCCCAATGGGTTTTCAGACGATTTAATATTTGACCGGTGAAAGAATATATAGCATTTTCTGTTGAAAAGCCTTTCTGAAAACCAAACTGACATTTTGTTAGTACTTCTTTTTTTATAAATACGCGAAGCTACTCTTGCATACGTTACTTTTTCGAGAATTTTGGATAAAGCTGTCGGAAGTGAGATTGGGCGGTATCTGTTAGCATCATACCTATTCCCCTTTTTGTGCAATTATTTAACAATAACATATTTCACTACATCTGGAAAAATACTCTAGTTCAGTGAGCTACTACATACTAGGCTATTAATCCTACTTACCTATTGGGAACAAGCTTTTAGTACTCTGTTGGAAATGTCATCAGTTCCGTGCGAGCTTTAAGTTTTGACTCAATTTTGCTATTAATTTTATTAAATTGCGTAGGTATTGCCTCTTGCCAATGCAGCTGTGCATTTTCTACTGAACAGCTGGATTCTGTTTTCTCTATAACAGTTAAAAAACGATTATTAAAAATATTTTCTACTTCAGACTTTTGACGGACAAACTTTTCATTGACTTTGATAGAAATACAGTCTATCTGTGCTCTCCTTAGTAACCCTTGTTACTCTCTCAACATGTGGGAATGCACCGTAAATTCACATAGTAAACTTAAATGTCATCAAATATTTACTTAATGAAAGTTTTTAATACTGAAATGAGCAGCTCGTTTATAATACTAAAGAACGATTTATAGAAAGCAGAAGTCCAAATCACAGAACCAAGTCCAGGCACAGTCGTCTGTGAACACCCAGCGAGAAGCCGGCAAACACAAAAACCGTACTAACTTCTTGGACATAGTAACGGTTGTAGAAAAAGAGTCTGAATGACAGCTGGTGAACGTTAAGAGCGCAGTCACACTGACGTATTCTACATCTACATCTCCATCCATACTCCGCAAGCCACCTGACGGTGTGTAGCAGAGGGTACCTTGAGTACCTCTATCGGTTCTCACTTCTATACCAGTCTCGTATTGTTCGGGGAAAGAAGGATTGTCGGTATGCCTCTGTGTGGGCACTAATCTCTCTGATTTTATCCTCGTGGTCTCTTCGCGAGATATACGTAGGAGGGAGAAATATACTGCTTGACTCTTCGGTGATGGTATGTTCTTGAAACTTCAACAAAAGCCCGTACCGAGCTACTGAGCGTTTCTCCTGCAGAGTCTTCCGCTGGAGTTTATCTATCATCTACGTAACGCTTTCGCGATTACTAAATGATCCTGTAACGAAGCGCGCTGCTCTCCGTTGGATCTTCTCTATCTCTTTTTAATATTTCTAAAATTTAAAGAACCTCTCTCACACCGGCCTGATTTAGCTTCACTGATCAGGATAGTAAAAAACATGTGTATATTAAGGGAATTTTCATTGACAAAGCAGGCTTATCACATTCACACAGTTCAATACTGTTCTATCCTGATTAAATTGAGCTTAACTTAAATTCCATAAGGCAGTGAAGCAATTTCGAAGTCTCGGTGCGACGAAAATTGTCAGTCGATCTCCTGGAAACATTTGTAATAATTATTAACTTTCGGTGATCACATGGGGAAGACCGGAGATCTGATGGTAAGACCGTGTTAGCCTATTTATTTGAAGTAACTGGATATCTTGAGCATACAAAACGGCAGGTTCGTCCAGAGTAAATCAGACGTTCCCCACTGATCCCGTGCAACACAGCGTAGTAAGCAGACACTGTCAATAATAATAATCCGTTAAATAATACGCGAACACACTTACTTTTAGTTTAGTTCATGTATTAAATTCCTTCTCATACAGAATCTCATCAAGATGGCGACTAGCTCAACAATACATACATATACATCCTTCTTTAATGACTAATCGGCAAGAAGTCCCCTATTCTTTTTCCTAAGAGAAAACATAGATAGCAGAGAAGCTATTCCATGGAGTAAATGGACGCTCCAAGGAATAATTGGGCTTGAAACTACTTTGCATTGATAATCGGTAAGATAAGAAGAGATATTTCGAGATATGTACTGAGTTATATAACTTATAAAATTTCTGAAAATATCGTGGACAGACCGCTGCAAGAGACATTACATCTTCTATCAACCCTATCTGGTACGGATCCCACACTGCTGAGCAGTATTCAAGCAGTGGACGAACAAGCGTTCTTAAACCTACTTCCTCTGTTTTAGGATTGCATTTCCTTCGGATTCTTCCAATGAATCTCAGTCTGGCATCTGCTTTACCGACGATCAACTTTATATAATCATTCCATTTTAAATCACTCCTAATGCGTTCTCCCAGATAATTTATGGAATTTGCTTCCAGTTGCTGACCTGCTATATTGTAGCTAAATGTTATGGGATCTTTCTTTCAATGTATTCGCAGCACATTACACTTGTCTGCATTGAGATTCAATTGTCATTCCCTGCACCATGCGTCAATTCGTTGCAGATCCTCCTGCATTTCAGTACAATTTTCAATTGTTAAAACCTCTCGATATACCACAGCATCATCCGCAAAAAGCTTCAGTGAACTTCCGATGTCATCCACAAGGTCATTTATGTATATTGTGAATAGCAACGGTCCTACGACACTCCCTTGCGGTAAACCTGAAATCACTCTTACTTCGGTCTTTTCGTTCTTTGTTGTCATTTTCGTTCCCAATATTGGGATGGGCTATCAAAAGGGAGACTATAGTACTTCATCCGTACAACGTGATGATACATATTTACTTGGAGGTACTATTTTGGCGGTTTTGAGTGCTGGAGCCCGTAAAAACATTGTTAATTCTGTGTGGTTTTATTTTTCTCTGTTTTTGTTTTTTCGCTTTGTGCATTCCTGAAATACGGCAACATTTACACATATTTTCTGGTTCATGTGTTTTTTTCCTGTGGTACAAATTATAACTATACGTTACTTTTATTGTTTTATGCTACGTATTTATTATTAATTTGTTTATCTCTTGCTGAACCAATATATCAGTTTTATCTAACCTCTTTTTTCTAACATTTATGCAAAAATGTAACTGCTATACGAGAAGAAGAGAGCGAGGTATACCGATAGTCAGAGAATCGCAGATAAGATCGCGCTCTCTTGCGCGCACACACACACACACACACACACACACACAGAGAGAGAGAGAGAGAGAGAGAGAGAGAGAGAGGGGGGGGGGGGGAGGCAGGGAGGCAGGGGGTAGCGGCTCGGTGGTGCGTCGGAATGAAATGAATGCCAGGTACTGCAGTGCGCTTAAAGTTAGAATACTGTAGGGACTGAATATTACCATGGATATTGTCTGTTGGAAACGTCCGGCTCATTCAAATGGTGCGAATTTCGTGAAGTGCTACAGACTACATTGACTATAGGTACACGTGGGTAAGCTCCTGGGTAAACTGCCATTGCTGCATGGCCGGACTGAATTGGTTGTTATCATGTGAGTTGCGAAAACTGATGTGTTTCATATTCCTTCATTTGCAATCTAATGCGAATTCTCGAGCGTTTCTATAGCAGACTCGTTTACAAAAGCAATTAAAAAGTTTTCTGTATTTGAATGTTATCAACCAGATTCTAAGTTGTGACACGTGTGGCAAAACTGGACGAACTACAATTCCAAATTGTGCTTGCTGATATGACTATAGCGCAATTTAAAAACTGTTAACTTCCTACTAACAACTACATTATGAGGCAGAAATGTTATCGTCGTGTATACAGAAACATAAATGAAATATAGTACTAGTTCTTCCGAGCAGCATACACGCAGCGGGAGTCGGTAGAGGAATATTATAATCCTCAACAGTTATCACAATTTGGACACCGACGGACCTGCTGCAATTTCGTCGCAGCCGCCTAGTTCCTTACTACACCGCGCATCATACATCAGGCACAAATAAGCAAGCAGCTTTAACACTTTCCATCGCCAAGACCCCCTCCCCCCAGAAAGACTCTCAAATAATTTCTAGTTTATTTTTCATATAGGGGTTCCTTACAATAGCTGGATTCAAAAATCCGTCTCCTTGCATCATTTGTATACCCCACCACTGCTGCCACTTTACCTAATTTTGTTTTATTAGTCATTATACACTCCTGGAAATAGAAATAAGAACACCGTGAATTCATTGTCCCAGGAAGGGGAAACTTTATTGACACATTCCTGGGGTCAGATACATCACATGATCACACTGACAGAACCACAGGCACATAGACACAGGCAACAGAGCATGCACAATGTCGGCACTAGTACAGTGTATATCCACCTTTCGCAGCAATGCAGGCTGCTATTCTCCCATGGAGACGATCGTAGAGATGCTGGATGTAGTCCTGTGGAACGGCTTGCCATGCCATTTCCACCTGGCGCCTCAGTTGGACCAGCGTTCGTGCTAGACGTGCAGACCGCGTGAGACGACGCTTCATCCAGTCCCAAACATGCTCAATGGGGGACAGATCCGGAGATCTTGCTGGCCAGGGTAGTTGACTTACACCTTCTAGAGCACGTTGGGTGGCACGGGATACATGCGGACGTGCATTGTCCTGTTGGAACAGCAAGTTCCCTTGCCGGTCTAGGAATGGTAGAACGATGGGTTCGATGACGGTTTGGATGTACCGTGCACTATTCAGTGTCCCCTCGACGATCACCAGTGGTGTACGGCCAGTGTAGGAGATCGCTCCCCACACCATGATGCCGGGTGTTGGCCCTGTGTGCCTCGGTCGTATGCAGTCCTGATTGTGGCGCTCACCTGCACGGCGCCAAACACGCGTACGACCATCATTGGCACCAAGGCAGAAGTGACTCTCATCGCTGAAGACGACACGTCTCCATTCGTCCCTCCATTCACGCCTGTCGCGACACCACTGGAGGCGGGCTGCACGATGTTGGGGCGTGAGCGGAAGACGGCCTAACGGTGTGCGGGACCGTAGCCCAGCTTCATGGAGACGGTTGCGAATGGTCCTCGCCGATACCCCAGGAGCAACAGTGTCCCTAATTTGCTGGGAAGTGGCGGTGCGGTCCCCTACGGCACTGCGTAGGATCCTACGGTCTTGGCGTGCATCCGTGCGTCGCTGCGGTCCGGTCCCAGGTCGACGGGCACGTGCACCTTCCGCCGACCACTGACGACAACATCGATGTACTGTGGAGACCTCACGCCCCACGTGTTGAGCAATTCGGCGGTACGTCCACCCGGCCTCCCGCATGCCCACTATACGCCCTCGCTCAAAGTCCATCAACTGCACATACGGTTCACGTCCACGTTGTCGCGGCATGCTACCAGTGTTAAAGACTGCGATGGAGCTCCGTATGCCACGGCAAACTGGCTGACACTGACGGCGGCGGTGCACAAATGCTGCGCAGCTAGCGCCATTCGACGGCCAACACCGCGGTTCCTGGTGTGTCCGCTGTGCCGTGCGTGTGATCATTGCTTGTACAGCCCTCTCGCAGTGTCCGGAGCAAGTATGGTGGGTCTGACACACCGGTGTCAATGTGTTCTTTTTTCCATTTCCAGGAGTGTATGTACCTTTACGTCTCTTATTGGCATGTACTCCCGCATAAGTGTGTTCAGTGAAGTTGCTAGATAATTTTACGCGTTTAAAATTTACTAAACCGCTATTTCGGAACCAAATACCAATCGTAGTTTGCCCATCTAGTAGCTTTCTAGCGCAAAAAACAAAAACAAAAAAATTAATTTTCAGTATTTCGTGTAATTATTACCTGATATAAAAAAAGTAAATGCTGTCATAATTTGCTCACTACGAGGTATAATCTTAAGTTAAAAGTTTAATACAATAGGACAAGTTTTACAGTTAGCAACCGTGTAATTCTTTCGAGATAGTATAACTGACGCCGCGCAGATAACTAGACAATATTCATATTAATCCAGTATTTGAGAATGGGAGGACATAGCAACTTCCTCCAAACTTCACGCATAATTTCATACCTTTACGAAACATTTTCTCGCTCACAACCCCTCCTCTGCCACCCCCCCCCCCCCCCACCCACACAAATGAAAGGAACAAAGTTTATCGCTTACTATATTTTCAGTGTTCACGCAGTGAAATTAGGATTGACGTTTTACTTTATTACCTCTTTACAGCCGACTCTATTCGCAACACAGTTTGCAGACAGAATATACCTGCGAGATTACAGTACTGTACGGCACAAAGTTCTCGATTATGATGTCATAACACTGAGAGTCCTGAAAAATTAGCTTTCGCAAAATGGTGTGCAAATTACCCAGACTATAATCATCCAGTGGTTTATACTGAGAGCACTTGGCTACACTACTGGCCATTAAAATTGCTACACCACGAAGATGACAAGCTACACACGCGAAATTTAACCGACGGGAAGAAGATGCTGTGATATGCAAATGATTAGCTTTTCAGAGCATTCAAATAAGGTTGGCGCCGGTGGCGACACCTACAACGTGCCGACATGGGGAAAGTTTCCAACGGATTTCTCATACACAAACAACAGTTGACCGGCGTTGCCTGGTGAAACGTTGTTGTGATGCCTCGTGTAAGGAGGAGAAACGCGTACCATCACGTTCCCGACTTAGATAAAGGTCGGATTGTAGCCTATCGCGATTGCTGTTTATCGTATCGCGACATTGCTGCTCTCGTTGGTCGAGATCCAATGACTGTTAGCAGAATATGGAATCGGTGGGTTTAGGAAGGTAATACGGAACGCCGTGCTGGATCCCAACGGCCTCGTGTCACTAGCAGTCGAAATGACAGGCATCTTATCCGCATGGCTGTAAAGGATCGTGCAGCCACGTCTCGATCCCTGAGTCAACAGATGGGGATGTTTGCAAGACAACAACCATCTGCACGAACAGTTCAACGACGTTTGCAGCAACAGTGACTATCAGCTCGGAGACATGGCTGCGGTTACCCTTGACGCTGCATCACTGACAGGAGCCCCTGCGATGGTGTACTCAACGACGAACTTGGGTGCACGAATGGAAAAACGTAATTTTTTCGGATGAATCCAGGTTCTGTTTTCAGCATCATGATGGTCTCATCCGTATTTCGTGACATCGCGATGAACGCACATTGGAAACGTGTATTCGTCATCGCCATACTGGCGTATCACCCGGCGTGATGGTACGGGGTGCCATTGGTTACACGTCTCGGCCACCTCTTGTTCGCATTGACGCCACTTTGAACAGTGGACGTTACATTTCATATGTGTTACGACCAGTGGCTCTACGCTTCATTCGATCCTTGCGAAACCCTACATTTCAGCAGGATAATGCACGACCGCATTTTGCAGGTCCTGCACGGGCCTTTCTGGATACAGAGAATGTTCGACTGCTGCCTGCCTTGTAAGTAGCCTGTTTATATGTTTGTATGCTGACAGTGCTATAGACTATAATGAATATCAAGACTCTGTGGCTGGACGGACTTGCAATTAGCAGTTAGCGTTTAGCAGTTAAAGAGCGGACGGCTTGCTCATGTGTCCTTCGTGGAGACTCCGTGTTGGTAGGACATGCATTGCAAAATGATGATGGATGTATTTCCTAATGTTTGGGTAGTGGATTTATTGACGACTATATAATTTTTGGAACTGGAAGTGAAATAATATTCAAGTAAGTAACACAGGTTACAGTTCAAGATATCACCTCAAACTGCCCGTCCCAGCAGCCTCGCTGCTTCCCTATTTATGTATTCTAAATAATGGAAGGTCACTAGGATCATTATTACTTAATAACGACAACATATATTTAATCGTATTTGCCATTAAAAGTTCCAAAGCTAAGATGTTCTGATAACACAGAATAATACGTCTAAAATTACAGAATTGAATAATATGTGAAGTTTATAATGTAAAAATATTTTTAAATGTGAAAATTCCGTCTGAATATGAGTACAATAATTAAATTCACAAAATTAATTAATACACGCTAATTACACAACGACTCACATTCCTAACAATAATTGAAGCTAAGAGGGTAAAACGAAACAGGTTTCGATTGACATAATTTGTAACAGATGCCTAGAATTTTATAATTAGGCGTATATCTGGTTACAATAATACGAGTTTAATTAATAAAGTTATAAAGACGGAGTGTTCTTTACAGCTTTTATCCTAAATTAACGTTTTACAATATTTGCCTTCATTTGCAAGCGACAGAAATAACTTCTCGAATGAGTAAACTACATTCGTAAAAGTCCAATTCTTTGAATAATTACAGTTGGTGATTAATACCATATATTTTATTTCTACTGTTTTCACTAATTCAAGTCTTTCCCATTACTACAATGAACGCCACAGTTTGTTAGAAGCTAATTAATCTCGAATTTAGTATCATTTTTATGAAATTCACGAATCACCATAATACCAATCATTTTAAAGTGAGGTATTGTACTACACGACGTCAGGGAATCGACGTTTTCATTAAGTCTTTGTATATTAGGTATATTACAATCAGATACTTCATAGTGATTGATCGGGTTGCTCTAGACCCACGTTGGGCGGCTGTTAAACCACACTCACTCGGCCTGATAATTACTGTGGTCTGTTCTTCCTTGTTTGGGTGTAGACTTGGCCACTGTTTCTATGTTTCGATACGGTGTATCGATACGTGGAACTGTTTCAGTGTTTCGGAACGGCTGTGGTTCACTGTTTCGAAACAGTGGTGTTTCATTCCGCCCCTGTGTCGGATAACCGGACCAGATTCGATCTCGAGCCAGACACAAAAACTGTATCGTTGTTTCAAAATAAGGCTGTTTCAGTCCACCTGTGCTTGGAACGGACTAACTGTATCGAAACAATGATGTTTCATTCCGCTTTGTGTCGGACGAGATTCGGGCTTGGCACAGGTACTGAAACACAACATACCACTTCGTGAAACACTTTCAAGAGTGTCGAAATCTTTTTGACAAGCAATAGCATGAAGCTTAAGATGTCCGAAAATAAAGCTTCGTTTCTAGCTGACTATCCTATTCCGAAATGGCGTAACATCTTCTTTAGAAACACTAACCAAACAATAAACCAATGCATACTATTCACGTTCAAAATAATAAATATGTGAAAATCATTCAGTTAAATTACACTTTTTTATAACATACGCTTCTCTGTTCATGTACATTAATCATATTAAGAAACGCAAGTAAGCCTACGACATTTTGAATAAAAAAAGGTGTAGAGTGACAGTTATTAGACATATACGTAAATTTGATGTAGGTATAATTGCAAGCAATCTGTTTGACATATCACTGATGGTGTAATGGTGAACGGGAAGGGCTGGGAAGCATGGTGTATTTATAGTAACGGTTCGAAACATCTTGAAAGACAAAATTTTTTTCTGTTATTTATTCGAATTATTTGGCATTATTTGTGGTTCTATAGTCACTGTGCCTATTATCCACAATGATTCCCTTTGTGTGCATGGAAATTAACAAGATGGGTATATTACCCATACTAACGGAATGTGGTAATCCCAGTAGCATATCCGTTGTTTCTGCAGTTTGCTCCCACCTCCAGTTCCGTTCGTGGTGGTTCTTCTGTCTTCAGCTATGGCTGTCCTCAGCTAATTGAAAAGTATGAAAGTCACACGACACGAAAGCAGCGCATTTGCTGCACGAAATACGGAACCGCCAAGACGCCTAAGTGGTAGTTTCATACTTTCTGCGATATGATTAGCGCTCTCGCACCTCATTTGTGTTTATATGGACATACTTATACAGTAGACATTTCACTGTTTCGAAACAGCGTATCGAAACATTACATTGTACTGTTTCATTTGTTTCGAAACAGTTACGTGTTCCAGTTTGTTACGTGTTCCAGTTTGCCCATCTCTATTTGGGTTGCACTGCGGCGGAGCTTCGTGCCTGGAGGCGCAGTCTGCCGTTGGCAGCTGGACCGCCGACTTGGCAGCGCTCCAGCTCCAGCCCTGCTGTGAATGGAGCGCAGAGCGCACGTGGCCCTGACCCGCACACCCGTGCATCGCCTCTCCCGCTCTCCACAGCGCCACCTGTTCCATCTGTGCAGAACAGTCTCCACACACCGCTGCATTCGTGATAAGTTTGGGGGTGGCATAGTGGTTTAAACCGACAGAACGTAAAAGTGAACGTCAGCGACTGGTCACGCACTGGAACATACACTCCTGGAAATGGAAAAAAGAACACATTGACACCGGTGTGTCAGACCCACCATACTTGCTCCGGACACTGCGAGAGGGCTGTACAAGCAATGATCACACGCACGGCACAGCGGACACACCAGGAACCGCGGTGTTGGCCGTCGAATGGCGCTAGCTGCGCAGCATTTGTGCACCGCCGCCGTCAGTGTCAGCCAGTTTGCCGTGGCATACGGAGCTCCATCGCAGTCTTTAACACTGGTAGCATGCCGCGACAGCGTCGACGTGAACCGTATGTACAGTTGACGGACTTTGAGCGAGGGCGTATAGTGGGCATGCGGGAGGCCGGGTGGACGTACCGCCGAATTGCTCAACACGTGGGGCGTGAGGTCTCCACAGTACATCGATGTTGTCGCCAGTGGTCGGCGGAAGGTGCACGTGCCCGTCGACCTGGGACCGGACCGCAGCGACGCACGGATGCACGCCAAGACCGTAGGATCCTACGCAGTGCCGTAGGGGACCGCACCGCCACCTTCCAGCAAATTAGGGACACTGTTGCTCCTGGGGTATCGGCGAGGACCATTCGCAACCGTCTCCATGAAGCTGGGCTACGGTCCCGCACACCGTTAGGCCGTCTTCCGCGCACGCCCCAACATCGTGCAGCCCGCCTCCAGTGGTGTCGCGACAGGCGTGAATGGAGGGACGAATGGAGACGTGTCGTCTTCAGCGATGAGAGTCGCTTCTGCCTTGGTGCCAATGATGGTCGTATGCGTGTTTGGCGCCGTGCAGGTGAGCGCCACAATCAGGACTGCATACGACCGAGGCACACAGGGCCAACACCCGGTATCATGGTGTGGGGAGCGATCTCCTACACTGGCCGTACACCACTGGTGATCGTCGAGGGGACACTGAATAGTGCACGGTACATCCACACCGTCATCGAATCCATCGTTCTACCATTCCTAGACCGGCAAGGGAACTTGCTGTTCCAACAGGACAATGCACGTCCGCGTGTATCCCGTGCCACCCAACGTGCTCTAGAAGGTGTAAGTCAACTACCCTGGCCAGCAAGATCTCCGGATCTGTCCCCCATTGAGGATGTTTGGGACTGGATGAAGCGTCGTCTCACGCGGTCTGCACGTCCAACACGAACGCTGGTCCAACTGAGGCGCCAGGTGGAAATGGCATGGCAAGCCGTTCCACAGGACTACATCCAGCATCTCTACGATCGTCTCCATGGGAGAATAGCAGCCTGCATTGCTGCGAAAGGTGGATATACACTGTACTAGTGCCGACATTGTGCATGCTCTGTTGCCTGTGTCTATGTGCCTGTGGTTCTGTCAGTGTGATCATGTGATGTATCTGACCCCAGTAATGTGACAATAAAGTTTCCCCTTCCTGGGACAATGAATTCACGGTGTTCTTATTTCAATTTCCAGGAGTGTATAAGTTATCGTCTCCTCTGGTAATGAAATCTGAGTATACACAGTAAATCACATGAAACATGCTTCCTTTCGTTTCGTGAACATTTCACGATACAGAAACGAGATTTCTAGCGAATGATGGTCGGCAGAGGGGTGCAAAATATTGTTAAAAATGTGCGTGAAATCTTACGGGACTTCACTGCTGTCATCAGTCCCTAAGCTTACACACTACTTAACCTAAATTATCCTAAGGACAAACACACACACCCATGCCCGAAGGAGGACTCGAACCTCCGCCGGGACCAGCCGCACAGTCCATGACTGCAGCGCCTTAGGCCATAATATTGTTAGATTGGTAACTTCCTTAACTCTTTTATGAACTGAGATACTACACCAAATGAGTTTTTTCGTAAACGGAACGATGTGTATACTTTAAGGGCAGTCGAATTACGCTGAAAAGACCAGTTAGAGTTGGCGTTGAAATTTTTCGCAAAATTATTCGGGAAATGTGCCTATGTTAAAATTGAAGGACACCTGATTGCGGTTTGCGCTCCTCCAAGTGAAACTCTCACGGCAAACTCCGTCGTTGTAAAATGGTTCAAATGGCTCTGAGCACTATGGGACTTAACATCTATGGTCATCAGTCCCCTAGAACTTAGAACTACTTAAACCTAACTAACCTAAGGACATCACACAACACCCAGCCATCGCGAGGGAGAGAAAATCCCTGACCCCGCCGGGAATCGAACCCGGGAACCCGGGCGTGGGAAGCGAGAACGCTACCACACGACCACGAGCTGTGGGCTCCGTCGTTGTACAAGATGGTCAGAAAAAGTCTGAAAAGTTTGGTTTGTTGGGGTGTTGCTGGGGACGCTGTGCTGAGAAACAACTGTTAAGAAAACAAAATCGATACGTTGCGCCGTATACGTGTTTTTGGATATAGGCGATCAGGATGCTGCGTGCGCAATTTCAAGCACTGGCACGCGGCTGAAAACGCAGTAATGCCTTGTCGTCTACGGGTCCGTGAGTTACCACTCGTTGAAATGCTCCTTACCCTTTAAAATGTGCCTTTTTCGGAGGTGATAAACTTTGGTTAGCGGAGGAAAAGCAATGTTTGTCCGATTTGAGGAAACCGTACGAAGAACAAGTCTAGCCCCACTGTCCCTCACAGGCTGCTTGAATTTGCGCACGCGACAACCTATTTGGCTAACTTCACTGCCAAATAACTGGGAAACGCGGCACGTTTCGAATTGCTTTCTTAACAACTGTATCTTAATACAGCCTCATCTGCGACACTTATAACCTCTTCAGACGGTTTCTGACCATCCTATGTAGGGTATTCAAAAATAATTCACATATGCCTACAGCAGGTAGTATTTGTCAGTACTAGAAGCAAAGTTCCTATAATTTTATGTTCAGAAACCAATACCCTTTTTCCTTGTGAAGTGTAATGTGTAGCATTCGCTGTGGGTTTTACAGATGAGGTAGGGTGCACAAGAGGTGGCATGGTGAATTACCAAAATACGCACTTGTGGTCAGGTACAAATCCTCGAACAATCATGAAAACGAGGCGTTAGCAACGCTGCAGTATCAGAGCATGGACATGAACTGTCGGCGGCAGACTCATAGACCCATAAACTCCATGAAACAGACTGAAAGGCGCTGTTGATCACCGATTTCTGCACGATGAAAGCCAATGACTGTGGTTCACGCGCGATCAGACACAACTCCATTTTCTACGGGTCTTGCGACAGCACTTCACCGCAACGTTTCATGGGCGATGGACGGGTCGCGGAGGTCAGCTAGTATGGTCTCCCCGTCTGCCGGACCTGACCATCCATTTCATTGCTGGCTATGGGGACATTTAAAGACACTGGTGTATCGACAATATACAGACGTTAGGGAGTAGGCGACCAATGCATCTGACGCAGTCCAAATGGAGCCATGTGCATTTGAAAGAGTGCGTGGTTCACTGCGAGGAAGGGTGGAAGGATGTGCCAGAACTCGTGGTAACTACGTACAGCTCTGCCTATGGTGACAGGATATGAGGACGAATTGGCCCTTATCCCAACGGGTATTGGTTTACGGATATGTAACTCCAGGAACTATTCTTCTAGTTCAGACCAATACTATCTCCTATAGGAACATGGGACACTTCTGCTAAACATCCTGTGTGAAATAACAAGATAAGCCCTCAATGTTTAGAGAAGACATGTTTCCTCTTGAATCTAATTTACACGTCATAGATTAAGGGTCAGCCCTGATTTTTGTAATTGGGTCTCTGTACTTCCAAGGTAATATAAATGCTTAGATAAACTATCAAACTTGTGTGCAAGCTCGTGTTTAAATGATCAGCTTTTGTGAAGCCGCGAAACAGTCGAAACGTTTGTGAGAACGGCGGAGTGTGCCTTGAGAACCCCACGCGACAGAGTTTACGCCGCAATAGCCAGTTTATGCCACCATACCTTTTAACTTAAGCACATTTCTCGTATACTGTTGCAACACGTTTGAACGCCAACGTTAACAAGCGCTGCAACACACTGCTTGTCTTTCCATTAAAAAAAAAAAAAAAAACTACTTGCTTCTTTATATCGCTTATTACAACAAAGTCACGTACCCCTCTGGCACCATTTTCCGAAAAGTGGGATATCCTGTACCGTTGACGAAAAAATGGGATACCGATCTCAGGTGAGTCAGTCACCCTGCACCCTGTCTGTATATGCGTAAAACTAAGACGGGTGCCGTATGCCACACGCGACACGAAACGAGAGGTTGCCTGCTGAAGATGTGCCAGATACGTATTAACGTTTGTACTTTATGACCAGATCGCCATTAGCGTGAACACTCCAATAAAGCGAGAGAGTCATTATGTTAGCTCATTTTTTACACTCTTTACAAACGCTTTTAGTATGATATTACGAGGATGTACTGAAAAGTAAAGCCTCCTTATTTTTAATGTGAAAATTCTTAAAGCTTTTCAAATAAAGCAAACGTCATTAACACTCAACGTGTCTATTCTTCATGTCTGTATACACTGAAGAGCCAAAGGAAGTGGTATACCTGCCTAACATTGTGTAGGGCCCCTGCGAGCACGCAGAAGTGCTGCAACACGACCGGGCATGGACTCGACTAATGTCTGAAGTAGTGCTGGAGGGAAATGATGCCATGAACCCTACAGGGGTGTTCACAACTCCGTAAGAGTACGAGGGGGTGGAAACCTCTTCTGAACAGCACGTTGCAAGGCATCCCAGATATGTTCCATAACGATCATATCTGGGGAGTTTGGTGACCAGCGGAAGTGTTCAAACTCATAAGTGTGTTCCTGTAGCCACTCTGTAACAATTCTGGAAGTGTGGAGTGTTGCACTATCCTTCTGAAATGCACAATGGACATGAATGGATGCAGGCGATCAGACAGGATGCTTACGTACATGTCACCTGTCAGAGTCGTATCTAGACGTATCAGGGGCCCCATATTACTCCAACTGCACACGCCACACACTATTACACAGCCTCCACCAGCTTGAAAAAGTCCCCTGCTGACATGCAGGGTCCGTGGTTCAAAATGGTTCAAATGGCTCTGAGCACTATGGGACTTAACATCTACGGTCATCAGTCCCCTAGAACTTAGAACTACTGAAACCTAACTAACCTAAGGACATCACACAACACCCAGTCATCACGAGGCAGAGAAAGCGGGTCCATGGGTTCATGAGGTTGTGTCCATACCCGTACACGTCCATCCGCTCGATACAATTTGAAACGAGACTCGTCCGATCAGGCAACATGTTTCCAGTCAAATGTCAATGTTGACGGGCCCAGTGGAGGCGTACAGCTTTGCGTCGTGCGGTCATCAAGGGTACACGAGTGGGCGTTCGTAGCCGAAACCCTATAACGATGACGTTTCGTTGAAGGGTTCGCACGCTGACACTTATTGATGGCCCAGCACTGAAATATGCAGCAATTTCTGGAAGGGTTGCACTTCTGTCACGCTGAACGATTCTCTACAGTCGTCGTTGATCTGGTTCTTGCAGAATCTTCCTCCAACTGTAGCGATGTTGCAGATTTGATGTTTTAACTTATTCCTGATATTCACGATACACTCGTGAAATGGTCATACGGGACCATCCCCACTTCATCGCTACCTCGGAGATGCTGTGTGCCATCGCTCCTGCGCCGTCTATAACACCACGTTCAAACTCACTTAACTCGTGATAACCTGCCATTTTAGCAGCAGTAACGGATCTAACAACTGCACCTGGTACCTGTTGCCTTGTGTAGGCGTTGCCGACCGCAGCGCCGTATTCTGCCTGTTTACATACCTCTGTATTTCAATACGCATGCCTATACCAGATTCTATGGCGCATCAGTGTATTTCTTTCACGAAGAAGTCGTCTGGGCGACGAACACATTTCTTCCAACGAGAGAAGAGTTTGTTGATACCGTCACCGTAGAATGTCTGATTTTGTAGACGGATCCACAAACTCACCTCTGCTTGGACCGCTTCTTCACTACCAAAGTGAAGTCCTCGAAGGTGTTCTATAAGTTCTTGAAACAGATTGAAACAGGATGGGGCTAAGCTAGGGCTATATGAAGAGTAATAGGTGACAGTCAGCCGAAGGCTTCATGTAATTATAGGCATTGCAGGGTTCGGGTGTGCTCTGACATTGTCATGCTGGAGGAGAGAGATCTCCATGTATGGACGAATCATTCAATCAGTGCTTTCAGAGACTCGAATGCAGCCGACGGTTTCTCAAGCAACGACGTAGTTACAGCATACATTATACACCGACAAGTTACACCCTACAATTTAGAGCCATTTAGTGGCAGAGGGTTGCAACTTGGGTCAGAAAAGCGGAAAAGTCGAGCGAGTATATGGATGACATCCAATACCTCCACCAATATTGTCAACAGAATAAAATATTCGGGGGCATTACTTTTCAGCGTGCTCTCGTACAACAGTTCTACTAACTTAAGTATGTTTCATATGCTGCTGGTAACATCATAAACGAAAACACTTCAGAAGTAAGTTAAGCATTATTATGGTAGGTCAAATAAGTTTTAATCATCTTGTGGTGCAGTTCTTCTTGTTGTCTCCGTGCTTGCTAAGAAAATGGGATGCGAAGTTCCGCCTTATGGAAGACACCTTTTTTCTTTTGTTTCACCCATGCATGTTTCAGCACTTTTGTGCTATCGTCAGTGGGTCCTATTTTTATTTTTAACTGTAAATTTGTTATTAACATATTAACATTTGCGTCGTTTACAACATTATGTAAGAGTTGCATTTATAACTTAATTGGCGAAAAGTAACGTACCTTACATTATGTTATTGTCCTCTTCTTTTGGTAGCTGTTATGCTACACAATATACAACATGTCATCTGCAAACAGCAAAACGTAGTTTATTTTCTGTTTGTTATGCATTTACGAACGGAAATAAGACTGTATCACGTTTTCTTTCTGTAACTTACAATTTTGAAGTTGTGGTACGTTTTCTTGTGTTGTTGGCGAAGTAAATAGGCTTACTTCTTTGCCTGTGTTCGCGTGGCAATGCAGTTTTTCGATTACTCAAAACATGGGCGGAGTTTTCGCTGCCATTACGTGTTGTTGTGGCTGTGTGGCGTTCATTTGTTTCGTAGCGTGTTCTGCTGAGTGAGGCGCGCGAGTTTGAATTGTATTTGGTGTTAGTGGTGTGTGGTTTGTGTGGGTTTGCGTGTGTGTGATGAGTACCAGAAACTGTCGGCGGCAGAGTCATATACCCATAAACTCCATGAAACAGACTGAAAGGCTCATGTCTGGAAAACATGCTGGCCACTCTAGTCGAGCAATGTCGTTATCCTGAAGGAAACCATTCACAAGATGGTTGCAAGTAAGTAACACGACTAAGATGTTGTACGATATCGTGCGATCAGATTGGTCTGAGCTGAGCTCCCACATGTAGAGATTGCGACATAGTGAATCTGTGTGTACCTTTACGACAGTTCTCTTCTGCTTAGGTGAAGGCTGAAGCGGCAATAAAATGGTATAATGAATAACACATGGTGGGTTTGACTGAGGAGAATTTCATAAAACACTGACGTTAATTAATAAAGAAAACAAATCCCAAATGTGAATCTTCGACCTTGTGCTATTCTTCAATAAGTGGTTCCAATTTAGATCAAAAGGTTAATCTTTATTAATACCGTGTTTCCGTACAATCTTCAGGTACCACGTGCGTAGTGCTTCCCAACCTGCGAGGAAACATGGGGTAAGACGAAACATGTATCAGTTATGTATTGCATACACACCACGTTTTTCGTTTTAAATCTAACAAGTATTCTAGTGGCTATTAGAACTCGCAGTTAAAAGTTTTCGGGACTATCTGTATGGAGTTAGTAATCTGTATGGAGCTAAGAGAAATTGTTTTGCAATTTTTAGTCCAGTTTAAGGACGTGGTGTATTAAAAAGTTATTTATATATATGCAGAGTAAAATAAATGAAATTTTGTATCAAGGCAGGGATTTGTATCCAGGTCTGCCGCTAACCACTACGCCACCCTGGCACAGTGGCTTTGCGTAATTGCTTGGACTTACCCTGGCATGCCTACCTTCTCAATCGTAATTCACATTTACAACTCAGCCCAGTTCTTATCCTCCCAAACGTCGAACAGCATTATATACATCACAGATGTTTGAGACTTGAAAGGTGTCTGGAAACATGTAGTTTCATTTGCTCAGAAATTTACATTTATTTAAATAATTATTTTCTGATTTGTATTCTTGTGTGTGTGATAGTTTTCAATTGATTTTGAACATACTGATGGGATTATAAGTGAGACAGGTGTTAAGTGTCAGATTTATTTCTTTGTCCTTTCACCTGATAACATCTGAAATAGAATACTGTTATGTCTACCTTCTAATAATATATCAATCTGTTTAATTGTTATTTTCCTAAAAATAAAATAATGAGAGAAGCTAAATTAATTTTATATGGTTTTATAAGATTTTGTTACATATATTGCACACGTCTCCTCCTCTCCCTCTAGCTGGTTGTCTACTCTTCCCCTGCCCCCTCTCTCCGTCACCGCCTCCTTCTCCTCTCTCTCGCTATCTGCTTCCGCCTTTGTCCATCTCCTCCTACCCCCTCTCTCTGTCCATCTCTTCCTAGCCTCTCTCTCTGTCAATCGCTTCCTACCCCCTCTCTCTTCTATATCTCCTCTCCCATCTATCACCTCCTTCCCCATTCTCCCTGTCCATCCCCTCCTCCCATCTCTGTTTGTCGGTTTCCTACTCCCCCCAGTCTCTGTCCATCACATCCTCTTCCCTCTCACTGCCCATCTTCTTCTCTCCCCTTCCCTTAGCTGTGCCTGTCCATGTGTATTTCCCTTGGATACCATTCTGACACTACCTGCACAACATGTTGGTCTTGCAGGGCATCCTATACGTCAAGTGACACCAAACCTTTCAAAAAAGAATACAACCTAGTAAAAACATGGGAATAATAACAAAACTAACAAACAGCACAACATAACAGCAATTACATCATGGCTAGTGCATTTCTGTAGGGCCTCCAGCGACTACCAGTTCAGAAGTAAGGAGTCCAGGAATCAATTGATTTACAAACTAAATGCGGTATGCAGTATCCAACTTGGCTGATTTAAAATTAGACTGCAGGCTCTGGGTGAAACGAGTGTCCCAAGGAATAGCAGTGGCGCAGAGAAAACATGTTTTGTAGGAAGTGTCTATTCTCGATGACGATAATCAGCTTCCTTTTCTGCTGAGTTGTAGGCAACACACACGATGCACTGACAACTGCTTCATCATTCTACCAAAAAAAGGTTGTTAGAAATAACCAGTACTGGTACAAGTCACACATTGACACATTAGTTTGCGGCATAATAAAACGCCTACAAACATTAAAATCATTTACCTTTTAACATGCGGGATAAACCAATAAAATTTCTATTAAAGTGAATTGCTATAAAATTAAGCATAAATAAGAATCACAAATAATTCAAATATTCTACAGCGTAAGATGAGTGTGGCCTTGGTATTGTAGACTTTCCCATTAGATCACGACCACGTGGTCTTCACAAACAAAAGCGTGCGCGAAGAAAGTTATCAAGTGAGACGAACTACACAAAATTCACTCATAAAATCGCGGAAATCATACGCAATATATATGCAATCGCGAAAGGGATACTAAACAGAATAAACTGAATCACAATAAACTCAACACGGCTCCACGTGTTTGATTAACAGTTCAACTGAATAACGGCCTACACTGTCCCTGGATTTTAACGCATTTAACACTCGCGAATTAGCAAGTAAAATTTGAAAATTTGTCACACACGATAATAAACTATGAACGATGAAAGGAATCATTTACTTTGACTATCTTTGAAAAAACTTACATTAACCACAACATTAACTTCTCATCGAAAAGTCACACTTATAGCCAGTAGGTCTCACCCGTCTCGTTTTCCACGGAATACTCCTCGACCATTCGCTCTCCAACCAAAACCGCCTCCGTACTTACGGAAGCGGTCAGACCCTTGCACACCCTCATTCATACAATCAACTGATCGGACGAGAAGAAGAAACAATAAACACATTGAAATATGGCGCGTGTGCAGCTCCGACAAGAACCAATAACCTAATGAATTGTTAAAACAAAATATGCTCACCACAAACACACCCAGTTGCTCAGTCTTTTCCCTTTTCTTCTTTACGTCTAGGGTAATAGACCATGTGCACCAACAATTGAGGTGCCAGAGGCAAACAAATGAAGCTGTCTGGTACGGCAAAATCATGAAGAGGCCCATGCAGAGACACTTCAGTGTCAATGCGCAAGAATTTTGTCAAAAATGTAATAAAATTCAATTTCGAAACTGGTTCTACTGCTATGATTGTTTCAGCTTTGAGATTATAAGTATATCGCATAGGAGTTATTCAAGTGCTATAACAGTGCGACTCATCGAAGTGTCCCGGAATTCTTGTGTAAATGAGCCTCACTAATATAATATTAAATGCAGTTAGTTTTCCATTTAATAATTAATGATTTTAAAATAGCACTCTTGCTGTATTAATCCAAAGAGGCTTTCTGTCAATGTTATCACTAACACTAATCTGGATTTCCTTTACAAAGTTAATTACAAAATAAATGTTTTGCGGTTTACCTTGCACTACAATTGCGGATGTGCCGCGAATTGTTAGAATTGTTCCCACAGCTCTTCACTTCTCTCAACAACAGATAGACAAAACACAACAGTATGTCTATCTTTCAGAAACAATTCTTGGAGTTTATTAGAGTCATCAGTCTCCTGAATGGTTTGATGCTTCCTTCCACAAATTCCCCTCCTGTGCCAATCTTGTCATCTCAGAGCAGCACATGCAACCTGTCCTCAATTATTTGCTAGATGTATTCCAAGCTCTACAGCGCCCTCTAGTACCGTGAAAGTTGGTCCCTGATGTCTTAACAGGGGGATCATGTCCCGCCTTCTCGTTACTGTCTCCCTTATGTTCCTTACACCGCCGATTCTGTGGAGAATTTCTCATTCCTGACCGTATCAGAGATTATTCTGTAGCGCCACATCTCAAATGCTTCGATTCTCTTCCGTTCCAGTTTTCCCACAGTCCATGTTTAACCACGATACTATGCTATGGTCCAAAGGTACATTCTCAGAAATTTCTTTCATAGCTTAAGCCCTCTGTTTGATATTAACAGTTTCTCTTAGATAGTAATGCCATTTTTCCCTATGCTAGTCTGCTTTTTATGTCCTTCTTGCTCCGTCCGTAGTAGGTTAGTTTCCTTAACTTCTTCAGCTTTGATCACCTATTTTGATGTTAAATTTCTCACTGTTCTCATTTCTGCTACTTGTCATTACTTTCGTCTTTCTTCGATTTACTCTCAATCCATTCTGTACTCATTAGACTGTGTATTCCTTTCAACAGATCGTGTAATTTGCTTCACTTTCACTGAGGATAGTAATGTCATCAGCGAATCTTATCGCTAATGGCCATTCACCTTGAATGTTAATCCCATCCTTGAACCTTTCTTTTTTTTCCGTCGTTGCTACTTCAGTCTACTGACTGAACATCCCGGTCTTACGCCCTTTTTAATCCGAGTACTTCACTCTTGGTCTTCCAGTCTCATTATTTCCTGTCGGTTCTGGTACATATTGCATATTACCAGTTTTTCTCTATCGGCGGCCCCTAATTGTCTAAGAATTTCGAACATCTTGCCCCGTTTGACATTATCGAAAGCCTTTTACAGGTCGACAAGTCCTATCAACGTGTCTTGATTTTACTTCAGACTTGCTTCCGTTATCAACCACAACGTCAGTACTGCGTATCTGGTGCGTTTACTTTTCCTAAAGTCAAACGGACCGTCTTCAATTTTCCTTTCAGTTCTTTTGAGTATCACTCTTATCAGCAACTTGGATGCATTAACTGCTAAGCTGATTGTTCAATAATTCTCGAACTTATCAGCTCATGCAGTCTTCGGAATTGGATGATGTTTTTCCAGAAGTCAGATGATTCGTAGCCAGCCTCATACATTGTGCCCACCAATGTGAATAGTCTTTTTGTTGCTACTTCCCCTAGTGATTTTAGATTTTATGAGGGAATATTATCTATCCCTTCTCACTCATTTGGTCTTAAACCGTCCAAAGCTCTTTTAAATTCTGATTCTACTACTGGAATCCCTATCTCTTGTCTGCCGACTCCTGTTTCTTCTGCCATCACGTAACCAGACAAGTGCTCCCCCTCATAGAGACTTTCAATGTACTCTTTCCACCTATCCCCTCTTTCCTCTGTGTTTCACAATGGAATTCCTATTGCATTCTTTATCTGCCACCCTTTATTTTAATGTCACCGAAGGCTGTTTTGACTTTTATGTATGCTGAGTCAGTTCTTCCGACAACCGTTTCTTCTTCGATTTCTTCACATTTTTCATGCAGCCATTTCGCCTTAGCTTCCCTACACTTCGTATTTATTTCATTCCTAAGTCACGAGTAACTCTGTATTCCGGACTTTCCCTGCATATTATTTTACTTCCGTCTTTTGTCGATCAACTAAAGTATTTCTTCTGTTACCTATGCTTTCTTCGCAGCTACCTTCTTTGTACATGTGTTTTTTTATTCTGCTTATGTGATTGCCCTTTTTAGAGATGTCCATTCCTCTTCAACTAAAATTCCTGTTGAGCTATTCATCATCGCAGTATCTATAGTCTCAGAGAACTTTACGCGTATCTCTCCATTTCTTCAGTACTTCCATACCACACTTCTTTGCGCATTGGTTCTTCCTGACTAGTCTCTTAAACATGAGTCTACTCTTCATCATTACTAAATTGTGATCTCAGTGTTCATCTGGTTCAAGGTATGCCTTGCTATCTGATATCTGATTTCGGAATCGCTGCTGACTATGATGTAGTCTTACCGAAATCTTTGTGTATCTCCCGGGCTTTTCCTCTTGTGATTCTTGAACAGAGTATCCGCTATTACTAGCTAAGTTTATTAAAGAACTCAATTGGTCTTTCTCCCCTCTCAGTCCTAGTATCAAGCCCGCATTCTCCTGTAATCATTTCTACTACTCCTACCCGCATAGCCGGCCGAAGTGGCCGTGCGGTTAAAGGCGCTGCAGTCTGGAACCGCGAGACCGCTACGGTCGCAGGTTCGAATCCTGCCTCGGACATGGATGTTTGTGATGTCCTTAGGTTAGTTAGGTTTAACTAGTTCTAAGTTCTAGGGGACTAATGACCTCAGCAGTTGAGTCCCATAGTGCTCAGAGCCATTTGAACCATTTGAACCTACCCGCATAGCTGCATTCCGGTTCACCATGACTAATAGGTTTTCATCTCCATTTACATACTGAACGACCCGATCAGTATCCTGATGTACTTTCTCTATCTCTTCATCTCCAGTTTTGCGATGCCGGCTTGTATGCCTGAACTATCATTGTCGTTGTCGGTTTGCTGTCGATCCTGGTAAGGACAATCCTGTAACTGAAATGTTCACAGTAACGCACTCTCTGCCCTACTGTACTACTCATAAAGAATCCTACCACGTTTAACTATTTTCTACTGCTGTTGATCTTACCTTATAGTCGACTGACTAGAAAGCCTTGCCTTTTTTCCATTTAACTCCCCTGACCCCTACTAAATCTAGGATGAGCCAAATCATTTCCCTTTTAAGATTTTCTAGCTTGCCACCACATTCAGACTTCTGACGTTCTACGGCCCGATTCGTAGAATGTTATCGTTAGTCCATATTTTCCTGATGGTCACCTCCCCCCTTGGCAGTCCTCTCCCATAGATCCGAATGGGGGATTACGCCGAAATCTGTTGCCTATGGAGAGATCATTATGGCATCTTTCAGTTACTGGCCATTTGTTGTGTCTTTAATGCATTTGTGTCCATTTGTAACGCCGGAAATACATATCCTTCTATTTCCATACATTGCTCTGCAAATTTTTTCCTTATTTTGTTACCTAAAGATATAACATTTCTGTGTCTTTGTATATTGTAATTGTTTTACTATTTGTATATATATGGCAGCTGTAACACCCACAGAGGAAATGAAGATTGAGTTTAAGAATGATTCGCAATTGTTGAGAGAAGATCAGATGTCGGATAACACGTTCGTCATTGAGCGAGGGGATGCAGAGAGGGATGAGGTCTGGTTAAGACAGTTCGGTCGCTTATACGACGAACTAAGAGATTATAGGGGCCTGTACGGGAGAAGTGTTTATGGGGAGCGCGGGCAGGATTTGCCGCGTCTCGTCCCACAGGAAGATAGTAATTGTGAAGTGATAGAAAGTTCTGGCCCTAACCGGCAGACTTTACTAGAAATAGTTGATGTTAATGGGGAGCACGAGCAAGATTCGTCGTGTTTCGTCCCGCAGGAGTTGGATGTTGACGTAGTAACGGAAAGTTCTGGCCCTAACCGGCAGACTTTACCGAAAGTTATAGTGGTAGAAGTAGCCGACCCATCCGACGCAAACCTCCAGTTTAAACATTGCGAGAGTATTAAGGAGAAAGATTGCGAAAATTTTAGTGATAGCCGGACACGATTGGTAGAAAAGCACATAGATTACAGCGTGTATGCGGTTAGAGCTGACATTATACGGTCAGACGATAGCAGTGTGGGTTGCGCAGATCTAGAGGAAGTAATTGCAGATACTACTGGGCACATTCCTCCAGGTAGATGGGCAGATGAGATCAATCTGACCAAAGATGAATCAACGAAGGTGACAATTAATGAACTGATAGCAAAGCAACACTCACTAGTTGACGAGTTACAGGAAAAGGTTTCGGTATTGGAGGCGAAGCTACAGACTAAGCCGCAGGACAAACGTGTTGAAATTAAAACTGTATGTGAACAGAGGCTGAAAAAGCCGCCAGATAAGCCGGATTTAGGACCAAAGCCGGATGGTTTTTTTCTGGAATGACTTGGATATAGACGAGGATTTACTGTGGGAAAATAAAGGAACAGTCGAGGACAAGTGTAGACAGATAGTAGTGTCTGTTAATATGCACGACCTACAACTAAACGTGTTGATTGACACCGGTGCAGAATTGAGTGCTGTATCTGGGAAAATATTTGAGCTACTGAAAGACGGTAGTTTGCCAGTAACAGGAGTGAAAATTATCGGTGCTACTGGAAAGGCCAGTAAACCGGCCACAAAACGGGGAGATAGATAAGATGATCGAATGGGGAGTGATTGAAAGAAGTACGAGTCCATACAATAACGGTTTGGTCATTGTAGCAAAACGAGATGGTAGTGTGCGTATTGTGACTGACGCACGCACGTTGAATAGGGTCGTTCAACGTGAAACAGA
The DNA here is from genome assembly GCF_021461385.2 of Schistocerca piceifrons. Taxonomy (NCBI): domain Eukaryota; kingdom Metazoa; phylum Arthropoda; class Insecta; order Orthoptera; family Acrididae; genus Schistocerca; species Schistocerca piceifrons. The sequence continues at coordinate 1,220,409,601 of NC_060138.1, forward strand.
CAGACCAGAGAGTATGGAGGAGATTTTGCAACGTTTTCATGACGTTAAGTTCATGACTAGCCTCGATCTGACGGCTAGTTACTGGCAAATAGAACTCGAAGAAGAATCTAGGCCATACACCGCCTTCTTGTTTGCGGGCAGGTGTTATCAGTATAGAGTACTGCCGTTTGGACTTAATATATCTGTGTCCGTATTCATCAGGGCCCTAGATAAAGTGCTAGGACCGGCTTTGAGTTCAAGATTAACTGTATATGTTGACGACCTATTGTTGGCCAATGCCACTTGGGATGACCATTGTGACCTGTTAGATGAAGTTTTTAGAGCATTGCGCCATGGCGGAATGACTCTAAAGCTAAACAAATGCGAATTTGTGAAGCAGAATCTGAAATGTTTAGGGCATGTAATTACCACTGCTGGTATTACGAAGGACCCAGAGAAACTAGAGGCAATAAGGAATTGTCCTCCACCCAAGTCTAGGAAACAGTTAAAAAGTTTTCTAGGGCTAACAGGATGTTACCGTAAATTTGTAAAAGGACAAGTGTTTAATGATGAAAATTTTAATAACCTCTTACGAAAAAATGTTCCGTTTGTGTGGACCGACGGGTGTCAGGCCGCTTTCGAGAGATTAAAAGACGAGTTGTTAAGATCTAACATACTATTTCATCCTGATTTATCGCTACCCTTCCATCTGGGAACGGATTCGTCGAATTACGGGGTGGGGGTAGAACTGTTCCAAGAAGTTGGTAAAGGAGAGGATAAGGAACACCGGACTATAGCGTTCGCGAGTCGAACTTTATCAAAAAGTGAGCGAAACTACACGATTTCTGAGAAAGAGTGTCTCGCTATCGTGTGGGGATTCAAGAAGTTCAAGGGTTACCTATGGGACCGTAAGGTGATTATTCATACGGACCATAAGGCGCTCACTTATCTGAAGGATTGTAAACTACTTCACGAAAGACTGACTAGGTGGTCGCTGTATTTACAGCAATTTAACTATGACATCTGTTACGTAAAAGGGACCGACAATTGCGTAGCGGATGCGCTGTCGCGGTTGCCCGAGTCTAATCAAGATGTATTGAAAGATGAGTCAGATGGAGTGGTCAAATTATACTATTTTAAAGAAGTTGAGGGACGCAAATTAATAGTGAACATCTGTAAGAATCTACGTCGTCATCAGAACGAGGATGGTTGTTTAAGTATGGTGAAAACCCGATATGACGAAAGGAGTCCAGAAGGAGAGAAATTAAGGAAGAATTACAAGATATACGATCATATCTTGTACATACGTAAGGGTGAAGATAGTAATATTTGGCGGGTATGCTGGCCCACCAAATACGTCACGGAAATAATAGACTACTACCATTTGGCGTATGGTCATTGTGGACCAAAGAAATGTACGGAAAAGCTGAGTGAAGTAGTGCATTTTAACAACATGTTAAAACGCGTTACTGACAGAGTGAAAACTTGCGATTTATGTCAGAAGGTGAAGGTTACCAACTGTACGAGTCGTGGTCCTATGCAAAGTATAAGGCCTAATGACACCTTTGAATTACTCTGCGTGGACTTGTACGGACCTTTGCCCAAGTCATCAGGAAACTTTGCCTACATTTTAGTAGTGCTAGAAGCTTTTTCCAAGTGCATCAAACTATACCCGATTAGGAAAGCTACAGCCAAAGCGGTCTATAGCAAGCTTGTGAACGATTATTTTGTTCATATTGGTAATCCCAAGGCGATTCTATCAGACAATGGGGCACAATTTACTTCTAAGTTGTGGAATGAAGGCATGGAAAGTAATGGGGTCGATGTGATCCATATTTCAGCTTATTGTCCGGCTGGGAATCCCGCTGAGAGGTATATGCGCGAGCTGGGCCGACTTTGCCGTACCTATTGCCATCACAACCATAGGGCATGGGGCAAATATATAGCAGTATTTGAGAGAATTATGCACACATTGAGACATGAATCTACGGGATTTTCTCCAGAGGAAATCCTGTTGGATGACAGAAGTAAAAGTTTAGTGGAAGAGATAATCAAATTCCCTCCACGGATTGACATTAGTATTGGTGTGAAAAAAGATCGTTTGCGAGAAGTAATGAAGCTAAAAGCCGATGCTCGCATACGTCGTCATGACGCTAAAGCGCGTTTTGCTAAGTTTGCAATCGGAGACTTAGTACTTGTAAAAGCTCATGAGAAATCGAGCGAGATAGACAATGAAATCTCTAAATTTAAGTTTGTTTATAATGGACCATATAAAGGCATTGGTAAACCTCACACAAATGCTTATTGCTTAGAGTATCCAAGCTCTGGAAAACTATTAGGTAAACGGAACGTTGTACACTTGAAATTGTACCAACCTAGGATTGATTAATACCACAGAATGGGTAATTTGTACAGTATGCAAATATAGAGTGTAAGATTTAAACGATTTGCTAGGTTGCCATGCTTTTGCCTGTCCAAGAGAACATTAAAGAAGTTGTAATTAATAAGTAATTTATTTTTACTAAATGATTTAAGAGAGAGTGATTATTTATCAGTTGAAAAATCCAAGCTGCTAGTTTAAGTTTTCAGCTGAGTCACAGTAGATTAAGCAATGTAAATATGATTGTGTAACTAGCTGTAAGATTTCACGAATATGTGTTTTACTAGTCATTGCCGATGTACTTAGACACTGTTTTAAGTTTCAGGCTAGTACATGCGTGTGATGATGGACAGTGTTGAGTTATCCACTGTGATAGTATTAAGGGACTCCTTGTGATTACTCGGGAGTGAGTTTTTCCGAAAGATTTCAGTGAAACGGACGTTCTCGAAATGCCGTTACACAGGCGAGTGAGATCAAGCGTGCCGCACAGGCGGGCGCAACAACACTGGCGAGGCGGAGCCGCTGTCGGCTCTTGTGCCGGTCGGCATTCTTTGTACTTGCGGGTACGGAAGGCGGAGTTGTTTTTCTTCCCGGACAGCCTATGTGAAAGAATTCTGTTGTCAATATTTATGTTTTTTGTCGATCTGCTGTATATTATTTTCTTGTTTAGCGTTAAGTGGACTCTCATGACGAGAATATTAATTATGAAAAGGTTATATAAAATGTGTATTCTATGTAATTAATTATTAATTTGCGTATTTTAATATACCTGTTTTTTATGACCATGTACTCTGGTTAATTTTGTAAATAGAATTCCATTTCTTGATACTGTTAGGAATTTTGATGATTTTAGAATAGCTAAACCATTTTCTATGTTTTCTATGAATTTTAATATGTTGTCAACCTGTTTTCTTTTGCGTAAGATGACAGAGTGGAATAAGATTAGGACTGTCTCCACTCAATTATTATGGTCTAAAAATTGATTTATGTTTAATTAGACGAATTCTAAATTTTGTTGATGTTTTGATCATATGCATTCCCGCTGTTTCTTTTTTGGGACATTTTCTCAGTCTGTTTACGTTACACGAACATCCTCAGACAATGTGGGGCACGTGTAACGCCGGAAATGCATATCCTCCTATTTCCATATATTGCACTGCAAATTTTTTCCTTATTTTGTTACCTGAAGATATAACATTTCTGTGTCTTTGTATATTGTAATTGTTTTACTATTTGTATATATATGGATTTATGTCGATTTATAATTGGTTTGTTTTGTGAATATTATTTGTATTTATACGCTGGGTCTGGCCTAGGGAAAACTATGCTATCGAACGAATACATCGATAGGTCGTGTGGAGAACCAAAGTGTTTAGGATCTTTGGTAGTGTTAACTCTGCCGCGTGGAGCGCGGGCAGAGGGAGAGTCTGGCTGGAGTAGGGCGGTGGAGCAGGTGTGTTGTGTGACGCTCCCGCGAGTTGCCGCGCTTTCGGGGTTTGGCAGCATGTAATTGCGCTCGACTTGCTATGTTAGTTTCTGACACGGTGTCGCGGACGGGAAGCATTAGCTGGCGCACATCAAGAGCCCGTTTCGCCTGGTGACCGTGTCGAGAAGAAGGCGCGCCAACATCCAGCTTCTGCAACAGCGACGGCCGACAATGAGTGACTGTCGCCACCTCCTCGATCGACGGCTTCAGACCTTCAGTCAACCAACAAGGAAGACTGGAAGCATGTAAAGTTTTAGAACTGTATGGCAGACCTCAGCTTTTCAAACTGTTCCATTTTCATAACTAAATTACAGCAACGTAGCATGAACCTTTGTTGCTCATTGTCCCAATTGCATTACCAAGCAGGGTCCCTTCCTTTTCCGGAATAAACCCGAGTGTCGTTGAAATTCAAACGCCAGCATCATTCGATTTCACTGCTTTAATTTCAAAGTTCAGTTAAGGTATTCACAGCTGGCTACAATATTTAGATTACACAAGCACAAATTAAGTGTGCGAGTTTTGTTAGGATATTGTAGCTTACCTGTGACTGCAGCTCAGCTTGGTACATACTAAATTTTACTATTGTTAATTGTTCAGAATCATTTAATTCAAGTTCAAAGTTAAATCTCTTATTTCTAAATTGCGTAGATTCAAGTAGCTTTTGAAATGATTGTTGAGGTAGCCCAAGACTAACCGTATTTTACTGAATTTCGATGTGTTTCAGAAACAAAGTTCACTATTAATTTCAGTCCCCAAATTAACTTTCAATTTTCCGGTTTTATTAATTCTTATGCTAAATTAAGTCAGAGTTTAGTGAAATTTATTACTTCTGACAAACTTTCAGTTTTCACACTACACGTGTCAACCTTCAGTTGCCACGCTTCTAGTGCTAATTATTTGTGTAATAACCTTTCTTTTTCAGTTACTATAGTAATTGTTCATAGGACTGGCGATCGTAATTTCCCCCAAATCTCAAATATCTAATTACCGCTACTTAATTGTTAACGTAACGGCCGCACATTTACTTTCTTTATTAACTTTACCCCATTTCAAAATTAATTTCCACCAGTTTCATTTGCATTTTTCCTTTCATTTAGATGTAACCCTTTCCTCCCTCTTTACCGACAAATTAACTTCGGTGACGATTGCTTTTCCCAAATTTCCATTAGGTACACGCGGTTTAATTTTTCACTGTCATTAAGGTCGATAAGTGAAGGGGAGGTTACACATTGACGTCTGCATCCTCATGCCGTGGCTTTTTGCTGATTCTCCCTCCTTTGAGGAATAGTTTGCCACCCCAAGGACAAGAGAGTGCCCTGAAATTCCGTTCGTTCCTCCGTCTTCTTTCTCAAAGCTGTTGGCAGAACGAGGGCGACTTCTTATGCCGGAACACCTTGGCCGCCATTGCTGATGGTTTTTATTCAATATTCAAGTAGTGGCAATTTCGAAACGGGAACCCAGGACATTTTGGTTGGTAGTTAATCACACTATCTGTAGACCACGCGAGCCGGTAACTAAATAAATTCACCAATGTTAGAACAAAACATCCAGAACCTGAAGAGCGCGCAATTACGCGACTTCACTCAACCACTGCTAGTTGGCTTCTCATTTCGGTCTGTCTGCCGTCCTCCTGGTTTCAAAGAAAATGCGTTCCAGGAACGAAGCACAACAGGGCTAACTGCCAGCCCTCATAACGACCCTGTCCTCTGTGCCTGCTGCTACGGACTTCTAGAGGAAAGGCGTTCCACAAAGGGAAATACGTCACGGAATAACTTACCACCTCTCTGGACTAATGTCTCTCCTATTTCGCTATTAAATATCACTCTTTTCAAAATATCAAATTATTATTCCCTCAGGAAGAGTTCAGACTTTATAGAAATGTTTCATTTAAATACTTAAAGAAATAACCGCAGCATTTCTCCCCATATTCATACTGAACTATTCATTACTAACATTATAACAAACGAGTCGGTCATTGCAGGAAGGTTACGTGTCAAATTTCTACGAAAGTAAGTTATATATCGGAACTGGATGATGAAGGATAGTCAGATTAACACATTCTACAAGGGCAGTAGTCAACCATCAAATAGCGTCAATGTCTTCACGCCATGCTGAAAGGCCATGAGTCATTGATTCGTGCTCTTTTCGTAATTACTGTGTAGAAGTGTCTTTAATTGAAAGCAATAGCCAATGGTGGCATCTTGCTTCTTTCACTTCTTCTTGTTAAGTTTGACAAAGTTAGCAATCCAGTCAGTGGTTCACTACAGAAGATTCAAAATTTTTTTCACTACAGAAGGTCCAAAACTTTTTATTGTAAAATTTGTGAATTTTTTGAACGCAGTGAAAACGAAACTAATATATGGGAGATGAAGTTTGACTACATGCAAATTTTAGTCTTACCAAACATCTCTGTTGAGGATATCTTTTTATCTGAAAAAGCTACAGATAAATGTTTTTAACATACATAATTTGAAAAGTAAGCATACACTTTTACGGGTAGCATGAAGGCGAAGCCAAGGAGTTTATGTTAAAACAACAGTCAAGATCGCAAAAACACATATTTATTATTACCGTTTTCGGCATATGTTAAAACCATCCTCAGGTATTTTGGGCCCCTATGGTCGGTACTGGAGGCTCCTCGGTTTTTTACGTGATCACGATTGCAGACTGTGGTATCACGTGAAAAACCGAGGAGCCTCCAGCACCGGCCATAGGGGCCCAAAATACCTGAGGATGGTTTTAACATAAGCCTAAACCGGCAATGTTATAGAAAGGGAAGAGGATCTACATAAAGATGAAATGGGAGATATGATACTGCGTGAAGAGTTTGATAGAGCACTGAAAGACCTAAGTCGAAACGAGGCGCCGGAGTAGACATCATTCCATTAGAACTACTGACGGCCTTGGGAGAGCCAGTCCTGCCAAACTCTACCGTCTGGTGAACAAGATGTATGAGACAGGAGAAACACCCTCAGACTTCAAGAAGAATATAATAATTCCAATCCCAAAGAAAGCAGGTGTTGACAGATGTGAAAATTACCGAACAATCAGTTTAATAAATCACAGTTGCAAAATACTAACGCGAATACTTTGCAGACGAATGGAAAAACTGGTAGAAGCCGATCTCGGGGAAGATCAGTTTCGATTCCATAGAAATGTTGGAACACGTGAGGCAATACTGACCCTACGACTTATCTTAGAAGAAAGATTAAGGAAAGCCAAACCTACGTTTCTAGCATTTGTAGACTTAGAGAAAGCTTTTGACAATGTTGACTGGAATAATCTCTTTCAAATTCTGAAGGTGGCAGGGGTAAAATACAGGGAGCGAAAGGCTATTTACAATTTGTACAGAAAGCATATGGCAGTTATGAGAGGCGAGGGGTATGAAAGGGAAGCAATGGTTGGGAAGGGAGTGAGACAGGGTTTTACCCTATCCCCGATGTTATTTAATCTGTATATTGAGCAAGCAATGAAGGAAACAAAAGAAAAGTTCGGAGTAGGTATTAAAAACCATGGAGAAGAAATAAAAACTTTGAGGTTCACTGATGACATTGTAATTCTGGCAGAGACAGAAAGGCACTTCTGAGAGTAGTTGAACGGAATGGACAGTGTCTTGAAAGGAGGGTATAAGATGAACATCAACAAAAGCAAAACGAGGATAATGGAATGTAGTCGAATTAAGTCGGGTGATGCTGAGGGAATTAGATTAGGAAATGAGGCACTTAAAGTAGTAAAGGAGTTTTGCTATTTGGGGAGCAAAATAACTGGTGATGGTCGAAGTAGAGAGGATATAAAATGTAGACTGGCAATGGCAAGGAAGGCGTTTCTGAAGAAGAAAAATTTGTTAACATCGAGTATAGATTTAAATGTCAGGAAGTAGTTTCTGAAAGTATTTGTAAGGAGTGTAGCCATGAATGGAAGTGAAACGTGGACGATAAATAGTTTAGACAAGAAGAGAATAGAAGCTTTCGAAAAGTGGTGCTACAGAAGAATGCTGAAGATTAGATGGGTAGATCACGTAAGTACATAAGTAATGAGGCGGTTGTGAATAGAATTGGGGAGAAGAAGAGCATGTGGCACAACTTGACTAGAAGAAGGGATCGGTTGTTAGGACATGTTCTGAGTCATCGAGGGATCAGCAATTTAGTATTGGAGGGCAGCGTGGAGGGTAAAAATCGTAGAAGGAGACCAAGAGATGAATACACTAAGCAGATTCAGAAGGATGTAGGCTGCAGTAGGTACTAGGAGATGAAGAAGCTTGCACAGGATAGAGTAGCATGAAGAGCTGCATCAAACCAGTCTCACGACTGAAGACCACAACAACAACAACAAACCGGTAATAATAAACAGATATTGCGATCTCGACTGTTGATTTAACCTAAGTATAGCACCAGATCGCTGCGCTCCACACAAAATGTAGTCTAAATTTATGAAGCCAGGAAAGATGAAATGAAATTTCTTTACCTGCCATTATTTCCAATAGCATATATGAAAAGATGTGAATGAGCTTCACCAGTTCTCCAGTGGGTGTGCCGGGCAGAATGATAATAACACAATGATAACATTTATGTGACACTGACAACAACTGGGAGATTTAAGAAAATGAATCATTACTTCCCTATGAAAGGATATAGTTTTCTCCAAAATGAGAGAGATGGGACGGCAAAGACTTTGGAGAACCATCATGATAGTGAAGAGTATGCCATAACGATGAAAAAAGGCATAAAGAAAATCCTCAATGGAAACTGTTGAGGACGTTGCTATATTAGTATTCGAAAAATGGTGCCCCTATCGTTGTTCAAATCAAATGGTTCAAATGGCTCTGAGCACTATGGAACTTAACATCTGAGGTCATCAGTCCCCTAGACTTAGAATTACTTAAACCTAACTAACCTAAGGACATCACACACGTCCATGCGCGACGTAGTATTCGAACCTGTGACTGTAGCAGCAGCGCGGTTCCGGATTAAAGCTCCTAGAACCGCTCGGCCACAGCTGCCGGCACCTACCGTTGTATTTTTAAGTTTTGCCTCTCTGAATCAAGCATGGGATAACTTCCCTTCTACGTGGCTGAGTTTAGAGTATGATGCACGTTATCCTGATCAAGTTTAGAAATTTGTGGTAAGGTCTTATGGGACCAAACTGCTGACGTCATCGGTCCCTAGGCTTACGCACTACTTAATCTAACTTAAACTAAGTTACACTAAGGACAACAGACACGCCAATGCCCGAGGGAGGACTCGAACCCGTAGGTACCCCAGACCACGCGGCTACCCCGCGTGACTCCCGGGCAACTGAAAACCGAGCAGTTCATTGATGGTACTGTCACAGAAATGTTTCAGGTCTTTTACAGCTTCACTAAGGATCTTGTACTTCACAATAACTTCGCGCATCCTGAAAAATGGTTGATAATCAGTTTCGAAAAATACAAGTTACATTGAAAGTAAGGTATGTTCCCCCCGAGGATATGGAATGTTTCGAGCAACTGAAAGAATGATCAATAGCAGGGGAACGAGCAATGACGATGGTGATCAAGAAGATTAACTTCTTTTCTTGTGTTCTGCTGCACTATTGTTATAAGAGGGGCAGCTACAGCTCAAAGAGTGAATAAAATAGAAATAGTCTGATTTGAGTTTGCAGCTCACCATATTTATTGATTTAGTAATAAAATCAATATGTCTTTTCCAAGGATAGCTTACATTTATTGTAACGAATAATTTTTCATGGAAGAAAGGCCGTGAGTCAGGAATTTTAAAATTCATTTTTATGCTAAACTATAAACTACAAAACAAAAATACACAGTGCTAAACAGTTGTTGAATACTCATTAACCACTGACATCGAAATAACAGTAAATACAGAGATGTTTTACGCTGTAGGTTGTTTTTGCCTTCTGCTGTAAAATTTTTCTTTTGTGACTGATGACTTTTTCGAAAGGACCGATTCAAATATTGACAACACACTACGTGAATGTAAAGGTGACGTCGTTCCCTTCCAAGATAAAGCTTTCCCAGACCGGCGCGGGAGAACCCGCAGAGAAGCCCCTACAACGAACAGATTCATACACAAGCCGCGGAGCATCAAAATTAGAAGATTAAGCTTTACTCCCACAGGATGAGACTGAAGTAAGATTTTAGATCTTTACAGCTCATAATACCTATTCTTATGCACCTACCTTTACCTCTCTATTCCTGTCTTCCAGGTTGCAATATTTCTTTGCCACAGGGAACCGGCAACGTCTTCAGGCAAATGCTAAGGATTCATATGTAAATTGTTCTACAGCAATAGAATATGCGGGATTTGACTGATAAAAATAAATAATACTCAAGGTGGTATTTATATTAAGCAATTTCCTACTTATTCAGAGGTAAAGTTACAATCCATAATAAAACATAGTAACGCCTGAGAGTATAAATAATGCATCTCTCCTGTATGGGATCCAGAAAACGTAACACGACTATTTTATCTCCACCAGACAAAAGATGAAAGGATCACCAGCGATAGAAGCGCTCTAAGATTGAATCCTTTACGAAAAAGATCATCATGGAACAATACAATCTCACGCTAAACTAGAAAAAGATCATCATAGAACAATATAATCTCCCGCTAAACTAAACAGAAAAATTACTAGGAGGATGCGTATGTAACACAAGCTAACCTACAGATCCGGAAACCATGTATCACGATGAAGAACAGGAAGATCTGTGAGTGATGCTAATTTCATATAGAATCACAGATTTCCTTCATTACAAGAGGTTTTCCTGATATTCCATCATCTTTTGGTCCTGCTTCCGGGACAGCAGTACATCTTAAAGGCTAGTCGGTGATGTAATTCTGAGTCCCAAAGTGACCCTACAATGAGGTGAGAGAAGTCATGGAATACCTCCTAATGCCATGTCGGACAGTGCAGCAAATCGACCTAGCATAGACTCAAAAAGTCACTGGAAGTTCCCTACGTAAAATTGAGCCATGCTGCCTCTTTAGCCATCCACAATTGCGAAAGTGTTGTCGGTGCAGGCTTTTGTGCAAGAACTGACCTCTCGATTGCGTCCCATAGCTGTTCGGTGGGATTCATATCAACATCTTCATCTACATTTATACTCCGCAAGCCACGCAACGGTGTGTGGCGAAGGGCACTTTACGTGCCACTGTCATTACCTCCTTTTCCTGTTCCAGTCGCGTATGGTTCGCGGGAAGAACGACTGCCGGAAAGCCTCCGTGTGCGTTCGAATCTCTCTAATTTTACATTCGTGATCTCCTCGGGAGGTATAAGTAGGGGGAAGCAATATATTCGATACCTCATCCAGAAACGCACCCTCTCGAAACCTGGACAGCAAGCTACACTACACCGCGATGCAGAGCGCCTCTCTTGCAGAGTCTGCCACTTGAGTTTGCTAAACATCTCCGTAACGCTATCACGCTTACCAAATAACCCTTTGATGAAACGCGCCGCTCTTATTTGGATCTCCTCTGTCAACCCGACCTGGTACGGATCCCACACTGACGAGCAGTACTCAAGTATCGGTCGAACGAGTGTTTTGTAAGCCGCCTCCTTTGTTCATGGATTACATTTTATAAGGACTCTGCCCATGAATCTCAACCTGGTACCCGCCTTACCAACAATTAATTTTATATGATCATTCCACTTCAAATCGTTCCGCACGCATACTCCCAGATATTTTACAGAAGTAACTGCTACCAGTGTTTGTTCTGCTATCATATAATCATACAATAAAGGATCCTTCTTTCCATGTATTCGCAATACGTTACATTTGTCTATATTAAGGGTCAGTTGGCACTCCCTGCACCAAGTGCCTATCCGCTGCAGATCTTCCTGCATTTCGCTGCAATTTTCTAATGCTTCAACTTCTCTGTATACTACAGCATCATCTGCGAGAAGCTGCGTGGAACTTCCGACACTACCTTCTAGGTCATTTATATATATATTGTGAAAAGCAATGGTCCCATAACACTCCCCTGTGGCACGGCAGAGGTTACTTCAACGTCTGTGGATGTCTCTTTATTGAGAACAACATGCTGTGTTCTGTTTACTAAAAACTCTTCAATCCAACCACACAGCTGGTCTGATATTCGGTAGACTCTTTCTTTGTTTATCAGGTGACAGTGCGGAACTGTATCGAAGTCAAGGAAAATGTCATCTACCTGGGAGCCTGTATCTAATATTTTGTAGGTCTCATGAACAAATAAATCATGCGATCTGGGTGGCCAAATAATTCGCTCAAATTGTGAATAATTTTCTTCAAACTAATCAGGAACAAATGCGGCCCCGTGACATGCCATGCCGCATTGCCGTCCATAAAAATTCCATCGTTGTTTGGGAAGAAGAAGTCCATGAATGACTGCAGATGGTCTCCAAGTAGGCGAACACAACCAAGTAAACACAGTCCGCATCATTATGGAGAGACCACCAGCTTTCACAGTGCCTTGTTGGTAACTTGGATCCATGGCTTCGTGGGGTCTGCGCCACCCTATAGTCAGCTCTTACCGAATGCCGGACATTTGCCACGCCAGACATTTGCCACACTTGCCCCTTCGCCAGATAGCTTGAGTAGCGATCCCTCAGGTAAGGGACGGCCTTCCTCGTACTTCTTCTGTCCACTTTCAAACCGCCGTCTCCACATCTTACTCGATACAACCTGTGCGTGAGGGACCTTCTTCGACATTTGGCAAAATGCAGAGCTTCTTTTCCGAATTCGAAATATTTATAACTTTTGGGAAGCGAAAGCAATACCGACGATTATGTCAGTATGTAATTAGTTCTGCCAAGTATAAATATAGAGTCCTCTGTCTGTACGGTAGTTTCCTTTCACGCTTACTGTTTGCGATGGAAACAGTCCATCGGCATGGGAGCTACAAGAAAGGAACGATGAAACGAGAATGCAAATGTACGCCAATCATTTCTTTTTTATCACTGCATTTGTGCCTACTTTAATTACTACAATTGCAAACCCAAAAGACAATAGGGAAAGAATAAATGGGTTTGTGAATGTTTGAAAAGAAGAACGACATATTCCATATTAATTTACTCTCTTAAAACAGTACTTAATAAAGTGTAGCGGGACAATGTTCAAAACATAACTGAAAACACGTTCACTAAATAGAGATAAGAATATCTATGATTGACATGTCATCTAAAGTCTACTTACAATTTTAAAATGTTAGAAATAAGGAAACGAAGTAATACAGAATGCTACCCTTGTAATGTACGTTGTTGTTCTACATTGTTTAGTTCTGGTATTTACAGGGTCACAGAGAAAGCATCTTAGGTTCTGGAGGGAAAAGCCGTAATTGTAATTATCTGCACTACAACAGTAACAAGAAGGATAACTTAAGGAAAAATAATGTAAGCTCACAATCGACTTTGAAGCAGATAGTTCCTGTGACTTAGTATGAGCAGTGGTTATATTCGACAACCGGAATTAATTAATAACTGGCTCCTTTTACCGACACCCTGTCTCAGATGAAACAGTTGCTGAACAGTTCAAAGAAAATAAAACTTGAGTCTCATCACGAATAGGTACCCTACTCATACAGTTATAGTTGGCAGTTACTTCAATTGACCTTCCGCATGTTGACAAAAATACATTTTCATACCCTATTGTAAATAGAAAACAACTTCCGTGATTGTTCTAAATGCTTTTTTTTAAATTATTTTTAACAATTAGCTGACGAGGCCAATCAAATTGTAAATGGTTAAGAAAACACACTTGACCTCTTAGCCACAAATAATCCTGAGCATCACGATGGATACAGGGATTAGTGAACACGCAGTCGTAGACAGGCTCACTTCCGTAACAAAGAAATTCACCAAAACTAAACGCGAAATATATCTATTTATAAAAGCAGCTAAAAATTCGGGTGACGTCTTTCTAAGAGATAGTCTCCAATCCTTCCAAACTATGTAAATGAAGACCATATGTGGCTTAAGTTCAAACAAATAGTATCAACAACACTCGAGATATCCATAGCAAATAAATTAATAAGGGACGGAACTGATCCCCCATGGCACACAAAACACGACAGAAAGCTGTTGCAGGAGCACCGCAAAAGGCACGTATATTTTAGACGAACGCAAAATATCCAAGATTGGTGAAGTTTTACTGAAGCTCGAAATTTGGTGCGGATTTCAATGCGAAATGCATTTAATAGTTTCCACACCGAAACTCGCTCTAGAAATGTGGCGGAAAATCCAATGAGATACTGGTCCCAGCGAAAGTAAACTAGCGAAAAGGCTCAGTAAGTACCTTTACTGCGCGACAGCGACGGTAATTTTACTGATGACAGTGCCACTAAAGTGGAGTTAGTAAATGCATTTTCCGAAATTCCTCCACCAAAGAAGAAGTAGTAAATATTCCAGAATTCGAAATGAGAACAGCTGAAAACATAATTTAGAAGTAGATATCCCTGGTGCAAAGCAACGGAAATTACACTGTCAGTGACAGAGGAAATGATCAAATATCTTTTCAAAAAGTCTCTAATGTATAAGAAAAGTAGGTCTAATACATTTGTTTCTGACGTTCGTTAGTAACAATTAATTTTCAGTAGTAAGCTCCTTGCTTTTACTGACCTGTTTAAAGATAATCAACAATTTAGTAAGAAATTTTAATTTTTAAAGGACTATATCTAAATGTACTTAAGTAGATTTACATCTACTATAAATGTTTGCAGCTAAACTTAAATAAAAAATATTTGAGGTGCCAAAATTGTCAACCTTAGCATCAGATCAGTTTTGGGATGTCAATTTTAGGGGAAATTCAAAGGTTCAGTTCCCATTTTCTTTTACGAAAGCGTATACTATGAGTTTAACACCCCATGATATTTTAGGTGATAGTTGCGATTCTGAAGCTTCAGAAAATTATTTTAGAACTCACAATTATTTAATAGTATGGCCATAATATTGGAAGGTAGAAAAAAGTTATCTTAACGTGACAACAATAGGGATATTTTTGTGAGGCTTGAAAAACATTTTAATTTTTACATTAAAGGCTAATTCGCATCACACTTTGCACAGGCTTTGGACCGTGAAAATGATAAATGACCATCTACCATTCTGGCGCGTGTAAAATCAGCCTAAACACGCTGAACTAATGTACACTCTATTTACAATTACAACTTAATATCAACTTCGATAATGATCCTTCAATGTTTTAATAATTTTATCTCAGTAACCTGCGAGGACTCAGTGGTCTTCATAGTTTTTAATACATTATTTTTAACGCATTTTAGTCCAGTTTCTGAATATGGGCAATGACTTTCAGGAAAGGCCTAATGTTCCCAGTCTCTTCATAATTCTTTACGGTTCTCTCTATCCTGTCGTCCAGCTTCAAGTACTTCTTCTTCCTCTTCTTAACTACAAGATTTATTTCCAATTTCTTGTACATGCAATCTGTGAGCTCTGCTTCCTTTTTCAAGCACTCCACCAAGTAGTTGATTTCAGGGTGAGGGTTTCCAATAATACTATTTATTTTGTTGTGCCACCCTTCAACAGCATTCGTCGTTCGGTGCCTTTTTCCGTAACAGTCCCACATTTCTATTACGATATCCTCATTCTCTAGCCAGTTATCCACAAAGTAGTCAAAAACTTGAGAGCTTCTGCATGAATCTCAATCCATCCATTGCTTACATCCTCCGGTTTTACAACTGCCAGCGCTGCACACATGCTGACGTGAAGTCTTAAATCCTCGTTCTAGCGGTACTCCTCAATTAGACAAAGAACTCGAATTCTTCCCCACAAACGCTTCTTCATACGGAAATAGAATCCATTTATTTCAGTTGTGGGAAAAACTTGACGAATGGCCGATATCGCAGCTGCCTCAAAGCCCACCTTTACTTGTTTAGGACACCACTCAGAGACTGCCTGTTTTATCAGACGAAACAGACGAACATATGTGTCTTTCTTCTTATTAGGGAGAAGTGCAAATACAGTAGGAAGAATGTTTGTTTCTTTAATCGGGCCTCCTAAGTCTACGTGTATGGTGTAGATCTGTGCAAACTGCTTGCTGCATCTCTTAAATGTTCCATCCATAAAAAAATGGGAACATGTTTATAAACTTTCTTTTCCTTTGCTTCCACTAAAAATCATTATTCTCACCTGTAATCTATCGTCTTCCAGAAGAAAACTACTGCCATCTCTCATTTTTAATAGATCTTCGTGAAGATCAATTTCGTAAGAGTTCTTAGGCTCTTGTTGGTTCCTCCGTTCTTGACTCCATCGACGACGCATGGTTCTTTTCATAG
Source organism: Schistocerca piceifrons (assembly GCF_021461385.2). Classification (NCBI taxonomy): domain Eukaryota; kingdom Metazoa; phylum Arthropoda; class Insecta; order Orthoptera; family Acrididae; genus Schistocerca; species Schistocerca piceifrons. Next base: position 1,220,425,703 of record NC_060138.1, read on the forward strand.
ATTCTGAATTAGGCATCACTGTAACAAAGTCATAAACTTTATTATGTAGATTTCCCATTTCATCCGCGTATATCTCCGATAACTGTGTAGTTTCTTCTCGAGACCGTCTCTTCGCCCTTTCCACTTGCTTTCTCACTTTCAGAGCCGCATCGTCAGGTGGTCCACAGATATGTTCTAATACGCTCAACACTTCTCCGATCCTCGAAAGCAGCTTTCCCTTGCAATGATTCGCTTTTCAGCGTAAGCACATCCATGTAACAACACCCTCTGTTTAAGATACGCGTAACCTTTTTAATGAGCAGGAGGCAACCCTTGTTCGTTGCAATAACTTCCATACTGATGGTCACGTTAGGAACTTCGAAAGCAAACTGGGTGGGCGGGTGAGGAGGAGGAGGGGAGGAGGACGGGGACGGGGGGGGGGGGGGGGGAGACAAGGGGCCCAGTCCTTCAGGTAAAACCGTGGCAAATGTCCGGACACCGCTCTTACCAACTGAAATCGGCGCTCATCTGACCAGGCTACTGTTTTACAGTCGCCTAGGGCCCAACTGCTGCAGGCGATGTCATGCTGTTAGCAAAGGCACTCTTCTGCTGCCGTGCCTCATTAACGCCAAATTTCGCCGCACTGTCTTATCGGATACGTTCGTCATATATCCCACATTGTTTCCTGCTGTTATTTCACACAGTGTTGCTTGTGTGTTCAAATGGTTCAAATGGCTCTGAGCACGATGGGACTTTACATCTGAGGTCATCAATCCCCCGAACTTAGAACTACTTAAACCTAACTAACCTAAGGACATGACACACATCCATGCCCGAGGCAGGATTCGAACCTGCGACCGTGGTGGTCACGCGGTTCCAGACTGTAGCGCCTAGAACCGCTCGGCCACCACGGCCGGCGCTTGTGTGTTAGCAAAGACAACTCTACGCAAACGCCAGTAACCACGGTCGTTATGTGAAGGCCGCCGGCCACTGACTTGTCCGTGGTGAGACGTGATACCTGAAATGTGATGTTCTCGGCACATTCTTGACAATGTGAATCTCGGAATATTGAATGCCCTAACGATTTCCGAAATGTAATGTCCCAAGTGTCTAGCTCCAACGACGATCCCGCGTTCGAAGTTTGTTAATTTCCATCATGGGGCCATAACCACGTCGGTTACCTTCTTACATGAATCACCTGAGTACAAATGACAGCTCCCCCAATGCACTGTTCGCTCACGCTGTGTGTACGTGATACCACCGCCATCTGTATATGTGCATATCACTATCCCGTGACTTTTTTGTGATCCTAGCGCATATTTATATGCTGAAAAGGTAAATCTCAGAGACGCGAATGTATACTGTGGAGAAAAGTACGCGCAGCAGGCGCAACAGTCCATGTCATAGGTGAAATTTATGAGTACAAGTTAAAAATGTAGCAAACACCGAATCAAAAAATACGCAGTGCTTACCAATTATGTGTTTGATTATTAAAATGGATAGCAATATTGCTGGAATTCCAAGAGCCGAGCGGTCCAAGGCGCTGCAGTCATGGACTGTGCAGCTGGTCTCGGAGAAGGTTCGAGTCCTCCCTCGGGTATGGGTGTGTGTGTTTGTCCTTAGGATAATTTAGGTTAAGTAGTGTGTAAGCTTAGGGACTGATGACCTTAGCAGTTAAGTCCCATAAGATTTCACACACGCACAATTCCAAGCGTCGAAGTCTCAGACACATAACCGCTCCAAGAGCGCAGACGTAAAATGAATGGTTTCCGATAGCTGAGTGGTCAGCGTGACGGATTGCCGTCCTACGGGCCGGGGTTCGATTCCCGGCTGGGTCGGGGATCTTCTCCACTCACTTGTCTTCATCACTATTTCATCCCCATCCGGCGCGCAGGTCCCCCAATGTGGCGTCGAATGTAATAAGATCTGCAACATGGCGTCGAATGTAATAAGATCTGCAACAAGGTGGCCGGACCTGTGTTTGATTATTACAATGGATAGCAATATTGCTGGAATTCCAAGCACCGAGCGGTCCAAGGCGCTGCAGTCATGGTCTGTGCAGCTGGTCCCGGCGGAGGTTCGAGTCCTCCCTCGGGTATGGGTGTGTGTGTTTGTCCTTAGGACAATGACGCCAAGCGCTCATTTCCCTGAGGGTCTAGATGAGAGCCCTCGTTTCCATTGAGCAGCTTGTCTGCCAACAGTACTTCGCAACTTCTGCATCTACATCTACATACATACTCCGCAAACCACCATAGGGTGCGTGGCGGAGGGTACCTCGTACCACAACTAGCATCTTCTCTCCCTGTTCCACTCCCAAACAGAACGAGGGAAAAATCACTGCCTGTATGCCTCTGTACGTATCTTTCTGGTCTTTCCGCGAAATGTAAGTTGGCGGCAGTAAAATTGTACTGCAGTCAGCCTCAAATGCTGGTTCTCTAAATTTCCTCAGTAGCGATTCACGAAAAGAACGCCTCCTTTCCTCTAGAGACTCCCACCCGAGTTCCTGAAGCATTTCCGTAACACTGGCGTGATGATCAAACCTACCAGTAACAAATGTAGCAGCCCGCCTCTGAATTGCTTCTATGTCCTCCCTCAATCCGACCTGATAGGGACCCCAAACACTCGAGCAGTACTCAAGAATAGGTTCAAATGGTTCAAATGGCTCTGAGCACTATGCGACTTAACTTCTGAGGTCATCAGTCGCCTAGAACTTAGAACTAATTAAACCTAACTAACCTAAGGACATCATACACATCCATGCCTGAGGCAGGATTCGAACCTGCGACCGTAGCGGTCGCTCGGCTCCAGACTGTAGCGGTCTCCTTTACAGATGAACCACATCTTCCCAAAATTCTACCAATGAACCGAAGACGACTATCCGCCTTCCCCACAACTACTATTACATGCTTGTCCCACTTCATATCTCTCTGCAATGTTACGCCCAAATATTTAATTGACGTGACTGTGTCAAGCGCTACACTACTAATGGAGTATTCAAATATTGAAGGATTCTTTTTCCTATTCATCTGCATTAATTTAAATTTGTCTATATTTAGAGCCGGCCAGTGTGGCCGTGCGGTTAAAGGCGCGTCAGTCTGGAACCGCGTGACCGCTACGGTCGCAGGTTCGAATCCTGCCTCGGGCATGGATGTGTGTGATGTCCTTAGGTTAGTTAGGTTTAATTAGTTCTAAGTTCTAGGCGACTGATGACCTCAGAAGTTGAGTCGCATAGTGCTCAGAGCCATATATTTAGAGTTAGCTGCCATTCTTTACACCAATCACAAATCCTGTCCAAGTCATCTTGTATCCTCCTACTGTCACTCAACGACGACACCTTCCCGTACACCACATCATCAGCAGCAAAAAGCCGCACATTGCTATCCACCCTATCCAGAAGATCATTTATGTGGATAGAAAACAACAGCAGACCTACCACTTCCTTGACTATTGAATCCAAATAGCATGAGGCTGTTTCCAATATCTTGAATTATCCCCGTAATCCGTGTAATGACAAAATGGAGTAGAACTTTCAGCCACCACGGATTTAATTCGATGCACTGTTCTCGTGCAGTGAGTGTCGTTTGACCTGACAATTTTTAGAAAAATTATGTACGCTTGAGAAGGTCCTGCTGACAACAGCGGTCGCTTCGCCTTTATCGTGAAGGAGGCTGCCATTTCCAGATTTTACGCCTCTCATGAGACAGAACTACGCTCGCGCCGGTTTTTTGCAGCGTCCTGCTTTTTACACGACCGGCCGTAACAAGCCCCCAGCGAGGTCAGCGGGGATAACGAGAATAAAGCGGCTCTTTATGGAGCTACGGAACGACCCGCGTATAACACAATAAAAGAGGCCCGCCTTCCGCGAACTTGTCGCCAACTGCGTAGCTGCTTCCGATAGCGGAATCTTTTTTTCCTGTTGCGCATTTCGGTGGCGCTGCAGCAGACCGTAACCGCCGTCCAAGTCGCGATAAGAAGGGCCATTATGGTAAGAACAGAAGCCTTTTCATTTAACGTCCCTCCCCTAGCGTTATCGCAGTCACGCGCGCTCCGTAATGTTTCGACATTCTCCGCTAAATACTGCATGCGGCCGTTGGAATACTATACCGCGTTCTGACGGCGCTCGTGTTAACGGGGCCTGTCTGCGCGATCTTCCGATGACGTCAGTGCCCATTAAGTCTCGTACAGAGAAGTTGTGGTCAATCGTGCTGTGACTAAGCACACCCGACGAAACAATAGCGACCTCTGAAGACATCACGCCAATACCGTGTTACAGTGCACCTAGCCCTGGCGACGAAGACAATTCAGTTTCTTTAGAAGGGAAAGCAGAAAGGTGGAAGGAGTATATAGAGGGTCTATACAAGGACTATGTACTTGAGGACAATATTATGGAAATGGAAGAGGATGTAGATGAAGATGAAATGGGAGATATGATACTGCGGGAAGAGTTTGACAGGATACTGAAAGACCTTATTCGAAACGAGGCCCCGGGAGTAGACAAAATTCCGTTAGAACTACTGACAGCCTTGGGAGAGCCAGTCCTGACTAAGGTCTACCATCTGGTGAGCAAAATGTATGAGACAGGCGAAATACCCTCAGACTTCAAGAAGAATATAATAATTCCAATCGCAAAAGTGTTGACAGATGTGAAAATTACCGAACTATCGGTTTAATAAGTCATGGCTGCAAAATACTAGCGAGAATTCTTTACAGACGAATGGAAAAACGGGTAGAAGCCGACCTCGGCGAAGATCAGTTTGCATTCCGTAGAAATACTGGAACACGTGAGGCAATACTGACCCTACGACTTATCTTAGAAGAAAGATTAAGAAAAGGCGAACCTACGTTTCTAGCATTTGTAGACGTAGAGAAAGCTTTTGACAATGTTGACTGGAATACTCTCTTTCAAATTCTGAAGATGGCAGGGATAAAATACAGGGACTGAAAGGCTATTTACAATTTGTACAGAAACCAGATGTCAGTTATAAGAGTCGAGGGACATGAAAGGGAAGCAGTGATTGGGAAGGATGTGAGACAGGGTTGTAGCCTATCCCCGATGTTATTCTGTGGTGTCACCGCCAGACACCACACTTGCTAGGTGGTAGCTTAAATCGGCCGCGGTCCATTTAGTACATGTCGGACCCGCGTGTCGCCACTGTGTGATCGCAGACCGAGCGCCACCACAAGGCAGGTCTCGAGATACGGACGAGCACTCGCCCCAGTTGTACGACGACTTTGCTAGCGACAATACGGACGAAGCCTTCCTCTCATTTGCCGAGAGACAGTTAGAATAGCCTTCTGCTAAGTCCAGGGCTACGACCTAGCAAGGCGCCAATTGTAACAGTGCATGTATCTTACGAGTCTCATTTGTATAGTCAAGAGAGATGTATCACAAGGAGTGATTAAAAGTTAAGTATATTCCAAAGCTCCGTATTTTCTTGATAGCAGTCATAACGTATCCTGTTCCAGACTTGACGCCAGTCGGCGTGTGTGTACGCGTGCCTTTCGGCTCCCTTCTCAGTGTGGCGTAACTAGCTTGTTACGCCACAACATATTCAGTCTGTATATTGAGCAAGCAGTAAAGGAAACAAATGAAAAATTCGGAGTAGGTACTAAAATCCACGGATAAGAAAAAAAATTTTAAGGTTCGCTGATGACATTGTAATTCTGTCAGAGACAGCAAAGGACTTGGAAGAGCAGTTGAATGGAATGGACAGTGTCTAGAATGGAGTATATAAGATGAACATCAACAAAAGCAAAACCAGGATAACGGAATGTAGTCTAATAAAGTCGGGTGATGCTGACGGAATTAGATTAGGAAATGAGACACTAATAGTAGTAGATGAGTTTTGCTATTTGGGGAGCAAAATAACTGATGATGGTCGAAGTAGAGAGGATATAAAATGTAGACTGGCAATGGTAAGGAAAGCGTTTCTGAAGAAGAGAAATTTGTTAACATCGAGTATAGATTTAAGTGTCAGGAAGTCATTCTGAAAGTATTTGTATGGAGTGTAGCCATTTATGGAAATGAAACATGGACGATAAATATTTTGGACAAGAAGGGAATAGAAGCTTTCGAAATGTGATGCTACAGAAGAATGCTGAAGATTAGTTGGGTAGATCACATAACTAATGAGGAGGTATTGAATAGAACTGGGGAGGCGTTTGTGGCACAACTTGACTAGAAGAAGGGACCGGTTGGTAGGACAGGTTCTGAGGCATCAAGGGATCACCAATTTAGTATTGGAGGGCAGCGTGGAGGGTAAAAATCGTAGAGGGAGACCAAGAGTGTATACACTAAACAGATTCAGAAGGATGTAGGTTGCAGTAGGTACTGGGAGATGAAGAAGCTTGCACAGGATAGAGTAGCATGGAGAGCTGCATCAAACCAGTCTCAGGACTGAAGACAACAACAACAATAACAACTATTCGTCATATCCAGCTGAAGTGACCTATACATTATTAAAGTCAGCTGACTTACCAAACTGCGGGATGTTGATTTTTTTCTTTTTTGGTGTATGAGTTTATTGGCTTTCGCACAGTGCCCACTCAGCGGTTGGGGACACCAGTCTCACATCGGCAGCCACACGGCCTGATAGCCGGGCCATTTATTTCATAGCAGCACCCTTGTAAGGGCTTCTACGCTCCGTTTTGTTGCCCTTCATTGCAAACCATCCTGGGCTCATATTTCAACAAAATAATGCCTACCCGCACACGGCGTGAGTTTCTGCTGCTTGTCCTCATGCTTACCGAACCCTATCCTGTCCAGCATAGTCGCCGGATCTCTCGCCATTTGCAGACGTCTGGAGTATTGTGGGCTGGGCCCTCCAGTCAGTTCGGGATTTTGACGATCTAAGGCGCAAAATGGACAGAATTTCTCATGATATCCCCCAGGAGGATATCCGACAACTACGTCATCAATGCCAAGCTGAATAACCTCTTGAATAATGGCGAGAGGTTGACCTACGTGTTACTGACTTGCTACATTTGCAAAGCTCTTCCTCTTGAATAAATACTCCAATTTGTCTTAAATTATGATCATATGTTTGTCTGTACTCGCACACCACATCACTTTCTTTTTGTCTTCGAATGGCCGGTGAACTTATGTATGCCTGCCTCGTGTGGGAGGGGGAAAGAGATGTGAATTTTATTTAGATTCTATAAATGAAATGCAAGGAATGTTGTTCAACATATAAGAGGTTTATTCAGTGAAACTGCATTAAACTGTATAGGCAATAATTATTGAAATTTTAACAAATTCATTAAACATTCACTCAAAAATTATTCAAATAATGATAAATAAAAATAAAAAAATTGAGTAGCCAGATACTGTAGAAAGTAACAAAAAAAAAGAAACAAATAGAATGGAATTGACACCAAGAGCTCACAACAAGTGAATTATATAAGATGCCTGCCGCCCTGGTATTTGCCTTTTAATATGAGTATTGTGTGACTTCATTCTAATTTAACATATAAATAAATTACACGAGACAGGTTAACCTGGTGTAATAAATGAGGAAGGAACAAAACAAAAAACAAAACATCTGAACATATGACTTTCTTAGCGGGCAAACGGTGAATACTGTGCCTTGGGTCTTTATGAGCATCTAACACATTGAAAAGAAATTGAAGAAAGCGAAAGAAGAATGCGCAGCTAGGAAAGCGGGTGTTTTCTGTATTACCATGTCTAGAGGTCTGCGGATGCGGATAAAATCGTGACCGGCGCTGATATCCGCGGGTCATCTGCGGATAATGAGCAAGGCATCTGCCCAGTACGTATGTTGCAATGTTAGTTGAAAACTTCAAGTTTATTGACATTCTTGGAATCTTGCAGGGCCCGGGTAGAGCGGATGTCTGTTGTCCTCACCCCCTGGCTACGACAGACGTAGCTGTACCCAACAGACCTGCGTCTAATCCGTTTCCGCGACCGTGTCTTTTGTGTGGCCTGTGAAGTGCTCTCTGGGTGGCAAACCTGCCCACTGTCTACCACACAGGTTGTAAGTAGGCTGTTTAGGTTCTTATATTGGTAACACCGCCCCCACGTAGCGCTCTCTGTATGAAAATCACTGGCTGTGCTGTGTGCAGTCTGTGGCTAGTTTGCATTGTTGTCAGCCATTGTAGTGTTGGGCAGCTGGATGTGAACAGCGTGTAGCGTTTCGCAGTTGGAGGTGAGCCGCCAGCAGTGGTGGATGTGGGGAGAGAGATGGCGGAATTTTGAAATTTGTAATACTGGATATTATGAACTGCTATGTATATTATGAGTTTTCAACACTATTAAGGTAAATACATTGTTTGTTCTCCATCAAAATCTTTCATTTGTTAACTATGCCTATCAGTAGTTAGTGCCTTCCGTAGTTTGAATCTTTTATTTAGCTGGCAGTAGTCGCGCTCGCTGTATTGCTGTAGCTTGAGTAACGAAGATTTTTGTGAGGTAAGTGATTTGTGAAAGGTATAGGTTAATGTTAGTCAGGGCCACTCTTTTGTAGGGATTTTTGGAAGTCAGATTGCGTTGCGCTAAAAATATTGTGTGTCAGTTTATGCACAGTCATGTATAATTGTTCTAAGGGGACGTTTCAAGGTGCCCGTTGCAATTTTCCGCTGCCTTCAGTTAGCGCCTTGTAGTGATCGAGTGACAACGTGCATCGTTGCAAATATCAGTGAGAGTTCTTTCTTCAAATGAACACCATATCGATGGATACAATTTCGTGTAAGGTGAAAAAAGGTGATTTTACATTAGTGAAGGAAAACAAATTGAAATATCCAATTTGGAAAAAATTCCGATACATATTTGATGGCAACGGAAAGATAAAACATATAGTGGCTCGTTTTGCATGTAAAATATATTCCTACACTGGACACAAAACTGGAACTTCAAATTTGCTAAAACATTCGTGTGAGGCTGGACAAAGTAGCATAATTACTTATTTAAATACCAAGAGAGACGTGAAAGTTCGTGAAGTTCCGCCAAATTTGAAGACAGCCGCGACAGAAAAACTTATCAATCTTGTCAGCAAAGACATTTCACCATTCTAAGTTGCGTGTGGATCTGGGTTTCTCGAGACGGCACAGTTTCTTAATGATTTGGGGGCCAAGTACGGTACGGTGAGTGCTAAGGAACTGCTACCTCATCCAACCACCATATCCAGAAATCTGAAGGAAACGGCCGATCGTCTGCCTGAAACTGTCTCCGCAGAAGTAAAGAATACATTCAGAGATATAGGTGGAGCACTAAAAAAATGGTTCAAATGGCTCTGAGCACTATGGGACTCAACATCTTAGGTCATAAGTCCCCTAGAACTTAGAACTACTTAAACCTAACTAACCTAAGGACATCACACACACCCATGCCCGAGGCAGGATTCGAACCTGCGACCGTAGCAGTCCCGCGGTTCCGGACTGCAGCGCCAGAACCACACGGCCACCGCGGCCGGCTAGGTGGAGCACTAACTGTCGATTTATGAACTGATTCGTACCGTACAATAAATTATATGGGAGTGACTGCACATTATGTTAGTTATGAAGAAGTGAAACTTGAGGATCGAGTGTTGTGCACCAGGAATTTTGAGAGTGAGATTAAAAAAAAACAGGAGAAAACATTAAACTTGAATTAATTAAGATACTACGGTCGTTCGATTTATTCAGTGCTGTGAATAACATCGTGTTCGTTACGGATAGAGGTCCAAATATTGTGGCAGCACTTCACCAATACAAGAGGCTCTCGTGCTCAGCACACATTCTTAATACCGTGCTGGAGCACACGACTCGAGGAGACGCGAATGATGAAAAGAGTGACGTGCAGCACTAATAAATTCCTGTCGAGCTATCACAACTTTCTTTAAAAGATCTGGTCTTCAGAATCGCCTTCAGAAGTCATTGAAAGGAGGTATAGAAATACGATGGAACAGTAAATTGGATATTCACAATGGTTTGAAATTCTGTCAATTTTGTCAGAGAAAAATCAAGATAATTTGATTGATTCTATAGACAAGAGGATGTTGGAAGATATAATAACCTTTCTGACACCATTTAAAATAGCTTCTTGTTATCTCGAAGCCTCCAAAACCCCTACGCTTTATTTATATGTGTTTTGGAAGTTAAAACTTCTGTCCTTCCTTGAAAAAAATGATGGCGACAGCCCATTTCTGATAGATTTAATGAGTATAGCCAAATATATTTTAATCAGCAAATGGGACATAACAGTAACCCATAAACTTGCAACGTTTTTGAAACCAAAATATAAAAACCTAAAATTCCTCAGCAGTGCCGAAAAAGATGAAGTTGTAAAGGAAGCGAAAAATTATGTTGCGAGAAATTGTCCACAGTTAGAAAATAAGGACGAAACAACATCTGGAAATCCTGAAAAAGAAACTGGAGTCTGACGTACTTTTTAATGAATTTGAAGATTCCTCAGAAGATGAATCGACGAGAGATCTTGACTTTGCGTCACATGAAATTCTCAGATATACGAATGATAAAGTCCAATTGATAGCTTGGTGGCATGGACGTGAAAACGTCTATCCGCGGATTTCCAAACTCGCATACTTCGTGCACTGCGTTCCAACGTCCAGCGCGCCATCTGAGAGAAGCTTCTGTACTGCGGGACAAATAATGCAGGCCCGACGCACGTCTTTGAAGCCACAGACGATTGATGACATCATGTTCCTGCATAGTAATCTTCCAAAGTAAAAAGGTACTTGTACAGCTTCTCTTACTTCACTGTATTTTTTGAGCTTATCTGAATTAGTTACAATTTTTTTTTTTCATGTGATTCTTTCTTTTACAGAATTTGAATCAGAAGCAAGCAGAAGATGAAAATATTTAATCTGAAGCCTGTGAGTTTTTATTGTAATATTTATAGTAAAGAATTTCCTCGACATATTGTTAGTATTTTTACTATTCTCAACAAGAACATTTAAGTAGCATTAGGTGAAAGGAGGAAACATTTAACAAGCAATTTGTTTTGTTGTAATTTTCATATTACAGAGCTCAATTTTAAGTTTTTACTCTTTGCAACAAGAACATTCAACAGCTAACACGTCAATATTATTAAACTAGGTAATGATGATCTCATAAGTGCCTACCTAAGTTTTAGCGTGCACTACAGTAACATTTGCAGCCGCCGAGCGTTGTCTCTCTTTGTGAACAGTGAAACAGCCCGGCCGCAGCGGTGGCACGGCGGGCCTTGTAATTAATTGCAAGTGTGACTTCAAACTACGGCTCACGACCACCAACAAGCTGTGACTGCGATAGCCCGTGAAAGATTATTCTGATCACTTGGAAAACTTACAAAATACTCAAATCATCCAAAATAATAATGTGTCTTTTAATTTACCAGCCAATTAGTAAAGATAAGGGCTGAAAATCGCAACAAAATTGAACATTTTAACTGTAGCTCGGTATTGCTTAACAATGAACAGTGTCTAACATTTGAAGTTATAGGTCAGTGGTTTCTATATAGACATCTTGAAATCGTTTGCAGTTCCATTAAGCTCTGAAAAAAATTATTTTTTAACATTGAAAGTATTAACTGTGAAATCTACTGCAAATTTTGTCTTAGTAATTTAGACCAATGTTGAGGATGTTTTAAAGTGTGAAGAACTTTGTTTAGTTGAGAATGAAACAGACATTTCATTTATCGCTAGGTCTTAATTCGACAAATCAGCCAAAAGGTGAGGTTCGAGATTTCAGTCGTATTTTTAGCTAAAGCTAAATGGACTCCTAATTTCTATAACCACTGATTTTGTTGTCACTCTACGGAAGACGAGTTATTTCTTCCAGACAACGCCAATTATTGCTGGCAGTTTAACTTTTTCGCAGGTGCGCCAGCGTTTTGCAGTGTAGGCCTAATACTGCAAATATTTTCACCTGGAAATGACGAGGACTGAACGCGTAAGCTATAATATAATCATCAGCTGACATGAATGGCATCAAAAGTTGACAAATCCAAGCAGTGTGTTCAAAAAAACTGTCGGTAAATGATGCAATGTGCTAGTAACAGTTTAAAACCATCGTCATTTGCTGCTGCCTTGGCAGAAGAGCAGCGAAATATAATTGTTTCTATATACGTATTTTCATCATTTAATACTATTACATTGACTTTTGTTTTCTTAAATAGCGTTTCCAATCTCAGGAGATCCGATCCGCTACTGTGTGTGCTCCGGAGCGCCAATGCTTTCCTGTTTGGAATGGTTTGATTTAGAGTAGGTATAGAGCATTTCCTGTGATTTAAGAAGTCAAAAGTAGTTAAGTTGTCGCAGGAATGGCACCCTAACAATAACTATGTCATTACATACCATAATTCTAAGTACTACTGGCTATTACTATTAATTACTCATTCAAAACTTAAATACAGGGTGATTCAAAAAGAATACCACAACTTTAAAAATGTGTATTTAATGAAAGAAACATAATATAACCTTCTGTTATACATCATTACAAAGAGTATTTAAAAAGGTTTTTTTTCACTCAAAAACAAGTTCAGATATGTTCAATATGGCCCCCTCCAGACATACGAGCAATATCAACCCGAGACTCCAACTCGTTCCACACACTCTGTAGCATATCAGGCGTAACAGTTTGGATAGCTGCTGTTATTTCTCGTTTCAAATCATCAATGGTGGCTGGGAGAGGTGACCGAAACACCATATCCTTAACATACCCCCATAAGAAAAAATCGCAGGGGGTAAGATCAGGGCTTCTTGGAGGTCAGTGATGAAGTGCTCTGTCACGGGCTGCCTGGCGGCCGATCCATCGCCTCGGGTAGTTGACGTTCAGGTAGTTACGGACAGATAAGTGCCAATGTGGTGGCGCTCCATCCTGCTGAAATATGAATTGTTGTGCTTCTAGTTCGAGCTGAGGGAACAGCCAATTCTCTAACATCTCCAGATACTGTAGTCCAGTTACAGTAGCACCTTCGAAGAAAAAGGGACCAAAAACTTTATTGGCTGAAATGGCGAACAAATGTACAACTAAATGAAACTTTATAGCTCCCTTAATTTGCCGACAGATAGTGCTTAGCTCTGCCACTTTTCTTACCCGCGCAGACCTCTAACCATGTCCATAGCGTGGTCGGCGTGACGGTGGAGTCGGCTGATTCCGTGCGATTCCGTCAAGACTCTGCCGGCGACGTAGTTGATAGCGTCTAACATGCCCTACGCTGAAAATAGTGACCGGAACCTGCTGCTGGAAGTTATTATTACTGGATGACGGTATGCGTCCATCTGCAATTGCAAACCTACGCGAAACTGCATTAAACAAAGCTCAAAACTGTTCTAAGAGTACTACTGTCATTGGACATGTAGTAAATCAAAATGTGACCCTGAGTTAAGCTCTTGATAACGCGTACAGTGAGTGAAGCTCGCCTACTTAGATCTAACAAACTTTTCTCGCTACGCTGTTTGCGACGAATGCAAAGTGCATTGTCCCATGACAAGCGATAAGGGAATCCTTGCGAATTATCGGAAGCAGTCAAGAGTGAACCCCTGCCTCCTCAGAAGAAATATTTGGAATGCCCAATACTAGTGCGCTCCTCGCAGCTGGAGAGAGAGACAGCCATTCCCCTCCAGCGTCTTGTCTCCGCCCTTCCGCAAATTACGTAGCTCGTACTATTTTTCAAAATATAAAGAGAACTCCCTCAAACCAAATCCATCTAAGACACAGGTTAGCGCTTTCCACCTCCGCGCAAAACAGGCAAACAGGAAGCTGAACGTCACCTGGAATGGCAACAAACTGGACCATACGGACAAACCAACATACCTTCGTGTCGTGCTGGACAGATCATTGACGTACAGATATCACTGTGGAAAAACCTGCCAAAAAGTTGCTGCCAGGAACAATATTTAAAGAAGCTTTGCTTCTCCACGACAGAATATGCATGCCCTGTGTGGTCTCGATCCACACATGCCAAAAAAGTCACTATAGTCCTTAATGAAACATACAGGCTAACAACAGGATACATGAAACCCACTCCACTTGGGAAAATATACAAAGCAGCTGGATTCTCATCTCCTGAATCCCGAAGAATTGCGCGCGAACATACAGAAAAATTTAAACAGATTTTCGACGAGCACCACCCGCTGCATGGTTCTTCATGTGGACATAGCAGACTTAAATCCCGCAAAAGATTTCTCTCTAGTGAATTGAACGAGCCTCCGAAGGACTACTCTGCCTCGCGAGAAATACCCAGCGGCAGTACATCAAGCTGGATGATTTGGAGAACACTGAACCGCATCAGAACAGGCGTAGCACCAGTTAAAGCAAACCTAGTCAAACGGGGCTTCAAGGACGAAGGAGACAACAAATGCGACTGGTGTGAAGTTCAGGATATGGAACACCTTCTACAGTGTTCCATCTGCCCCACAAAGTGTACCCTTAACGAACTATGGGTTGAGAAGAGAGAAACATTGGACTTGGCCCGACATTGGGCTGAAAGGCTTTGAAACAAATCTCCGGGCACGAAAAAGTAAAGTAAGTTTCAAAGCGAACATTAGAGGTCCCTTTCAAAATTTCCTCCCTCCTTGCCGTCGCATTCCGCGAGGAAAAGAGAGTGATACTCTGTGTGAGACAGAGTATGCAATTAAACCAAGACTTCTCACTTTGAGTATTGCCGCTACGTTCCTAGGTGTTCTGCTCGCCGGCCGTTGTGGCCGAGCGGTTCTAGGCACTTCAGTCCGGAGCCGCGCTGCTGCTATGGTCGCAGGTTCGAATCCTGCCTCGGGCATGGATGTGTGTGATGTTCTTAGGTTAGTTAGGTTTAAGTAGTTCTAAGTCTAGGGGACTGATGACCTCAGATGTTAAGTCCCATAGTGCTCAGAGCCATTTTTTTGTTCCGCTCGCGGGAAACGGCCAAAATTCCCCGGGCCACTTGAGATTCTTGGACAACCAAGTCGTGCTGTGGCTATTCAACTCGCCGCTCTGTCCGCGTTACCTAGAATCCTGACAAAACTGTTTTTGGCTCTAAGTTTGTAGCTTCCGCTGCTTCGGGCACACGTGCGAATGCCCACGGCTTCCCTTGGCAGTGTGTTGATGTATGCAGCGTCTTCGCCTGTCGCTAATCCTCTGGGGGCCTGCCCTCTGTGAAGCGTGCCGACAGAGGCGCGTGACCACCTCTCGGCCGTGGGCGCACTACCTGTGTCCACCTGGCCGCCGGGCTTCCCAGCTAGGAACGCATCAGAAGAATTGCTTTCATGCACAAAGTGTACCAAGTTCGCAAAGAGAAGAATCATAGCCCTTTACCGATGCTTAATGACACAATAATTCACCTCCATCACACTTCATATATTGCAATAAACTAATGACTGATGTTAAAAGCAGTTATCTCCTTTAATTATAAACACGAAAAGCTTTGACGCCTTTCAATGGTTCCGGAAACCAGTGGTAGAAATGCTTAAGTGTGTTTACTCTGGAACGCTTGGAGTAATTTCAATAAAGCTTGGTTCACACATGACCTATATAGATAAAATGGCGCGGGGAGGGTGAAGAGGGGGTGAGGTAAGACACTATAGCACCCCTAGGTGTCGAGTAGAAGGGGATTAAAAGTCTCGAACGTCTGCTGGAATTCCAAACACAACACGTACCATGCATTAACCCTTTCGTGGGCAAAATTATTGAGCAGTTGTTTTTAATGAATGGAGAGCAGATAGTAGTTAACAGATAGGTATATTTATCATACAGAATATCAAATTTGCTCCATCTGTGAAAGTGAGGTCACACAAAAAGGTGGGAAGTATTCTTCCCACTGCCCTTCCTTGGAGTTAAATGATAAAAACAACTTTTTCAATATATGTCTTATTTATTTGATAAATTTACTTCTCTTTTTACATTGATTGTTCGCAATTACTTGCCATGAAATTTTCTGAAACATGGGTCTATGCAAAGTGGTATTTGACAATATGTACAAACACAGTGAGTGCTCTTTTCCGCAGCTTTGGTACTACAATGACGGCACGTCCAGTAGGTTTCTCTTAAAATGGGTTGATGCTCCCCTACAGCCACATGACGAAAATCTTCAGGTACTTTACCCCTTTTTGCCAGAAAGACAGGTTTTTGGTCACGCCTTTTTTGGGATGAGAAGCCAGCGATCAATTGCCTGGCTAGATGGATCCTATATGTGAGCTGATCATGCTGTCCACTTTCTCTTTTACTTATTTTCCACAGGATAAAATTGTTCACTGCAGCAACGTCCACCAGGAAATAAAATATTCTGTGCCACCATTTTACACAACGTTTGCCAATAGCATACCTTTCTCGTAGTTGATCAAACTTATCGACACCACCCATTATTATGTTGTATTTTGCCACAACTTCAGGACAAGAAATCTCTGTACTAGTACCATCATTATTTTTCCTTTTAACTGTGGCTGTTTCTCATGCGTCATGAATTGAGGACGGGAAAGTGACTGGACGGTTATCCACCCATTTTACTGCAGAAATGGCTCCTTTTGTTTCAAACTGGAATTCTCTTCGTTCGAAATTTACGTTTTCCTTCATAAATTTGGGTAAATCAAAAGTATTTACCTTATACTATAGCTTTGAGGAAAAAATCACAAAATGTCACGCAAACAGCACTGAAAGGCTCCTCTACAGAGCAACACTCAGCTGTACAATGCCTCTGCGCGAAGGTACAGCAAAAACGGCGGGAACTTCCGATTGGAGGTAGTACCCTATACTGTTCACTAGGTGGTAGCACCGTACAGAGGTTGGAACTGTGAATCCCACGGGACTAGGAGCGAGTTCATTGTGGTGGGAAGTATGTTTACCACGGCTCACGAAATGATTAAGATGATGGGTGTGACGGTGGTTGAAGTCTGGAGACTGATAAAAGCTCCTCGATACTTGTACAGTACTTGTGTCATTGTTTTCATTTACACGCATGCTCGTCGCTTCTTATGTGCCCTAATGTCATCTCATCTTCATCCATTTCCTTTCCCTCTCGGTCTCGCCTTATCTCTTGAAATCCACGTTGATCTACGCGATTCCGCCTTTGGCAATTCACTGAGCCCCCGCCCCCTCCCCGACATCCCCCCCCCCCCCCATACATACACCCAACTATCAAACAAATAGTAACGAAAAGAACACGGGGGACAAACATTTAAACTGAATTATGCTCCAGATATGGAATGAAAATGATCAATACTGGATGCAACCACACTCACGGTACTAAATAAACATTGTGTTTTGTGAAACGAATGCCCTGTGGCGTTTCTGCTATTTGCGGACTGAGATAAATTAATTGCGTATCTGTTCCCACGCTCTCGATCCTGAGCACTCAACAAATAATTCATTTTCTACTCAGGTGAAACGTCCATCAACATGGAGCCTAATATAATCCCCGAATTTCCGCATCGGAAATGCAATTTCTGCTATTTAGGGGCTGGGATTAATTAATTTCGTATTTGTTCCCACATTTCCGTTCCTTAGCACTCAACGAATAATTCATTTCCAACTCAGGTGAAACGTCCATCAACCTGGAGCCTAATATTAAAAATCTCTGAATTTCCGCAACGGATATTCAATTGAAACTGCCTGTTTGCGGCCCTAAATATATCTGACAGCGTTGTTGAATTAAGTTCTGCTCTGTGTAAAATGTGCCGTTCAGAGTCCCAAGAGATTTTATAAATTTCAAGGAATAAATGTTCGGCATTAGTTCATTAAATGTTCTGCGCATTAAATAAAAGTTCTGTTGACTATTGTCGTTAACACTCTTCAATTCTATGATTCAAATATTTTCAAACTACTAATAAGAACAAAGAAATACTGGAACAAATTTGAAATATATTCTCGAGTACACACTGCACGCACGACGCCTCGTAATTCCCTATCTACTGTTTTAAACATTTCGTTTAACATTTACAATGAATCAGTTAAATCACATGGCCTGGCGCAACATAAATTAATACAGCTGTCGGTTGCTTGCGCAAATCAGTGACAGATTGGTACGGAGCTTTTAAAGCCATTCTTCAATACCTACACTGGTGTCCCGAGCTCTGCTGTTCGGTCCATTGCCGCTCTGCTGTCACGACGCTAGCTGCTTAGGACAAGTACTTCTTTCCCCGGCATTGCAGATTACTGCGTGGTGGTAAGCCATCCTTACTACAACAGTTTTCAGAACGATTAATATAAAGTTAATCTCCCGCTTGCAAGTTGTTTCTGCCGCTCAGCAACATTTTCCCTTCATGTCTCCTTGGTCCTATTTCTCAGTAGAGGAAACAGAACAGGCCGGCCGATATAGACGGATCGTTGCTGCCTGACGAATCAGAGTTCCGTTGATAAACAAGATCTACATTGTTGTGAGGAACTGTACATCAAGACAGTAACAGCAACACAGCTGTGAGTGCACATAGAGAACAAAAATTGTCGTAGTATAACACTTTTGGCTATTACTAAATTAGCACTACACCGATAATATTACTCATGTAAAAGTATTTTAATTTGACCGTGTAAGTAGGCTGTTTATGTTTTCTTATTGGCAACGTTACGAAGCGCTCTGTATGAAAATCACTGGCTGTGCTGTGTGCAGTCTGTGGCTAGTTTGCATTGTTGTCTGCCATTGTATTGTTGGGCAGCTGGATGTTAACAGCGCGTAGCGTTGCGCAGTTGGAGGTGAGCCGCCAGCAGTGATGGATATGGGGAGAGAAATGGCGGAATTTTGAAATTTGTAAGACTGGATGTCATGAACTGCTATATATATTATGACTATTGATGACTATTAAGGTAAATACATTGTTTGCTCTCTATTAAAATCTTTCATTTGCTAACTATGCCTATCAGTAGTTAGTGCCTTCAGTAGTTTGAATCTTTTATTTAGCTGGCAGTAGTGGCGCTAGCTGTATTGCAGTAGCTTGAGTAACGAAGATTTTTGTGAGGTAAGTGATCTGTCAAAGGTATAGTTTAATGTTAGTCAGGGCCATTCATTTGTAGGGATTATTGAAAGTCAGATTGCGTTGCGCTAAAAAAAAAAAAAAAAAAAAATATTGTGTGTCAGTTTAAGGACAGTCATGTATAATTGTTCTAAGGGGACGTTTCATAACCGTGATCGTGCAAATAATGGTTAAGGTAAAGGACTATTTTCGTTTCTCTAAAGATATCTATTTAAAGCAAGCGTTAGCAGAACCAACGGAAATCGAACCAACGTTCTACTAATAACTCAGTAAACTGTAATTACCTAAAACGAAACGGTCGCCAGCCTAATTAGGCAAAGTTGTACTAAGAACTGACACGGTTCATAAAGAAAGTTATCTATTCGAACAGACTCTACTTGGTACTCAAATACTGCTTTTGCTTATGGGACACGAGGCAGTAGTACACTGTAACACGAAATATACCAGTGGTTTGGCATGACTCACTCAGAAGGAATATTAAAACGTTTCGTCAACACCCGGTTCATGGCAGCACTTACTATCCATATAATAAAGCAGCAAGGCAGTGACCATTAAAAGCAGATGATTTGCTTATGATGGGGCACTATTAACTTGAACATGAGGTTCTTTAACAGGTTAATTATTGGAAAATACTGTCACCGAAATGGTTTTCGGATAAGTTTATAATTTGTACTGATTATTGTTTGTATTCTCAACGAGCATTCACTTCCTTTACTATTTAGCTCGAATTGGACGTGTGTTACCTGGATATAGTACAGTCTGAATAGATGTAGCTATTTGCTTATTATAGTTCACAAATGTTAATTAATGCTTACCTGTAATACGAAACTGAAATCTGGCTCATCAGTTAGCATGGGGAACCAGAAACTAATCTAAGAGTAGGTTCAGATTAAGGTTGAACATTTTAGTGACAACGCAACGTGAGAAACACTTTTAACTATATGCGTATAAAATTATAAAGACTGTTACTTCGAAATCAGCACAATAATTAATCCTTAAGGTGTCCCTTCAAGTCTACTAGCCAGTAGCTATTAGGAATATCACAGTTTTTGCAGATAAATGTAGTACTGTACTAAGATTTCAAGAAGAACAATCTTTAAGCTGAATACTTAAAATCTTTTCTTTCCAACTATACTTAAGTGAAACATTAAACTTGCTTTTATGAAAAATACGTGGAGTACTTGGAAACCAAGGCCTACTGAATAACTGTGAAATTTACTACTCTACCAAGTATATTAACTGCAGTGAAAGTTTACTGAAATGACTATTTAGCTCAATAAAGCACTTGAAATGGTATCCTGTACAGCTAAATGACGAAAGATAAAATGCTGGTGCTCAACACAAAGTTTACAGAACACAAACTTATTATTGAACAAGAAATTACGTAATTGGTCCATGCAGTTATACAGTACTAAACTGATAATTTCAGACGAAGCTGTGGGTATCCAAAAAAGGCGGGAAAAGTATCCAATGGCTCTTGTTGTGTAAGAAGATCTGAAAATGCTCTTCTTAACGTCGGATTTTCGTAGTACAGGGCTAACAGAAGTATGACATGAGTAATAATCCAAATTATTTACAAATTTGACTTATGTTATATAATATGGCTGTTCTTCTTGTCTCTGTCATTTCACAAGATGCGAACACTTTGCCTGCAAGCTACCGACTGACCTTCCCCACAGAGGAGCCTTGCACTTCGACCGCGAAATCCACCTTCTCTATTACCGCCAAGCCTATTTCATTGCGGAGGGACTTTCTCCAAGTTTCGCATCATTGTAAACCTACTTTCCTTATGCGTGAACCAGTATTACAACTATAGTTTCAACATTTCCATTCTTTTACAGAACATTATTTTTTTAAATTACATACATAGATTAATTACGATTACATAACTGGTCATAAATACCAAAAAAAACATTGACGTAGATGTTACATCGAAGAGCATGGTTATGCAGATGTCAGAGTTACGTAAAAACGGACAAAGATGTTAGATAAGATGAACATAGGTAATATCGATAATCGTGTTACAATAGCAGAAATAGTTTCCCTTCTTCAGCATAATTACGCTCTTACAGCTGACAGGCGCCCAGTCAAAACGAATGAATGTGGCGCAAACGACGGAAAAGTTACATCTTAATTTTCCATCGTCATTGCTATTTTTAAAATATTCGAAAATATTTTAAATATTTCAGATTTGCTCAAAAATGTTTAGTTGAAACAATAGAGAGAAAACACCGCGATTTCCAAAAACAGGTGGACCCGTGCTCATAATAAATTAAGTACTGGGTAGCAGATTATCCAAGCATTGAATGAAGACCTTGTGAATCCACAAGACTAACGGAAATGTAAAAGTATCTAGCCTTTAAGCTATACCAAAATTTCTATTGCAGCAATAGTACCAAGGAGCAAGTCAGGAAAATTAACATTTGATCAGTCTAAAGCAAGAACACAGATACCGCTAGGATTACTAAAAATCCGATACTGACAGATACTGTAATGGTGCGATGGCGGAAATCCTGCGTAATTCTTATAGCAGATGGCTGTCTATGAGCTATTGGTACAATATAAACACAATAAAATCCACTTAGCTCACATTCAAAGAACTGATTCCAGTTAGCAACACGCTATGGACATTTGAAATCGTATATCGATGTACCTAGTTTTTCCTCTTTTACACTTTTCTTTATCAATTTTTACTGTTTTTCGCTCTTTCCTTTGGGTGTCAACGGTCTTCTTGATCTCGGGTATCCGGGGACATGTTTACGGTTGCTCGAAGCTAGGTACGGGTACGCACTGATCTTTCAAAATTATGCCTTGTTCTTCAGTCTGTTTCACGTTGTATTCGTTAGATATTCTATCTTAGCGATTCCCATTAAACATCTTTCCATTGGTCTTTAGTGACAATTTGTTTTCACCTAAACAAGTAATCGAAATGTTCAGAAAACTGGCGTTAATGAATCGTCAGTACTCTGTAATGTAATAAAAAAATAAATTATTATTTTGTGACTAATAGTGTAATGTAATAAAATAAATATGAGTCGTGACTTATACAAAAAAGAAACACACATTAATGCAACGGCTCAGCATAAAAGAGAAATAACTAATTTAGGAATATTATTAACAGTGTAAAATGTTGTTTAATTTCGCTCGACGTGTATAAGCACTCAGTAAACTAGCTCAGTCCTCAGGGTAGTTACGTAATCGTCGATGATTAATTGTCTTTTTCTTATTTATCCAACACTAGGCTCGTGAGAAGTCGTGTGCTTATTACACAAGAGAATATTTGCCAAGTCTGTTCGATGTACACTACTGTAATACGTAACTTATCCTGGTTTCGTCTCGATTCCCCAATATAAGATAACAAGAGCAGCATCTACAAATGAAATCCTATAACGGAACTGGAATCCTGTGACCAGACCTTTTCTGCCTGGGATGTTATCTCTTTATATAAAGAAAATCTGTAAATAAAATTGTTAAATTATTAGTAGCTGCCTCCGGTCTCGAGGGATCTGAAATAAAGTTAATTGTCCTAATCGACGGCACGTCTCGTAGATGAGCTAAAAGAAAAATGTTAAAGATTTTTCAAATATGGCGCCTAACAATGAAAATTCTTTGTTTAGGCCCATTTCTACTTAAGGCAGTCTAGGCATCAGACTCACAACAGATTGACCACATACACAAATTCTTTTAACAAAATAACCATTGTATTTTTCGGGTTTTAAATACAACTTACATTATCAGCTGGTACAGCAAGATGAACTTTACACAAGAACGTCCTCTTATGTCGGAATCCAAGCAGGTAAGATAAGCGAATGACAAAGGAAAGGTAGTTCATGCATAGAAGCGCGAGATTCCATGGAATAAAATGTTCATTATAGTTCTATCTCTTGTTCTTTGGCGTACTTGTCGACTATTTATAAAATTTATCGTAATATATGGTTTACATTTTTTGTAAACCCAGGTCCACCCAGGAGAAACAGTACAATTCCTTTAAAACCTTCTGTCTACTATGTTTTTCACCCATTTATAACTGACTGCCATTGTGTTAACGTAAGGAAGATATCGGCAAAAGAACCAATAGCGCTAGCAGTACTGACTGTAAAATGATATTCCCATAGAACAAGTTCCGACCGCCGATGAATGTCGTTAACAACATTCATATCTGGAAGTTTTCACAGAGGGGACGTATTTGAACTAAGGCGTTACCAGCGGAGCAGCAAGAGAGGCGGTTATTACAAATGCTGCTGTAAAACTGAGTGACAGTTCACACCAGATTCAGATCTTCTTTCACGGGCAGTACACTGGATATAAAACTTCACTATTTCCCAACAAACCCTGTCTACTTCCAGGAAAGGATGATATTTCTGGCGAGTTGGAGACCACAGTGATTGACTGCTTTGAGATTAGTTTAATTTTCAGAACAATCACAATTGTTTCTCACGAAATTATCAATTTCGACCGGTATTGTACATCCTCAGGTGAAAAACTACAGGACGTGGCTGTTCCATCATAGTCGAAACCACGTTATGGTGAAGCTGAATAATCGCCTGCATTTTATGATCTGAAAGTGAACGGTGTCAGCCGGAACAAGTAATTTCGTTAGAAATAACTGTGATGATAATTATATTACTCTCAGTTTCGTCTAAATTGAGTCTGATTCCACTGCAAATCATTTATGTCACCCGAAGAGCAGTATGCAATCAGTAAGTATCTTCCAACTCGGCAGAGATTGACGGAAGCCTTCGACTGCTGCTTAATCCAACCACTGCATATCCAGCAATTCTGCAATGCAACGCTCAGCACCCCTCAATTTTTTAATGTTTTTGGTACTGGCACTCCATGTCGCACTGGCATGAATCAAAACAGATACACGCACTGATTGTGAGCTTTTCTTTTAATCTACAACGGAACTTCGACTGACCAAAAGTTCTCCCATTCATTTTTACTTTTCTCTTCGTCTCTTTTACTGTCCATTTACCCTTTTTTACTATTCATTCCTTGTCCCTAGCAGTAAAGCGGTATGTTCGAGCTCTGACCCATAGTGGAGTAATGGTCTTTTCAGTAAAACATCGGGCGGAATGGTAGATGGTAGAGGGAATTGGGAGTATTTGGGAGGGGCTTTCCATCTCTGAAGTTAACCTTCCAACCAAGTGAACCCTCCGAGGCGTGGCGGCTAATATCGCCCCTGTCTGGAGCCTGTGTATCGGGAGAATGAGCCATGCGTGCTCAGTGACAGATGGTCTGATGCGGGTTCAGTCGAGTACATAGTTTTAATTTTCATCAGCTAGAGGACAGTAGTGCACAGAGACATCCAAGAAACAGATCAAGAGAATATTTTTGTGAATTGTTCTGTTTATTTCTTGAAGGTTTTTTATTTATTTATGCTTGTACAGTTTTGTATATGCTTTTAGTAGTGTGAATGATGCGTGAATGTGGTCTAAAGTCAATATGTAGATCTTTGATCAACTGACGAACGTTGTGCGACGAGAAATTTTGTATCATAATATGTTAAGTAAGTTTATGGTAAAAGGAAAGGTAATTCGAGTGCAAATGAAAATAGTTAATAAGGTAAAGTATAAACAAAATATCAGTATGTTAAATATTTATTTTGGGAAGAAGTACAGTTCGAAAATGAGTTATTTGTTGATTTCTTAATCATGAAAAGCGTGGACTAACGCGGAAGAATAATGTTTTTCTATTGGCCTTATAGAAAACTGAAAAATCATAATGGAGTATTCTTCGCGCGTCTTCTCTGTTGGAGATGTAGAAGGCTTACAGCAGTGTAAAGGAGTCGGAGCCCAGTTCCACAATGGTACGGTCATGTGTAGTACGAGCTCCGAAGGAAGTTATAATTTGCCAGTTTTAGTTATGCTACATGTTTCAAAAGTGTTTTAAAGTGAAGACATATTTATTCCGCTGTGTTTTTTTTTTTAAGCAATTTTGCTTATGAGAAAAGACAGTAATTCCGCGAAGCATATTGAGCAGATCGGTGGCTAAAAAGATGAGTTAATTAGACAGCGATAAACTTAATAGTATAGCGAGCATTTTCATTTAAGAACAAGCTGTGCTTAGAAGCTGTTCAGATTTCTGGAAATACGCTACCATAAACTTGCTAACGTGAGTGAAAGGGTTTGTGCATGACTGTGTTAAGATTAGCACGGGCTTGGCAGTGAACGAGTACATTATCAAGGCCCAGAATATGCCGAAGTTTTGCCAGTACTTCCACCTTTCATTCAACATTACCACCTTTTCCTGACTCTTGGAACAGTTACGTTATATGCACCATGGTGCGAGTTGCAGTACGGTAGGTTTCTGCTCGGCTTTCCTACCGACGATCTGCTGCAACGAGTATACAGGCAGGTGCAGGTAAAAAGGACGGAAGGAACTGCGCTGCCACACCTCCCCAAAATAACAGGGATTCGGAACCATTTTCGATTTAGTTCTGGGAGAACACACCATAGACAAAAATATGAAACGCTAATGCATGTGTGCTTTTGTTTATGTAGAATCGATGAGTTGCTCGAGACGCATTGTGTACCTTCGGCTATGCGACCGACAACTCCTGAAAATGCACGGAATGAATGATTCAGTCTGTTTTCGGTTGCCCTCAATAGAGGAACTCATGAACTGGTGTTGTGACTTCATTCGTAATTTTTACTGTGGTGTCACCGCCAGACACCACACTGCTAGGTGGTAGCTTAAATCGGCCGCGGTCCATGTAGTACATGTCGGACCCGCGTGTCGCCACTGTGATCGCAGACCTAGCGCCACCACCAAGGCAGGTCTCGTGATACGAGAGTGGACTCGACCCCAGTTGTACGAGAACCAAGCTACCGCCCAGTTGTACGCGAACCTAGCTATCGCCCAGTTGTACGAAGCCTTTCTCTCTCATTAGCCGAGAGACAGAATAGCCATCAGCTAAGTTAATGGCTACGAACTAGCAAGGAGCCAATTGTATCAGTGCCTATAGCTTACGAGTATTCAAGAGAGATGTATTCCAAGGAATTATTAAAAGTTAAGTAAAAAGCATCTACATACTTTTCTTCTTATTCATTCATAAGTTTTTATGTTCCAGACTTCACGCCCGTATGCTTTAGCCTTTCGTGCACTATCGGCCACAGCGTTAGTTTAGCATTCCTTTTCAGCAATCAACATCACGGTGTCGGTCCAGCTACCGACACTACAATTATTGGCGACGAGGGAAAAGGACCTTTTTCTGATTGCTTACATTTATTTCTGATTGCTTACATTTATTTGTGTCATGGCTTCGCCACATTCTCCAGATGTACTGTCCGAATTTTATCGCTTGCAGAATCAGCAGACGCAGGCGTTACTGGATGCCCTTGGACAGCTCGTCCAGGGTCAACGTGCGCTGCACACCGATGCGGCCGCAGCCGCTTCACCGCTACCGCAGCCACAACCTGCCGTTGCACCGCCTTTTAGGCACTACGACCCGAACCACGAGACCTGGCAAGAGTGGTCTCGTCAGTTCGCATTCCACCTTGCTGCCTACAGAATTCCAGGTAATGAGCGGCAGCCGTTTTTGCTTTCTTGTGTCGGTGTGTCCACATACCGTGTGATAGTGAAATTGTTTCCCCGGCGCGACGTAGCAACTCTGTCCTACGAGGAAATTTTGTCTGCATTAGATGCCTATTTCAAAGAAACAGTTAATGTGGTTGCAAAACGGTATACGTTTTTTTCGTACAAAACGTACGGCCGGTCAAACTAATAGGGAGTGGGTAGCAACATTGCAAGGACTTACTAGGGACTGTGCCTTTGAATGTGACTGTGGTCTTTCTTATTCAGATACAATGGTGCGGGATGCAATTGCACAGAACGTTTCTGATGTTCGCATACGGGAGCAAATTTTGAAACTAGTTAATCCCTCCCTTCAACAAGTGATAGACATATTGGATAGACAGGACACACTGGACTGTGCTCAGGAATCTTTTGAAACTTCGCCAGCCGTGTGTAACATTAACCGGCCCGCTGGACGCGCTGCGCGGCCCGGTACCCGGGCCTCGCGCACGGCGACACAGCGACCGCCGCGTGCTACGCCAGGTGTGCCGCGCCAGCCCACAAATGTAGTGAAATCATGCCCGCGGTGTGCTACTAGACATTCGCGTGAACATTGCCCGTCACGCCAAGCTATTTGCTTTTTCTGCAATAAGAAAGGACATGTTCAAAGTGTTTGCCAGAAAAAGCTCAGATCAGACAATCACAATCATTCCAGGCCCTTTGCTTCGCGCCGGAATCGAACCAAGGACACTCAGGCTCGTGGACCTTCGCCTATGGACATTCATGTCGTTAATTCCACTTCGTCCAGTGACGCTTTCTCTAACTGTAACTGTGTTAGTCCCACAAAAACTGTGCGTCGACGTCGCCGGAAATCACGTCAATTAGCAAGTGATTCTGTACCAGTGTCTGTTCCAATTGCACAAAACAGTCGCTCTTGTCGTCAGCAGGACAATAAACTTTTTGTGGACTTAGACTTTGAAGGCAAAGTGATACCATTCCAGCTCGATACCGGAGCTGCAGTTTCATTGCTCAATCACGACACATACAAACAACTGGGCGCACCTCCGTTGCGTGCCGCAAATGTTAAGCTCACTACATATTCCGGACAGAAAATTCCTGTGTTAGGACAGTGCAGCCTTCTTGCAACATTCAAGGGACAAACAAAACTTGTGTCATTTTACGTTCTTCGTTCTTCTTCTGCAGTGAACTTGTTTGGTCTAGATTTATTTAAGTTGTTTAACATGTCTATTGTAAATCAGGTCCTATCTGTGAATCAGACTGTGCCTCCAGACAGTGTTTCTCGGCTGTGTGACGAATTTGCAGACATTTTTGCACCGGGCTTAGGTTGCGCTAAAAACTATGAAGCACATTTAGAACTGAAGGTAAACGCGCAACCGAAATTTTTCAGGGCGCGCAATGTTCCCCACGCATTGCGTGATGAGGTCGCAAGAACGTTACACGATCTCGAATCACAGGGTGTAATTGAACGTGTGCAAGCTTCTCTCTGGGCCTCACCCTTAGTAATTTTGCCAAAACCTTCCGGAAAATTGAGACTTTGCGTGGACTTCAAGGCCACAGTGACTCCACAGCTAGTGACTGCTACTTTTCCTTTGCCCCGCCCGGAAGATCTTTTTGCTAAACTGTGCCCGGGAAAATATTTTTCAAAGTTGGACCTAGCCGATGCGTACTTGCAACTACCGGTGGACGACGAATCCCAGCGCGTATTGGTGGTTAACACGCATCTTGGATTGTACCGCTTCAAAAGACTGCCATTCGGGTGTGCCTCCGCCCCTGCCTTGTTTCAGCAATATTTACAAACTGTTTGTGCGTCGGTCCCTACTGCAGCAAACTATCTGGACGATATAGTGATCTCCGGATAGACAGAAGAAGATCATCTTGCGAACTTACGAACATTATTTCAGGTCTTGCGGCAAAATGGTCTTCGCTTGAGGAAGGACAAATGTGTGTTTTTTGCTCGTGACTTACCATACCTGGGACATGTCATTAATGCCCAAGGCATACATCCGAGTCCAGAGCACCTCCGTGCCATACAAGACTTGCCGTCCCCTCAAAATCTCAAACAGCTACAGAGTGTGTTGGGTAAAATTAATTATTACCATAAATATGTGCGCAATGCCTCTTCCATTTCAGCTCCGCTTCATCGCTTACGCCGTAAAGGTGTTCCGTTCGTCTGGACGACGGAATGTGAACGCGCCTTTCGCCAGTTGAAATCGGCGTTGCTTTCTCATACTTGCCTTACGCCATTCGATCCCCAGAAACCCCTTTTGTTGATGGTAGATGCATCGGATTTCGGGATCGGTGCTGTGCTTGCGCACAAAGTTGGCTCCCATGATCGCCCTATTGCCTTTGCGTCCAAATTGCTCTCGTCTGCGCAAAGAAATTATTCACAGATAGAGAAAGAAGCTTTGGCTCTCGTGTTTGGTGTTACTAAGTTCCATGATTTCTTGTATGGTCGTCACTTTACCATCATCACAGACCACAAACCTTTGACGTCGCTTTTTCATCCGAACAAGCCTGTACCTCCACGTACAGCGCAGAAATTCATTCGCTGGTCTATTTTCCTCTCGCAGTACCGCTACGATATCTTGTATCGGTCCACTGCTAAGCACGGAAACGCCGATGCGTTGTCCCGTTTGCCTGTTGCTGAGGATAAAGCATTCGATTCTTCCGAACTTGCTTGCATGTTCATTGATTCGGAAACCGATGAAGTGGTCGAATCGTTTCCGATTGATTTTCGTCGTGTCGCTACAGCCACAGCTGCTGACCCTGTCCTTGCTACTGTTTTACGTTTTGTTGCTACGCAATGGCCTTTGTCAAAGTCTCGGATCGAGGATCCGTTGGTTCGCCGATTTTTTGCTCACAAGGAGAGACTTTTTGTTCGACGTGGTGTTTTGTTGTTGCGTTCTGATAATGATCAGTCCAGAGTCGTGGTCCCACGTTCGTTACAGTCCTCTGTTTTACGGCTTCTTCATCAAGGACATTGGGGTATTGTGCGAACGAAACAACTTGCTCGTCAGCACTGTACTTGGTTCGGAATCGATGCTGCGATTACGAATATGTGTTCTTCGTGCCCGGCGTGTGCCGAACAACAGTCCGCACCGCCGCGGAAAGTCTTTGCGTGGCCAAAAGCCACTTCCCCTTGGCAACGCTTGCACATTGATTTTGCTGGTCCATTCTGGAATGCTCGATGGTTGGTTCTGGTCGACGCCTTCAGTAATTTTCCTTTTGTTGTCCGGATGTCTTCCACGACGTCCTCCGCCACCATCCAAGCGTTGTCTGCTATCTTTTGCATTGAAGGTCTTCCGCAGACTATTGTTTCCGACAATGGCCCACAATTCATGTCCGCAGAATTCCAGTCTTTCTGCCAGGCCAATGGTATTCAACATCTGACATCCGCGCCGTTTTCGCCTCAGTCCAACGGTGCCGCTGAACGATTGGTCCGGACTTTCAAGTCACAGATGTTGAAATTGAAAGAGTCGCATTCTCGGGAGGACGCATTGTTGCTCTTTTTGTCTTCGTCTCGCTCTCAGCCCCGAGATGGTCGCTCGCCGGCTGAGTTGCTCCACGGTCGTCCTCATCGCACCTTGATGTCTTTGCTGCATCCGCCGCATCAGGTTCCTGCGCAGCGGCAGACTCCTGCTTTTGCTCCAGGCGACGTTGTATTTTATCGCAACTATCGCGGTTCACGGCGTTGGCTCGCAGGGCGCATTCTTCGCTGCCTCGGCCGCGCGATGTATTTGGTTTTGGGGGCCTCTGGTGAGGTGCGTCGGCATCTCAATCAGCTGCGCCTCTGTCGTCGCTCGGGTTCTGCCGCTCCCCGTCTGCTTTCAGCGACGGTGCCGTCCGGTCAGCGCCCTGGGGACCCATCTACTGGCTCGCCTCATCCCCAGGTGTTACCGACGATGCCTTCCATTTTGCCCGATGGCGACGCGCCGCCGCCGCCGCCGCAGCAGCAGCAGCAGCCGCCGCCGCCGCCGCTTGTTCTCCCGCCGGCGCCGACCGCATTCGACGCTTCGTTGCCGCCGCCAGGCGCCTCCCAGGGTCACGCGCCGCCGATCGCTTCCCGTGACCAGCTGTCCTCCGCCATGGAACTCCCGACCGCTCCGGACCACATGACGTCATCGCGCGTCGGCTACCCCGACGCAATGGAGGTCGACACTTCGGCCCCTCATGTTTCTTTACGGGCGCATACACCGCATGTTGACGTGCACCCTGGACTAGTTTTGCAGGCGTTTCCTAGCTCCCCTCGGACCGGATGGCCGGGTGCGGGTGGCACAGCCTCGCCTGTTGTTAGGCTCCCCACCTCCTCGCATACGTCAACATGTGGTCCTCCCCACGGCGGGCGGAAGCCTTATCTCACGACCGTTCGCCGATTTGCGGGGGAGGAATGTGGTGTCACCGCCAGACACCACACTGCTAGGTGGTAGCTTAAATCGGCCGCGGTCCATGTAGTACATGTCGGACCCGCGTGTCGCCACTGTGATCGCAGACCTAGCGCCACCACCAAGGCAGGTCTCGTGATACGAGAGTGGACTCGACCCCAGTTGTACGAGAACCAAGCTACCGCCCAGTTGTACGCGAACCTAGCTATCGCCCAGTTGTACGAAGCCTTTCTCTCTCATTAGCCGGGAGACAGAATAGCCATCAGCTAAGTTAATGGCTACGAACTAGCAAGGAGCCAATTGTATCAGTGCCTATAGCTTACGAGTATTCAAGAGAGATGTATTCCAAGGAATTATTAAAAGTTAAGTAAAAAGCATCTACATACTTTTCTTCTTATTCATTCATAAGTTTTTATGTTCCAGACTTCACGCCCGTATGCTTTAGCCTTTCGTGCACTATCGGCCACAGCGTTAGTTTAGCATTCCTTTTCAGCAATCAACATCACGGTGTCGGTCCAGCTACCGACACTACAATTATAGTTTTCGTTTCGATGTGTTAATTGTTCATCATTCAAGTGAGAGTTGTGTGAAAGTGGGGGAGGGAACGTACTGCATGGTTCAAGCTGGAAAATGGGCTGCGACAGGGAAGTGCACTTTCGCCTTTATTGTTTATTATTGTTATGGATGAAATCCTACAGCAAGTATCAGATGCAATTGGAGATCATAAAACGAAAGCAGTGCTTTTTGCCGATGACCTGATGTTATGGGGAAATTGCGAGAAGGAGGTGCAAGAGCAGTTAGATGTATGGGAGGCAACGGCAGCACAATATGGAATGCATTTCTCTGCAAAGAAAAGTGAAATAATTGTCACAACAAGGAAGAAGAATAGGCCAAATGTGGATATAACTTGTGGAGGGGAAAAACTACAAGTGGTAGAGAACTTCAAGTACCTGGGAAGCGTGATTGAAAGTAAGGGGGGAAACGCAATGGAAATAAATGAAAGGTGCAGAAAAGCAGGGCAGTTCTACAAATGCAGTAGGGGGCTTATTTGGAGCAAGGAGGTGCCACAGAAATCCAAGGGAATTATATACCGAACCTACTTTGTCCCCATATTGGCGTACGGAAGTGAGACATGGGTAATGCACAAAATCGACAAAAGTAGAATACAGGCTAGTGAAATGAAGTTCCAGAGGAGTAGGTTGAGCGTAACAAGACGAGACAGATTGCGAAATGTGTATGTGAGGGAAAGACTAA
Source organism: Schistocerca piceifrons (assembly GCF_021461385.2). Lineage (NCBI taxonomy): Eukaryota > Metazoa > Arthropoda > Insecta > Orthoptera > Acrididae > Schistocerca > Schistocerca piceifrons. Next base: position 1,220,457,729 of record NC_060138.1, read on the forward strand.
AGGAGGAACCAGTACAGGACAGGATAGAAAAATCAAGACTGCAGTGGTATGGACACATGAAGAGAATGGATGAGGGAAGAATTCCAAAGAGGATGTTTGATCTGCAACTGGAGGTGAAGAGGCCCAGAGGAAGACCAAGAGATAGATGGGTGAAGGGAGTGAAGGAATGTGTGACGAGAAGAGGAGTGAACTGGACGAAGGTGGAAGAGGGGGAATGGTGGAAAGACAGAACACGATGGAGAGGCTTGTGTTCAGCCAGTGGCTGGAAACTGTCCAAGATGATGATGGATTGTTCATCATTATGATACTATTTTTAAAAAATCTAAACCATAAGTTCAAACTTAGTCTCTTCTGTCAAGTTCTTCCAAATACTGGTGAAGATTGTCTGCTGTATAGGCAGAGAGTATCATGAATGAAGAGTCCCAAAGTGAGCTGCCACGCTGTCGTGCTAACAGTGGACGTTGTTTCGACAACTGACACACTTAGCATCGTCAGACGCTTTGACAGCCTGATGCTAGAAGGCTGCAGCGGCCTCATATTATACCAGTTGGCGACTGTTCGCTCGATAAATTTTCATTCTATATTGACAATTGGTACCACATTACCAACATTACGAGGGTTTTGATGCTTCTTCTCTCTATTTTAAGAGTGTGACAATTTCTCCACGACTTCTGAGAGTAGGTTTAGTGACACGGAATCTTCCCGTCTGACCCCACTGCTCTGGTTGTACCAAATCTTCCTGACTGACTCCAGTTCCAGTTCTTAATTTTGCATTGTCTTCATGAAGTTTGATTGTCATGCCTGGTTAATCCACTACTCTTTCAGTTCTTCCTGTGTGGCTACGAAAGCACCTAGTTTCGAAGCTGTATGCGGCTTTTTTTTTTTTATCTGTGAACGTCGACATTCATTTATTCCTAGGCAGCCAATAGTGTTGCATGCTAGACTCAGCGATTGCAAATGAATGGTGATCTGAAGAAAATTTCCACGTCCACATCTATATCTACAAACAACTTTGAACTGTGTGACAGAGGGCACTTCTCACTGCACCACATATTGGGATTCCTCCCATTGCAGTGTCATACCGAATGCGGCAAGAACGACTGCTTAAATGCCATTGTGCGCAGTGACTAAACTTGCTAAGTAGTGCCCTTTAGATCGACATGTCTAGGGCCATAGCATATTCCTAGATTCCGCACTTAATGCTGGTTCTTGAAACTTTGCAAACGGACTTTCGTAGCACATTCGACATCTCCCTTCAAGCGTCTTATAGTTTAGGGTTGTCAGTGCCAAGCATGTGTCAAACAAATCCCAGCCAATTGGTGCTCCCTTCTTTGTAAACGTTCAGTATCCCCTGTTGAATTAGGATAGGCCGGCCGGAGTGGCCGAGCGGTTAAAGGCGCTACAGTCTGGAACCGCACGACCGCCACGGTCGCAGGTTCGAATCCTGCCTCGGGCATGGATGTGTGTGATGTCCTCAGGTTAGTTAGGTTTAAGTAGTTCTAAGTTCTAGGGGACTTATGACCACAGCAGTTGAGTCCCATAGTGCTCAGAGCCATTTGAACCATTTGAATTAGGATATCATTTACTGGATTTGAATGGGAAGAACGCTGCAACAGTCCATGCTGAGACTGTGGTGTCACATATAGACACCATTCCATGGGCATCAAGAAGCTGGCAATGAAACAGAAAGTTTCCGTGAGACGGCGATAGCGATTGTGCGGGATCTGGCGTACGCAGTGGTTTGCCACTACGGAGGCGTACCTGCCGAGGCTTTGAACCACAAGCGCTCTCTGTCGACGTGATACAGGACGGCCGGCGATAGCCACTCAGCTACTCGTGCTTGGAGTCTGTTCCCTGGGACGCCATCGATCATGCTTATTTCAGAGAGCCACATCGTTGTCACTGTATTCTTAACTGGACCCTACTTCTTGCTGCATTATTTGTAGTGAGTCTTCGCTCACTCGGAGAAGTACGAGGGCAGTTCAATAAGTAATGCAACACATTTTTTTTCTGAAACAGGGGTTGTTTTATTCAGCATTGAAATACACCAGGTTATTCCCCAATCTTTTAGCTACACAACACTATTTTTCAACGTAATCTCCATTCAATGCTACGGCCTTACGCCACCTTGAAATGAGGGCCTGTATGCCTGCACGGTACCATTCCACTGGTCGATGTCGGAGCCAACGTCGTACTGCATCAATAACTTCTTCATCATCCGCGTAGTGCCTCCCACGGACTGCGTCCTTCATTGGGCCAAACATATGGAAATCCGACGGTGCGAGATCGGGGCTGTAGGGTGCATGAGGAAGAACAGTCCACTGAAGTTTTGTGAGCACCTCTCGGGTGCGAAGACTTGTGTGAGGTCTTGCGTTGTCATGAAGAGGGAGAAGTTCGTTCAGATTTTTGTGCCTACGAACACGCTGAAGTCGTTTCTTCAATTTCTGAAGAGTAGCACAATACACTTCAGAGTTGATCGTTTGACCATGGGGAAGGACATCGAACAGAATAACCCCTTCAGCGTCCCAGAAGACTGTAACCATGACTTTACCGGCTGAGGGTATGGCTTTAAACTTTTTCTTGGTAGGGGAGTGGGTGTGGCGCCACTCCATTGATTGCCGTTTTCTTTCAGGTTCAAAGTGATGAACCCATGTTTCATCGCCTGTAACAATCTTCGACAAGAAATTGTCACCCTCAGCCACATGACGAGCAAGCAATTCCGCACAGATGGTTCTCCTTTGCTCTTTATGGTGTTTGGTTAGACAACGAGGGACCCAGCGGGAAAAAACCTTTGAATATCCCAACTGGTGAACAATTGTGACAGCACTACCAACAGAGATGTCAAGTTGAGCACTGAGTTGTTTGATGGTGATCCGTCGATCATCTCGAACGAGTGTGTTCGCACGCTCCGCCATTGCAGGAGTCACAGCTGTGCACGGCCGGCCCGCACGCCGGAGATCAGACAGTCTTGCTTGACCTTGCGGCGATGATGACACACGCTTTGCCCAACGACTCACCGTGCTTTTGTCCACTGCCAGATCACCGTAGACATTCTGCAAGCGCCTATGAATATCTGAGATGCCCTGGTTTTCCGCCAAAAGAAACTCGATCACTGCCCGTTGTTTGCAACGCACATCCGTTACAGACGCCATTTAACAGCTCCGTACAGCGCTGCCACCTGTCGGAAGTCAATGAAACTATACGAGACGAAGCGGGAATGTTTGAAAATATTCCACAAGAAATTTCCAGTTTTTTCAACCAAAATTGGCCGAGAAAAAAAATGTGTTGCATTACTTATTGAACTGCCCTCGTATAAGTTGAGTACATCCTATGTTTCTGTCTCAACTTACTCGCTAATCATTCCTGCTCCCGTCCAGCTTTTCTATGACGACAGTTCCCGCACCACTTTGTAGCCCACCTCATCTTACCGTTGTGTATGAAGTCTTACACGCCAGAGATGGTGAAAACATAGAACTATGTACCATCAACCATTCCAGTGTGGTCAAAAACGACTGAATGATGAAGAATTAAATGCCAGGCTATCTCTCTGCAAAGGACTGGGGATAGCAAGAGAAGCGAAGGACCTGGTGCTCTAAGAGCTGCATATCAGAATCTGGGTGACAGCTGCATTTTTTTCCAAGCTGAGATACCACGTTATTGCTTTATGCAGGACGTAGTGCACTACATAGGCCTCTTAGCCAGCACCCACGTTAGCCATCGCGCCGAAGAATTGTGCTGCACAGTTGATGCCGTGGGCGCTGTTGCCCATGCAGCAGCACGTGGAGGTGGGGCAAGGACTTCCTTTGTTTGCTCTTTGACATTCTTTGATTTAATTACAGCAAGTATAACTATTTTTGGAGTGAAATTCGTGAATTTGGAAGCAGGAAATTATAAATTCGTAGCATATTTTAAGAAGAGAACAAAAACAAAAGAGGAAATAATAGATATAGGTGCCCCTTCAGTAACACCACCTGGGAAAGCGGAACTGTTATAGAAGTGCAAGTCTAGCTACCCATGTTAGTACTACCCACCTGCACATCACTCCTCCGGAAAACTCGATTTGTTATTCCATGCTGATCTGGTTTAATACGTTGTTGTTGTTGGGGTCTTCAGCCCAGAGACTGATTTCATGCAGCTCTCCATGCTACTCTATCCTGTGCAAGTTTCTTCATCTCCCAGTACCTACTGCAATCTAGATCCTTCTGAATCTGCTTAGTGTATTCATCTCTTGGTCTCCCTCTACGATTTTTACCCTCCCCGCTGCCCTCCAATACTAAATTGGTGATCCCTTGATGCCTCAGAACATGTCCTACCAACCGATCCCTTCTTCTGGTCAAGTTGTGCCACAAACTTCTCTTCTCCCCAATCCTATTCAATACTTCCTCATTAGTTATGTGATCTACCCATGTAATCTTCAGCATTCTTCTCTAGCACCACATTTCGAAAGCTTCTATTCTCTTCTTGTCTAAACTATTTATTGTCCACGTTGCACTTCCATACATGGCTACACACCATACAAATACTTTCAGAAACGACTTCCTGACACTTATATCTATACTCGATGTTAACAAATTTCTCTTCTTCAGAAACGCTTTCCTTCCCATTGCCAGTCTACATTTATATCCTCTATACTTCAGCCATCGTCAGTTATTTTGCTCCTCAAATAGCAAATCTCATTTACTACTTTAAGTGTCTCATTTCCTAATCTAATTCCCGCAGGGTCACCGGATTTAATTCGGCTGTATTCCATTATCCTCGTTTGTTTGTTTTTTTTTTTTTTTTTTTTTTTTTTGTTTTGTGTTCATCTTAATCCTCTGTTCCGTCACCTGCTCTTCCAGGTCCTTTGCTGTCTCTGACAGAATTACAATGTCATGGATTTTAATACCTACTCCAAATTTTTCTTTTGTTTCCTTTACTGCTTGATCAGTATACAGATTGAATAATATCAGGGATAGGTTACAATCCTGTCTCACTCCCTTCCCAAGCACTGCTTCCCTTTCGTGCCCCTCGACTCTTATAACTGCCATCTGGTTTCTGTACAAATTGTAAATAGTCTTTCGCTCCCTGTATTTTACCCCTGCCACCTTCAGAATTTGAAAGAGAGTATTCCAGTCATTGTTGTCAAAAGCTTTCTCAAAGTCTACAAATGCTAGAAACGTAGATTTGCCTTTCCTTAATCTATTTTCTAAGATAAGTCGTATGGTCAGTATTGCCTCACGTGTTCCAGCATTTCTACGGAATCCAAACTGATCTTTCCCGAGGTCGGCTTCTACAAGTTTTTCCATTCGCCTGTTAAGAATTCGTCTAAACATTTTGCAGTCATGACTTATTGAACTGATAGTTTGGTAATTTTCACATCTGTCAACAACTGCTTTCTCTGGGATTGTAATTATTATATTCTTCGTGAAGTCTGGTTTAATATACAGTGACAGAAAAAAAATCCCAAGAAAGAGTCGTGCGACACAAACGAAAGTTAGTCGGGGTCTTTCTACGTATGAAAGACGACGTGTACTCCAGTATCGCGCTAATGGCATAAGAGTGGCTCTAGTAACGCCACTGTGAAACTGCAACTAGTTCTGCATGGTTCGCAGGAGAGCTTCTGTAAAGTTTGGAAGGTAGGAGACGAGATACTGGCAGAAGTGAAGCTGTGAGGACCGGGCGTGAGTCGTGCTTCGGTAGCTCAGGTGGTAGAGCCCTTGCCCGCGAGAGGCAAAGGTCCCGAGTTTGAGTCTCGGTCGGGCACACAGTTGTAATCTTCCAGGAAGTTTCAATATTTGCAATGGCTTATCTCGCACTTACATTAACCTGTGATCTTTCAACGATATTCACTTAAATATGTTACCTAGACAAATGTATTCCGGAAATTTCAATTCTCTACGTTAATTATTATTTTTTGTATTTGTGATTTTTTTTCATCGATGTATGTTGGTGTTGTTCGTTAGCATGTTATGTGTGGAAGAACATATTTGTGTAATAAGACTAGTTTCTTGGAGTCGTATACTTGCTAGATTTGTGTATATTGCGTTACGGTAGGCTGTCCAAGGTGATGTTTTTGTTCCATGACAACTCCACAATTCATTCTGTTATACGACACAGTCTCCCATGCTGCAAATGAGTTATCAAGTTTTGTGACATCCGTCGTAATCCCACCTGTCTTTTTTTTCTCCTTGAACGAAGAAATCATTGGGGGATATGCATTTGCAGAATGATGAGATGCTTTTCGCAATGGAAAGTTTCCTGAACATCAAAATGTAAATCTCTACAACTAAAGTTTCCGCCATGTAATCCGTAGTTGGGAAAAATGTGTGACTTTGAAGAATGAGTAAGTATAGAAGGGCTAAAGAGCCTCATACACCATAATACTTGTTTAACATACATGCTCTTTTCTGTCCATTAATTTGCCTAACAAGCCTGTACACGTACCAAAAAAGTTTGTCAGTTTAACCGCACTTTTGAAGCAGGCACTGTTCGCGTCGTTAAGTGTTTTGACACTAGTGGGAACGGCTACCAATTCAGATAAAGCATTTCTTTGGCACTGTGTACAAAGAAGAAAGAGAAGACAGGATGCCGCTCCAGGGAATGGTTGAAACTGAGAGAGAAATATACCCATGAAAATCTGTTAAAGGAAATACTAGACTCAGAACCTGATGAACAAATCAGTGTTCTCCGAATGGAGAGTCAGACTTTTAATAAGTGAATTACTTCGCCCCATGCTAAAAAAGAGAACACAAGCATGTGAAAATTTATTTATTTCTTCTCCGTCCTCAAGTGCCAGTTCATCAAAATACTACAACGTGAGAACATAGCGGTATACATTGCCCGTGGATGACTCGTAGAACTTGGAGTTTTCTTTATTTTGTTGTACTCTTGTTTCCATGTTGTCCGCAATATACTTATTTTGTTCTTAACCTCTTGATGCTTAACAAATAGCTGGGAAAGACGCAACATCTCTACCTTTTGGTAACTACCAGTGTTGTTTTGTTTTTATCCTTGATCGCAGTTTCCACAGTTGCGAAAACTCACGTTGCATTGAGGTAAATTATAATAAACTCCTTTTCGCTAAACATGTGCGCTGAAGCATCGAGAACCATCGACGCAAACAACGTTTACTATCGTGTCGTATCTATCGCTAATCAAAATTTCTTTCAGATACATCAAACATGATCTGTGTTTAACATATACGCGAAACAGCGCCGTAGACTGTCAAATATTTGATGAACCTAGTAAAGTTTGACCAATAGATAGTGTACACTGTTCGTCGCGAAGGGGCATCTTGTTCCTGTTGTTTGGCGCAAGAGTTGCACACGGTAGATCGAACTATGGCCTATAGGCTGACGGAGGGCGGCGAGATTGTCGCGCTGGAAAGTGCCACTGCTGACGATGTAAGTATCCACACACACACACACACACACACACACACACACATACACAGCTCAGTCGGAGATGTCTGCGAAAATGGCAACGCACACACGCGCATACAGACATACAAGCGCTTGAACTCACTACACTCGGATATATCAGCGAAAATTACACATTGCATTTACACCTCTTCCCCCCCGCCCCCCCCCCCCCACCCCTCTTCACGATCCGAGTTCTGCAAACTTTACTCGACTGCCGCTCGGGGTGTGTCCCATATGACAGGAGAAAAACGACACTCGGCAGTGATAAAGAAGGGAGCCAAAAGCGTTTTTTTTTTTTTTACCAATATTGTAACTTTTATTTACAGATTTCGGAGGTTACACTGCCACTCAACATCGGGGTCTGTGGTATTCGAGAAAATGTCTGTGTATTCATACAGTTGCGTTATTTCCAAAGTCTTTCTGGCAGTTTATTCGTTCGCACATTTTTCCTCAAATTTTCGTTAATTTTGGATCTTGTGTTGATTATGTTGTTGTTGTGGTCTTCAGTCCTGAGACTGGTTTGATGCAGCTCTCCATGCTACTCTATCCTGTGCAAGCCTCTTCATCTCCCAGTACCTACTGCAACCTACATCCTTCTGAATCTGCTTAGTGTATTCACCTCTTGGTCTCCCCCTACGATTTTTACCCTCCACGCTGCCCTCCAATACTAAACTGGTGATCCCTTGATGCCTCAGAACATGTCCTACCAACCGATCCCTTCTTCTGGTCAAGTTGTGCCACAAACTTCTCTTCTCCCCAATCCTATTCAGTACTTCCTCATTAGTTATGTGATCTACCCATCTAATCTTCAGCATTCTTCTGTAGCACCACATTTCGAAAGCTTCTATTCTCTTCTTGTCCAAACTATTTATCGTCCATGTTTCACTTCCATACATGGCTACACTCCATACAAATACTTTCAGAAATGACTTCCTGACACTTAAATCTATACTCGATGTTAACAAATTTCTCTTCTTCAGAAACGCTTTCCTTGCCATTGCCAGTCTACATTTTATATCCTCTCTACTTCGACTATCATCAGTTATTTTGCTCCCCAAATAGCAAAACTCCTTTACTACTTTAAGTGTCTCATTTCCTAATCTAATTCCCTCAGCATCACCCAACTTAATTCGACTACATTCCATTATCCTCGTTTTGCTTCTGTTGATGTTCATCTTATATCCTCCTTTCAAGACACTGTCCATTCCATTCAACTGCTCTTCCAAGTCCTTTGCTGTCTCTGACAGAATTACAATGTCATCGGCGAACCTCAAAGTTTTTATTTCTTCTCCATGGATTTTAATACCTACTCCGAATTTTTCGTTTGCTTCCTTTACTGCTTGCTCGATATACAGATTGAATAACATCGGGGAGAGGCTACAACCCTGTCTCACTCCCTTCCCAACGACTGCTCCCCTTTCATGTCCCTCGGCTCTTATAACTGCCACCTGGTTTCTGTGCAAATTGTAAATAGTCTTTCGCTCCCTGTATTTTACCCCTGCCACCTTTAGAATTTGAAAGAGAGTATTCCAGTCAACATTGTCAAAAGCTTTCTCTAAGTCTACAAATGCTAGAAAAGTAGGTTTGCCTTTCCTTAATCTTTCTTCTAAGATAAGACGTAAGGTCAGTATTCCCTCACGCGTTGCAGTGTTTCTACGGAATCCAAACTGATCTTCCCCGAGGTTGGCTTCTACTAGTTTTTCCATTCGTCTGTAAAGAATACGTGTTAGTATTTTGCAGCTGTGGCTTATTAAACTGATTGTTCGGTAATTTTCACATCTGTCAACACCTGCTTTCTTTGGTATTGGAATTATTATATTCTTCTTGAAGTCTGAGGGTATTTCGCCTGTTTCATACATCTTGCTCACCAGATGGTAGAGTTTTGTCAGGACTGGCTCTCCCAAGGCTGTCAGTAGTTCCAATGGAATGTTGTCTACTCCCGGGGCCTTGTTTCGACTCAGGTCTTTCAGTGCTCTGTCAAACTCTTCACGCTGTATCGTATCTCCCATTTCATCTTCATCTACATCCTCTTCTATTTCCATAATATTGTCCTCAAGTACATCGCCCTTGTATAGACCCTCTATATACTCCTTCCACCTTTCTGCTTTCCCTTCTTTGCTTAGAACTGGGTTTCCATCTGAGCTCTTGATATTCATACAAATGGCTCTCTTTTCTCCAAAGATCTCTTTAATTTTCCTGTAGGCAGTATCTATTTTACCCCTAGTGAGATAAGCCTCTACATCCTTACATTTGTGCTCTAGCCATCCCTGCTTAGCCATTTTGCACTTCCTGTCGACCTCATTTTTGAGACGTTTGTATTCCTTTTTGTCTGCTTCATTTACTACATTTTTATATTTTCTCCTTTCATCAATTAAATTCAATATTTCTTCTGTTACCCAAGGATTTCTACTAGCCCTCGTCTTTTTACCTACTTGATCCTCTGCTGCCTTCACTACTTCATCCCTCAAAGCTACCCATTCTTCTTCTACTGTATTTCTTTCCCCCATTCCTGTAAATTGTTCCCTTATGCTTTCCCTGAAACTCTGTACAACCTCTGGTTCTTTCAGTTTATCCAGGTCCCATCTCCTTAAATTCCCACCTTTTGCAGTTTCTTCAGTGTTTATTAACGTGATTTAAATTGTTTACAGCTTCATTAGCACATTAGCACTGTGGAATGAAAGGGCGGGCGAAGGGTCAGATGGATGAAAAATAAGGAGGAAATCACCATCACCAAATTTAGCCCGCCCGGTTAGCCGCGCGGTCTAACGCGCTACTTCCCGAGCGGGAAGGCACTTGGGGCCGAACCGCACAATAACTTTGGGTTCCGTGTGGGGCGGCGGTGGGGTGGGTGGACTGCTGTGGCCTGTTGTGGGGTTGTGAACCACTGGAACCACTGACGGCTACGGTGGGACGCATCCTCTCCGTCGTTTCTAGGTCCCCGTTTTAAAAACACAATACACATGTAACTGTTAGGTTAGTTTCACGAAGATGGCTCGCCCTGTATCGTCATGACGACACTCGACGTGTGAACTCGCTGGCGGCAGCCGCCCCCCCCCCCCCCCTGCCAAACCCTCACAAGCAGGCAAACAACGCGCGAGCGCCTGCTGCCACGTGCCGACGCTCCGCCTCCACGCTGCGTGATATGACAGCGCCATTTTTGTCGGGCCGTGTCCTCGGAAACTTTGGCAACCTCATTAGCCCTTCACGGGGAACTTCAAAAGGCTGCGTTTCCCTCACTTTTTATTGTGCTATTCTGAGCTGACTTCTCCACTTTGCTGGTCGCTGGAAGAAGAAATCAAAAGAAGACCCCTCCTCCTAAGCGGCTTCCCTTTCCTCGTCGTTCCGCCCTTTTCCCTTGTCACCACTTGTACTTTATTCATTTTTTCTCCTTATGTATGCTTGCGTCACCTGCGCGAAACGCCAACCGTGACACTGCATCTAAAAAGTAAGCTCTGAGCAAACGAATGAGACAAAACAGTTGGGGACTAAACAGAAGAGAGGACACAAAGAGGTTACAAATATCTCGATGCTTCCTTCTCGTGATGTGCAGATATTTGTTCAGCCTTCTTGTCTTGTGAGTTCCGAGGAAGAAATCGATCTTTCCGCAACATAATTTATCGTCATCGATAGGAGCGCTTGCTTCTCGTGACTGCCTTTGTGGCCGTCTTTCATGATCTATAGATGGTTCATGATTTTCTAACGTCCTTCATGAACTGTTGTCTTTTAGCAGAATCGTACTCGGCGATGTAAGTATTGGAAGTTCTGCCAAGCTCAATTTCTGAAGCAACACAGAGAATATTTTCTTTATTTTTTTCGCATACGGTACGTATTTTTATCTGAAAATATCCCGACTGATGAAAATTTCTGTGGAATGGGATTTGAGCCATCATCTGTTACTTCCTGCAAGTAGTTATTACAATGAAACTTCCTGGCAGATTAAAACTGTGTATCCGACCGAGACTCGAACTCGGGACCTTTGCCTTTCAGTCGGTGGAGCACTTGCCCGCGAAAGGCAAAGGTCCCGAGTTCGAGTCTCGGTCGGGTACACAATTTTAATCTGCCAGGAAGTTTCATATCAGCGCACACTCCGTTGCAGAGTGAAAATGTCATTCTGGAGATATTACAATATTTTTTTGTCATTTAGGCTATTCGATCACAACTGCAGCACCTACTTAAATTTTGAATGCTTCCCACGCGTGGAGCACAATAGACAGAGAATACACTCTATCATATCCATTTCTCCTGCTATGCTCTATACCTTCACTCTGTGATGGCAGTCTTAATGTTACTGATAACAGTGCCGCTAAATCAGAGTTACTAAATACGGTTTCCCGGAATTCCTTCATCAAAGAATACGATGTAAGCACTCCACAATTCGATTAATGAACAATTGCCAACATGAGTAACTTAACGTAGAAATCCTCGTTGTAACAAAGCAGCTTAAATCATTTTAAAAATATGCAAGGTCTGCGGTCAGATTGTATAACAGTCAGGTTCCTTTTAGAGTATGCTGATACAATAGCTCCATACTTAGCAACCATACAGAATTGTCCGCTCGTCGAAAGATCCGAACCTAAAGCCTGGAAAGCTGTACAGGTCACACCAATACCTAAGATACGAAACAGAAGTAATCCGCTGAATTACACACCCATATCAATAAAGTCGTTTTGCAGTAGGATTCTGGAATATACACTGTGTTCAAACAGTACAAATTACCTCGAAAAATCCATTTATTGACAAATAGCCAACATGGATTCAGTAAATATCGTTCTTGTGAAAGGAAACAAGCTCTTTATTCTCTCGAATTGATTAGTACTGTCTACAGGAGATGGAAAATTCATTCCATATTTTTAGATTTCTAGAAGGATTTTGATACTGTTCCTCACAAGCAACTTCTAATCAAACTGCTTGTCTACGGAATATCGCTTCAGCTGTGTGATTCGATTGGAGATTGCCTCTCAGAAAGATCGCAGTACGTACTAATCGACGGAGAGTCATCGAATGAAACCCCCCCAAGGAACTGTTACAGGATCTCTGTTCCTGATCTATTTACGCGATTTAGGAGGCATATGAGCAGCCCTCTTACATTGTTTGCAGCTGATGCTATCGTTTACCGTCTTTTAAAGTCATCAGATGAAAAAAAAAATTGCAAAATGTTGTAGACAAGATATCTGTGTGACGCCAAAAGAGCCAATAAACTCTAAATAATGAAAAGTGCGAAGTCATCAACGTGAGCACTAAAAGAAATCCGCTGAATTAAGGTTACACAATAAATAGCAAAAATTTAAAGGCTGTGAATTCAGTTACAGACTTAGGGATTACAGTTACGAGTAACTTAAATTGGAACGAGTACATAGATAATATTGTGCGGAAAGACTGATTTATTAGCAGAACACTTGGAAAATGCAAAAGGTTTACTAAAGAGACTGCCGAGACTACGCTTGTCCGCGCTCTCCTGTAGTACTGCTGCGCGGTATGTGCTGTGTGGCAGATAGGATTGATGGAAGACCTCGAAAAATTTCAAAGAAGAGAAACTCGTTTTGTAGTATAGCGAAATAGGGGTGAGAGTGCCACGAATACGATACGCGAACTGGTGTGGCAATCCTTCAAACTTTGTCTGCTTTTCTTATTGTGACGTCTGTGTAAACGTACGCTTTGGCAACCATCTACGTAATCGTAATTAATCTATGGATGTAATTTTAAAAGTAATTTTCTACGAAAGAACGGAAATGTTAAAAGTTTACTTGTAATACCGGTTCATGTATGGGGTTCTTAGGTTTGTAATGATGTAAAGTACCTCCGCAACGAAAATGGCTTGGCAGGAATAAAAAAAGATGGATTTGGCAATTGAACTGTAACGCTCCTTTGTGTCATCAGTTAGTCGGTGGCTAGCATGCGAAGTGTTCGCTTCTTGAGAGCGGAATGAGGCAAGAAGAGCAGCATAGTTATATTATATAGCCGCGGATATGGAAGAAATTAGCCTCATTATTCATGGCGTCCATTGGTTAGTTCTGAAATACAAAAATACGACGCTAAGAGGAGAATATTCAGACCTTATTATAAAAATAGCCACAGGAAATCGCCACAGCTATTACCTTAATCTCAAGGAATCAGTTGAGTACTGTATAACTTCATGGACCAGTTATGTATTTTATTCTTCGACGATAAGTTTGAGTTCTTCAAACTTTGTCTTTAGCAACTATATTCTTTCATTAATAATTTAACTAGACAGGGTCCTATCCCAAGTGCTACGATATTTCCGATTTCCTATTCTATTGAACTGGAAAGTAATTTTCGTCTTTCACTACAGTTAATATACTTAGTGCAGTAGTAAATTTTACAGTTATTCAGTGGGCCGTATGTTTGAAGTATTCCCCGTATTTTCCATAAACGGATAGTTAAAATTCCAGCAAAGTACAATTGCAGAGAGATCATTTAAACTGTTTTGCTTAAATGTCGTTCTTATTGAAACCCCAGTACAATATTAAAGTTACATGAATAAAACTGGGATCATTCAGAATAGTTTACTAGCAAATATAACTGAAGGACCAGCACCAGTTATAATTATTGTACAAGTTTGTAAGTTACAGTGTTTATATTTTCATATATTAATAGTTAGAAGTGTTTCTCATATTGTGCGCTAAGTAAAATGTTCGGTTTCGATGTGAGCCAGTTCAAAGAATAGTTACTGGGTGCCTACGTCAGCCGTCGAGCCAGTTTTGCAGTATATGTATTACAATATAAATATTAAAGATGTGCAACTTTCATTATTATAACTTGTGTGTGCTATAATAAGTAAATGGCTACATAGTGGAAACTGTAACAGATCTAGGAACTCAATATTTCATTTGAACTATATAGTGCAAAGAATTGAATGCTCTTTGAAAATACAAATAGCAACCACAACAGAAATTACAGTTACCTGTGACAATATTTCCCAATAATTAAGCTGATAAAAGATCCTCAAGTCTAAGCTGGCAGTGCTCCACCATTAATAAATATTTATTTGTAATCATCATTAGCTTTATGCATTAACATAGATAGAAAGTGTTACCGAGAGCCGGTTGCTGCCAGAACGTTTTAATACTCCTTCTGAGTTACTCATGGTAAACCACTAGTAATACTGTTGCTTCTGTTCTAAGAGCAAAAATAGTATTTCGGTATCAAGTAAAGTAAATACCAACAGCTGACATTCTTTGTAAACTGTGCAAGCACTTGCTAAAAATTTACCTAATTTGGCGGGCAATCGTCCTCTCTGCGTAACTACAGTTTACTTATAATTAACAGAACTTCGGTTCGAATCCCATTTGTTGTGATACTGTTTTCTTTCAATAGTAATCTTTTCGAGAAAGGAACTTCAGTCCGATACCTTATCTATTAAGCACAGCAGCGGTCATACACAAGCCCTTTCACAGGAGCTATTATCGGTGTATAGCTGATTTAGTACGAACCGGTGGTGCTATACATTTTCCTTTGTGGAAAGATCTTTCCTTGTAATTTCGGTCATGAACTTTCTCCTCAGAGTGTAAAAATATTTTGTTGTCGCCTGCATAGGGAGAAATTATCAACATAATACAATAAATCAGATCTTACACGGGAAGATTCAAGTGTTTTGTTTTCTTTCTGCGCACTGTACGAGAGTTGAATAGTAGAAAAATAGCTTGGAGGTGGTTTGATGAACGCTCTGCAGGGTATTAACTGTGAATAGTGAACTGAATGTAGATTTAGACGTAGCTGTGCGTGAAGGAAGCTCCAGTAGTAATTCTCGAAAGTCAGAGAATCGGTGATAATGAAAATCTGAGATGGTGCTGTCACTGTATTCAGGTAGCTGTAATAATGTTTGATACCCATGATTTAAATTCTGATTCATGAAATAATACGTTTTTTAAACTTGAGAAATAAATTTTTGAAGTTAGATTTACGACGAAAGACAAAAAATTTCATTTTGTAAAGAAGAAAATTTTATTTAGGAAAAAGACGATCTAATCTATGCGTTAGTCTCACAGCTGTTTTTAACTCCTGTTGGGGTTACTTGCTTCCCTGCCATAATTCATCTAAGATACATTTACTGGGGCAGAACAAATCAAGAGATCTTCCACACAATAACATTCGCCCAAGTGTTAGACCTCATTAATAAGAGAGTTAATGTTCGCAAACAGAGACATGTTAAATTAGTGATGCTTTTAATACATGAAGTGAATGTTTGGATTCTCGTCAGATCTCATATAAATCTTATAGTCTGAAAGATAAAACTGAAAAATTTAATCATTACTATTTTGGCCCCTTCAGAATTAAACGAGATTGCAGCTTTTCCCGAATTTTATCTCCGTGAGCCCGCATTTCGACAGCGAGCACTTATATAGTATCATCATTATGGATGCGCTTGCGCCCCATAGGTGGAGCAATATTCGAAGATTGCGCGAAAATAGCTCAGGTTGCTCATGTAGCGGCTATCTTTGCGCGTGAGTCTCCGTGACAGTTTTTGGTATAGTTAGCGATGTTAGCTAGCAATCCAGTGTAAAACACTCACCTGAAGATGGCTGAATGTTTATCAACCGAAAGATCGTGGCAAGAAGCCGAGTTATCCGGCTGCAATCTCGAAACGTCGTGGAGTTCTCTTCACAACGGTAATATGTCAACAATATTCACGTCTAAATATGTGCAACCAGTCTGCATGATATAGTAGCCTATCTTATAATAACAAGGTTACATGGAATTAATGCTGTCTTTTGACTTTTTAAAAAATGACTCTGAGCATTATGGGACTTAACATCTGAGGTCATCAGTCCCCTAGACTTAGAACTATTTATACCTAACTAACCTAAGGACGTCACACACATCTATGCCCGAGGCAGGATTCGAACCTGCGACCGTAGCGGTCGCGCGGTTCCAGACTGAAGCACCTACAACGGCTCGGCCACATTGGCCGGCTTGACTTTCTAGTCAATTTTGTGTTATTTACACTAATATACAAATATTATTTAATTTCTGCTGATTAATAAGCATGCTACTTGGATAGCAATATATTTTCGTTCATTGTTATTTGCTATACTTAACACTAAAATGACGCCTCCATTGGTATTTTAACTTATTTTCGAATTCTCATTTATTTCTTATTGTGACACATATGCCATAATTTTGATTGACCCGCTGAATATTATGTATACAATGATTATATGAAGGTAATTTTCTTTTTTCATATTCTTCTATTTTGTGGCTCTTTGTCTCGCGCCAAATCACTCATAATCCATATGAATGTGCTGCGCCTGTGCACTCCTTGCTTTAAAAAATCAAATGGCAGACGCCACAATACCAGTGGCGTGTTGGAACGTGTAAGTTTGGTTGTTAAGTGTTACGAGTTAATAAACCAGTAAGTTTGTTATGTTGATCTCTACCGTACCTGATTGTGACCGGTACCCATCCTCTAACGTCTAACCTGAAGGTAAAGTTTCTCTCCGACCTGGATATATTACCTCAATTAAATGTGCTTATAATTATGCTGTGACCATAATGACAGAGCGACGAAAAGTAAGGTGCGGAAGATTACTCTTGGAATTTTCCACAACAACAAAGCATTTCCTTGAAGTGACAAAAAGAATTCTAGGGCCAACTGGGAATCGAACAACGATCTTTGATTCTGTAGTATGGTACTTAACCAGCGAAGACTCAGAACGTCAACTTCCCAGTGGCTTCCTACCGAGGCGTAAGCTTGTCAGTATTACCGACAGAGAGTGAACTCCGCCAAGATTAAATGAATTTCACCTCTCCGTCTAATTCTTTTGTGTTCAGAGCGTCACATGAGCCCGCTGTAAGCACTAACAACTCTGCTTCGGTAACCTTACTGTGCAGGATTTCAATAGGTGCTTTCAGAATCACTGATTTCTTCCTAAAGAATTTAATTTCCGAAAGGAGATAACGTGTTTTAAGAACGCTGTCTGCCTCTCTTGAGTTTTTCTCCTTTGGACTGAGGCTTTACGTCACTACCCGTCACGACAGCAGGGCAAAGCATTCGAGTGCCCCTTACAGCGATAAATGCTCGCGTGTAAAGTCGCCATTGTGCCAAATGGCATTTACTTCTGTGTAAAAGTCTCGCGGCCTGAAAGAACGCGTTGAGAGCTACGAGAGCGGGACAGGCGATAAGGTGCTTCCTGTGAAGAATTGCTCGCTCACAACTTTTGTGCTGACAGAAGTGTTATGCGTCCAGTATAAAACTTTGCGCCCCAAGCAGCAGACCATAAAGCGGAGACGGCGTCCAATTCCAGCGAAGCTGCTGACGCAACGCAGTGAATGGACCGATGCGCGCCATTGTGGAGACATGATACCCAGACTCTCTCAGATTACAAGGATTGCATCAGACTGTCTGTTGGAAATATTGTTTTAAATGACAATTTTCCCTCATCAAAAGTACGTCTTGGTATGAAAATCGTTGATCATATACATTTCAGTATTTATTATCCAAGCATCCTTGAAGGTCTATAATTTGTGTTTCGGAAATAATATTTATAACAGATCAATAAAAAAGAAAAGTAAAAACAATTTTTTTGTTTGTTTTGGCACTAGTTTCTGTTTGTAAGTTGCAAACAGTTTACTGCACAACAGTTTCGGGATATGTTAAATCTTTCTAAATTCGTTTGCGAGTTTTTACGATCATAAGCTTTAGAAAATAGAAAAATGTGTGGCAAGTGTGTATATGTTAATTGCACACATGCAACAGCAATGCCTTGAGCATGCTGCGAAAAAGGCTGGAACTAAAGTCATACGTTCAGTGCTGTTTTATTAATTCACGAAGATGCTCTTCATATAAAGAAAACTTCGCATCAGAATACAGTAAATAACAAACTATTGACGTACAATATCTTTTTGTAAACTTGCTTATCGCTAGTATGAGACTTTCACTCTGCATCGGAGTGTGCGCTGATATGAAACTTCCTGGAATATTAAAACTGTGTGCCGGAACGAGACTCGAACTCGGGATCTTTTGGAAGGTAGGAGACGAGGTACTGGAGAATTGAAGTTGTGAGGACGGGTCGTAAGTCGTGCTCAGGTAGCTCAGTCGGTAGAGCACTTGCCCACGAAAGGCAAAGGTCCCGAGTTCGAGTCTCTGTCCGGCACACAGTTTTAATCTGCCAGGAAGTTTCGTCGCTTATCACTGTTCGAATATGAAAACGAAAAGTGAACATATGGGACATCCGGTCCTTCACACTATAATGTAAGTTGTTTTTGTTGGTGTGAACTTCAGTCCGAGGACTGGTTTGTTGCATCTCTGCATGCTGTTCTCTCCTTTGCGAGCCTCTTTAATTCCGACTGTAAGTAGGCTGTTTAAGTTTTTATATTGGTAACGCCACACAGCGCTCTGTATGTGCTGTGTGCCGTCTGTGGCTGGTTTGCATTGTTGTTGGAATATCTGCCATTGTAGTGTTGGGCAGCTGGATGTTAACAGCGCGTAGCGCTGCGCAGTTGGAGGTGAGCCGCCAGCAGTGGTGGATGTGGGGAGAGAGATGGCGGAGTTTTGAAATTTGTAAGACTGGATGTCATGAACTGCTATATATATTATGACTATTAAGGTAAATACAGTGTTTGTTCTCTATTAAAATCTTTCATTTGCTGTCTATGCCTATCAGTAGTTAGTGCCTTCCGTAGTTTGAATCTTTTTTTAGCTGGTAGTAGTGGCGTTCGCTGTATTGCAGTAGTTCGAGTAACGAAGATTTTTGTGAGGTAAGTGATTTGTGAAAGGTATAGGTTAATGTTAGTCAGGGCCATTCTTTTGTAGGGATTATTGAAAGTCAGATTGCGTTGCGCTAAAAAAATATTGTGTGTCAGTTTAAGCACAGTCATGTATAATTGTTCAAAGGGGACGTTCCATACGACTATGTACTCAACCTATATCCATTCGAACCTTCTTACTGTATTCATACAAGTTATTTACAACTTGTGCAGAAACCAGACTGCAGATATAAAAGTCGGCGGAAGCTGTGCATGAGAATGGAGTAAGACAAATGTGTAGTTCGTTCCCAATGCTATTCAGACTGTACACTGAACAATCAGCAAAGGAAAATCGGTAAAGGAAACCAAGGAGAAATTTGGAAAGGGAACTGAATTTCAGGGAGAGACAAAGCAAGTATCTTGGAAGAGCAAGTGAATGGAATGGATGGTATCTTCAAAAAGGTGATAACTTGAACCTCAACAAAAGTAAGACAGTGATAACGTAATGTAGCTGAATTAAATCAAGCGATCCTGAGGGGGTTAGATTAGGAAACGCGACACTAAAAGTAGTAGATGAGTTTTGTCATACTTGCAGCGAAATAACTGATGATGGCTGAGGTAGAGAGTGTTTGAAATGCACATTGGCAATAGCAAGAAAAGCATTTCTGAAAAAGAAGAATTTCTTAACATTTATCTCCCATATCTCCTTTTTTCTTTGTTGTTATTTCATCCCCCTCTCCCCATATGGCGGGGGGGGGGGGGGGGGGGAGTTGTCAGCGGTATTAACATTCCACTTTCCTGCCAAGAACCTTAAAAATATAACGAAGACGAAAAATAAAAATTATTAAAAGATCAAAAGCTTACAGATGGGTATAAGAACTATAAAAACTATGAATTCTGGTGGCGTTTACATAAAAAGCATTAAAACTACTGTTTTGAGTAAAAATCAAAGGACAAAAAAATAAGAAACAAAAATACATGCATTTAAAAACAGCAGTGCACTTTCACTTAAAAGTTGAGGAATTTGCATTGGAACAAAAATTATTTGGGAAGGAGGGAATATGTTCTGTAGGGCTGAGGGGAGTGGGCAGAAAAATGTAGAGGTCGATTAGGTAGGAAACTACGGAGATGAAGGTTAGGGGGTGTTTCCCTTGTGGGCATAGCACTGGTATCAAAAGGAAAGGAAGGGGTAGAGACGGAGAGGGAAAGGAGGGGGTTGTCGTGATGTCTATGGGATAGGTGCAGAAAAGTTATAGCTGGCGGGATGGATAAATATCGGAGCGGATCTCATTGTCTGGGAGAGGTAGTCAGTTCAAGCCGCATTGAGACAGGGTGTGTAGTATGTGCAGGTGTAGGTATAGTGGGATGTGTTTGTAAAGAGACGGCAGCACACAGGGGATGGTGACCAGAAGGGAAGACATTGTGTTATTCGAGTCTGGTTAGTGGAAAGTGTAGGATATGTGGAGGTGTTCGATGTGAGTGATGAGATAGCACAGGATCCATGTGAGGGAAGATGAAGGGATGCAGAAAACGAGCCGGATTGCATGAAGTTTAAGGATTTGGGGGTCTTATAGAACTTCGGCGGGGCGGACATCCATGCAACAGTTGCATAGGAGAGGATATGTCAGATCAAGGTTTTATAGGTGTGGATGATAGTGGATGGGTGTAATCTCCACTTTCGGACAGTTAGAAGCTTCATGTTCTTCTCCTGTGCGTATTATAAATTAATCTACAGACACAGTTTCTCTCTATATGTTCGGGCTAATCTAAGGAACTATTGCAGGGATTTTTATACAGTTTTCACTAGTAAATAGATTCATTTACGAGGAATGATTTATGCATTTTTTTTTACCGCTAAGTAATGGTGAGTCCGTAATATATGTATTTTTATGTTCCGCATTTAGGTGTTTGGAGTGACACCGCGAGCTGATCACCTCGAGAGGTGATGGTGTCTGGCAGGAGAAACAATAAAATGGCTGAAATATTTATGGACCATTTTGAACAAAATTTTCTAAAAACAGAACCTTTGAGCGCAAACATCAAATACTGGTTTAGATATGTAGATGATGTCCTGTGTATGTGGACTGGTACTACAAGACAACTCAACACATTCTTGAAAAACCTAAACAGTCAACATAAAAATGTCCAGTTCACTACGGAAATTGGCAAAAAATCCATAAACTTCTTAGACCTCACCATTGACATCAGTACACACACACTTTGTTTCATAATTTACAGAAAAACAACAACTACAGACACAGAAATACCTTCTTGCTCACAACACCCCATAGCTCACAAACATGCAGCTTTCCATTCAATGGTACACCGTCTCATATCTATCCCCATGTCCAGAGTTGATTTTAAAGCAGAGTTAGATACAATAAAATTTATTGCCACAGCCAATGGCTACAATCCAATTCGTATTGATCACATCTTGCACAGGAAACAAAAACGGAAAATTATACCCCTCCTCTATGCCCCACCTGCTTCCCCATCCACTGTCTGCAAGAAATGGTGTACACTACCATTTCTAGGTCAGGTATCACAGATTATAGCCAAAACACTGAAATCCTGCAAGTATAGGGTTTCCTACTATGTCAGGAACACGACAGCCCAGAGTGTTTTTAATAGCAAAGGCAAGATCCAGTTATTAGCCAACAGTGGGGTATACAAAATCACCTGCCCTGATTGTGACAAAATTTTACATTGGTCAGTCGGGCATGACATATCAACTAGGCTGGCTGAACATGAACGCAGCTGGAGGTTGCAGAATTCAGACTATGCATTTGATGAGCATGTACTGAGTGAGGGTCACAACTACCAGCCAGTGTCCCATGTACTTCACTTAGCAAACAAAGGCCATACACTCAAGCTGCTGGAAGCCCTGGAAATTAACAACCATCTTGCTCACAGTCCAGATCTCATCCTAAATGACCAGACACAACTTAACACTTCCCCTCTCCTAAACTTCATATAATAATCTTTGTTGTTCATTACTTCCCACACTCTCTCTTCCTACATATTCCCATTTTCCTGTATTCATTTTGTTTTATTTGTTGCAGTTGTCTTTCTATTCCACATAGGCAGTAGTTTCAATAGTTAAGGGTTTCCTTTTAACTTGTACTTGTATTACTGTCCATGTTTAACTCCCCTTGTAGTTGTCTCATCAAATACTGTTCATATTTTACTTTGCTCATTTATTTAATAAAAACTGGTACACAGCCACTGCTTTGATTATAATGTTAATGTTAAAATGCAGTACCACTACACTCTCAAACTGTAGGTTCCCTCAAACACCTTCATTTTCCTGCATCTATTAATTTCTGTTTATCTTATTGATATTGCTTAAGTTCCTTATGTATTCTGTATTTACATTGGCAACTGTCCCTTCTTTTTTAATTGGTAGTGTATCACTCTCCATGTTTCATACCTCTCGATGCAGCCTTGTCTAGTACTAATTTTATATTATTTTATTAGTTTTGTTTATTAATAGAAACTGTTATTTAGGCGTGCTATTCCTATTTTGTGCTAAAGGTTTTCCTGTCAATTCCATTGTTATTTACGTACTGTTCAGTTTTTACTGTTTCACTGCAAAGATGTTACTTACCGTATGTTTCTACTTCAGTCTAGATGTGTTACTTCTCTTCCAATGTTGTCTGCTAACATTTAACTTCTTTGGTGATAATACTCAGTAAATGTCTGAAGATGGCCTTGTAAGCCGAAAACCGGTTAGCAATAAAAGTAGTATTGTAGAACAAAAGCAAACTGGTGTTTTTCATTTATTACAATAAAATAACATTTACATGCGAACATTACATGTAACAGATATAATCTTAATCCCCCTGTTTTGTAAAGTTTGGTCTCATGCAATCACACCTTCCGCCCTCTCCCTCCCTCTCACTTTCTCTTTCTCTTCCTCTCCCTCTGCCTCCAGACTAACTGTGAATCCCAACCAAAATTGTTATTTGTGTACAATTTTACCACTGTAGCCAACATGATTATTGTACTTAAAGTTTGTAACATACCATCCGATTGTATAAACGAGTATGAAGTTTAAGCTATATTAACATGTCAAAATTGCATTTATATACCACCTGAAATATTTATGGCCGGCCGATGTGGCCGAGCGGTTCTAGGCGCTTCAGTCTGGAACTGCACGACCTCTACGGTCGCAGGTTCGAGTCCTGCCTTGGGCATGGATGTATGTGCTGTCCTTAGGTTGGTTAGGTTTAAGTAGTTCTAAGTTCTAGGGGACTGATGACCTCAGATGTTAAGTCCTATAGTGCTCAGAGCCATTTGAACCATATTTGGATTCGACACCTCAAAACAAACATCTCCAAAATCATTTAAAAATTTGTTCTATAATTGTGTTGTTAGGTAGTATATTCTTTGTACTTTGTGATAATTTATTCTCTTCTGCTATACGATCTTTGCACCTTATAGCTTCAAGACGCCATATTTGTTTACAAAATATGACAGTATACATGTGATGTGTCACGACAGTAAAAGGAACATGTGCCCACTGTAGGTACACTATTTTATTTAATTTATTTTTACCGTTAGATATACGTTTAGCTTTTTGTCAAAAGAAACCCTAAACCATGTTTTGAAATAGTGTGTTGTTTCTCCACCAGACAGCGCCACAAGTTCCTCCAAACAAAACGTAACACAACATATACACACAGATGTCATACTAACAAATGTAAATCCGCCTGATGATGGAGGTTTAAACCTTTGAAAAGTGTCGTGGAGATAAATAAACAGTGACTGGTAACAGTAAACTTGTTATTTCATTTAATAAAATAACAGCCGCTGCAAATGCGAAGCGCAGCGAAGCTCGTGCAGAATCTGTATCAGGCTTGGTGGTTTAGCTGACCGGCATGCTAGCGCAAAGTGTTCAATCAGTAAGGTATTCAACAATGAACTTGAAGGGATATCGTGTGCCGTTCGTCTAGGCCAAAAAACGAGAACAATAACGAACAAAATGGAAAAAAAGAAAAAAACTGTGACAGATGTCATGCGACATCCGCACAGAACAACTTACGAAAAACGACGAGTAAAGAGATCGAAAGAGAGACGACAGAAAAGGGAAAAAAACACAAGGAAGTGGTAAAGTGCATATCTAGAGACGTAATGTTCACAGAATAGATTCTCAGGAGGACCAAGGACTTTTTCCTTTGCCTTTTCACCTCCAATGATGTGGAGTTGCGCCACAAACGACACGTTATTCGGATTCCACTTTCAGCTATAGGTCCCTTTTCGCCAGTTGAATAACTGGGATAGATTAGGGACGTGCAAGTCGCTGAATAGGTGTTCACTTGAAAGACCAAGCCATTCAGTCACGCGAAATTAATACTACCAAACTCTATACATATCTCCGTCTTCTAGACGTATTATTATTATTATTTATAATTACGTGCGATTAGACCATGTTTGATCAAGCAGAGCTTCTTGAATCTTTTTCCTTTTTTTCCACATTGTTCTCATTTGTTCTGCATGGGCTCTCTTTCTTTCCTCTGTCCATTTTGTTCCTGCTTTCTTCGGAGATTCGTTCTCTGACATAATTTCTCATCTGTCCACTTTCTGCTTAAATACCTTTCTGTCCAAAATATCTGAATAATAGCCATATAGCTTCAAGGAATTCACCTAAGTATTTAAAATATGGGACTCTATTGATATGACTCTATTTTGTAGTCAAGTTTTGAGTTCAGTTTTTGTGCCGATGAACTCAGACTTTGGGAAAGATATTTGCAGACCAACTTTCTCTGCACATTCTTAAGGGTTTCAGCCTGTTCGATTGCTGCTCCATGAGCAGTCAGTTCAGAGTCGTGGGTCGGTGCAGCTTGCTCCATGGACGTCCACCTGCCATTCTGGGGTCTGAAGATGATCCTTAAGGATTAAAACCGGTCACTCCGATTAAAAGAAATTTGCGATCAAGACTGTTTTTAATTAACATACATCAGATTTGTCTCCTTTTTTGTGTAACAGATGAATAAGCGCACATTTGCATTCCAGGGGTAATTTTCCTGTCTCCCAAATATCTGCAATGATATGGGTTAATTCTTTGAGAGACTTTGGTCCTAGTGTTTTCAGTAGCTCAGCAATAATCCCTTCTTCACTAGGTGTTCTATAGTTTTTTTAATTTAAAAATGTGTTTGTGAATTTCTTCCTGTGTTAGTGGAGATGATTCCGGGTTGCGTGTAAGTAGGTCTTTCTTTAGGGAATCTCGGAGGTGGTTCCGTACAATTAAGGAGTGTTGAAAAATAATGTGCCAGTTCCTTACAGCTTTCCTTGTTAGTGAGCGCAAGTTTTCCGTCAGATTTCTTGAAACATCGATTTTGTGGGCTGTATTCACGAATTTTATCTGCAAAGATTCTGTGAAAATCTCGAGTATTGTACTTGCGGAAATTTTCTTCGATTAAGTGCGGTTGGTTTTTCAGGTATTTTCTTTTGTTATGCCTAATGATTTTCGCCACTTGTTTCTTTCTGTTGTAGTTAAGAAAAGCCTTTTTTTCGTTTTTTGAAAGCTTTATCACACTCTGAATCCCACCATGGATGTTTTGTGTTTTTCTTCAGGGGGAATAAATCTTTAGCGCTCTAGATTATTTTACTGTGAAATTTTTCCCAAGTATCTGCTTGGACGTTTCCCAGTTCTTCTCCAAGCTTAGTTTCTTTGATTCTTCTGGTGTCAAATTTCTGCTGGTGTACTTTCTTGCGGTGGACTCTCTTTGGGGTAAATCTCATATTTATCCGTATTAGATAGCGTCTGAATCGATGTTTGCACCTCTGCGGACTTGTATGTCATGAACTTCCTTCTGTAGAGGATACAAGGTGGCCACATGATCAATCTGAAATTCACCGAGCTGTTTTATTGGGGATATCCAGCTCTTTTGTTTTTGGGGATTCTTCCTCAATGATGTTGACATGATTTTAAGATTGTTTTGTTGCCATAGTTCGATAAGCCTTTTTCCGTTTTTTTGGTAAATTTATGGGTGGGATATTTTCCTACAATTTTCAAGAATTGTTTTTCTTTGCCTATCTGAGCATTGAAATCACCCAATAAGATTTTGGTGTCCTGCTTTGGAATGTTAGCCACATTTTCTCAAGATCGGTCCAGAATTTCTCCACAGTCTGTGGATCCTTTATGTTAGCAATGTTGGTGGGGGCATGAACATTAATGAGGGTATATTTATTGTTAGCGCACTGCATGTGCAGTTGCTTATGGGGCACACATATCTTATAGAGTCTATTATATTTTTATGTATGACAACAGCCATTCCCAGAAGCGGAGCACTTTTAGCAATACGTTTTTCTGTTTCACACTTAAAAATGCGGTAATTTCCGTAATCTACTGTGGCTTCATCCGTGAATCGTGTTTCTTGAAGGGCTAAAATCTGAATTTTTTGTCGATCTAACTCCTGTACTAGGCTGTGTGATTTTTCCGGTTGAATCTGAGTGTTGATATTAAATTTGCCTATATAAGTGATAGTTTTGGCTGCAAGTCTGCCAGAGAACTCCGACTCTCTCTCTGTTCGTGACTGCCCAGGTCCCTCAGACTCCGAAGCCCCGGTTGCCGCCTGTTGACAGGTGGACTGAGTAACACCTAGGGTAATATTATTATTACTTTCTGGAATAATGATAGCTTTTAATTGTTTGTCAAATGTTGTTAGTTCCTGGAGCAATTATTGCAGTCACCCCTAACATTGGGAGTAGACACTGACCAGAAAGCCGACCATTATGGGTTCAGAGGCGTCTGGGTTTGTTATCGTTAGCTTTTATATTAACCCTAAAGGCAGGGCCGCCTCTTCCGCCAGCTCCGCCGTAATGATGGTCTCTGTCTTCACTGCTGTTGGGGTCTTCACCGTTACCGTGGCAAGAGACCCTCAGAAGGTACTATCACCCGGGCCAGGTGAACCAAAGTTTTTTTACGAGGTGTGACTCCTCCCCCTCCTCCTTTCTCAACCGGGTTTGGGACTGGCTATGGCGGAGTTTTCTAGACGCATTATAAAGTCCCTCGCACCGTTTTCCTCTCTATATGTCAAGGCTAATCTCAGGAGTTCTGTAGGGGTTTTGACACGGTATTCGTTGATACGGAGGTTGCTTCACAAGGATGGATTGTGCACATAATTTATAAATATTTCGTGCAATTTGCCTGAGCTTTGAGGAATTAAAGTATCCCGCCGCATTTTTTCTGTTTGTTTGTGACGGCTAATCTCAGAAAATACTGTAGGGTTTTTTCACTAACAGATAGACTGATTGGCGAAGGAGGTTTGTATACATTTTTATCACCACTACGCGAGGCAAGTCGTCCGGATGCAGACACTTACAAGAGAATGGTTCAGTCCGACAAGTCGAAACTTGCCCTGGAATGTTTCAAGTAGGTACAATACACCGAACTAAACGTAATGTCAAAATTTCAACAGCTAAAACGCACTGCAAACACTCTCCTGCTTCGATGGAATCAAGCTCCGTCTTGCATGAACGACATCTTGTCGAAATCAGGATCACTTTAAATAACACGAATGAAGCCATCTTGCAAAACCTTCACATACCGTTCGGTAGTTATTGTGCTGTCAAGGAATATCGCAACGATTATTCCGTGACTGGACACTGCGCACCACACAGTCACCCGTTAAGGGTGGAAAGACTTCTTGATGGCGAAATGCGGATTCTCAGTCCCAAAATTGCGCCAGTTTTGCGTATTGACAAACCCGTCCAAATGAAAGTGGGCTTCGTCGCTAAACCAAACCAGGCATGCCCACA
Source organism: Schistocerca piceifrons (assembly GCF_021461385.2). Classification (NCBI taxonomy): domain Eukaryota; kingdom Metazoa; phylum Arthropoda; class Insecta; order Orthoptera; family Acrididae; genus Schistocerca; species Schistocerca piceifrons. The sequence goes on from NC_060138.1 coordinate 1,220,485,595, forward strand.
CTAGTTCCCATCATGCTCCGCGGCCAACAGTGAAATTTGAACGTCCTAACGCCTTTCCCCCACTTATCACTGTGAGGAATCTGTTGGTGAGCTTGGAGTGATTCAGGCGGGTCATGTGCCCATAGAAGGTCAGGCGCCTTTTCCCCATACATGTTACTAAATCTTCCTGATCTTCGTACAGCTCTTTATTGTGCCTGATTCTGTAGATACCGTCTTCCTCTCTTATGGTCCCTAGTATTCTCCTCAGGATCATCCTGTCTTTAAGTTCTAGTTTCCTGAATGATCCCTTTCGATTCATTAAGAGGCACTCAGAGGCATAGAGTGCGGAGGGATTTTACTACCGAGCTATAGTGCTTTAATAGCCATGGGTGACTGGAATTCGAGAGTAGCAAAAGGGAGAGAAGGAAACATAGTAGGTGAATATGGATTGGGGTTAAGAAATGAAAGAGGGAGCCGCCTGGTAGAATTTTGCACAGAGCGTAACTTAGTCATAGCTAACACTTGGTTCAAGAATCATGAAAGAAGGTTGTATACATGGAAGAACCTTGGAGATACTAGTAGGTATCAGATAGATTATATAATGATAAGACAGAGATTTAGGAACCAGGTTTTAAATTGTAAGACATTTCCAGGGGCAGATGTGGACTCTGATCACAATCTATTGGTTATGAACTGTAGATTAACACTGAAGAAACTGCAAAAAGGTGGGAATTTAAGGAGATGGGATATGGATAAACTGAAAGAACCAGACGTTGTACAGAGTTTCAGGGAGAGCATAAAGGAGCAATTGACAGGAATGGGGGAAAGAAATACAGTAGAGGAAGAATGAGTAGCTCTGAGGGATGAAGTAGTGAGGGCAGCAGAGGATCAAGTAGGTAAAAAGACGAGGGCTAGTAGAAATCACTGGGTAACAGAAGAAATATTTAATTTAATTGATGAAAGGAGAAAATATAGAAATGCAGTTAATGAAACAGGCAAAAAAGATTACAAACGTCTCAAAAATGAGATCAACAGGAAGTGCAAAATGGCTAAGCAGGGATGGCTAGAAGACAAATGTAAGGTTGGAGAGGCTTATCTCACTAGGGGCAAAATAGATACTGCCTACAGGAAAATTAAAGAGACCTTTGGAGAAAAGAGAGCCACATGTATGAATATCAAGAGCTCAGATGGAAACCCAATTCTAAGCAAAGAAGGGAAAGCAAAAAGGTGGAAGGCGTATATAGAGGGTCTATATAAGGGCAATGTACTTGAGGACAGTATTATAGAAATGGAAGAGGATGTAGATGAAGATGAAATGGGAGATACGATACTGCGTGATGAGTTTGACAGAGCTCTGAAAGACCTAAGTCGAAACAAGGCTCCGGGAGTAGACAACATTCCATTAGAACTACTGACGGCCTTGGGAGAGCCAGTCCTGACAAAACTCTACTATCTGGTGTGCGAGATGTATGAGACAGGCGAAATACCCTCAGACTTCAAGAAGAATATAATAATTCCAATCCCAAAGAAAGCAGATGTTGACAGATGTGAAAATTACCGAACTATCTGCTTAATAAGTCACAGCTGCAAAATACTAACACGAATTCTATACAGACGAATGGAAAAACTTGTAGAAGCCGACCTCGGGGAAGATCAGTTTGGATTCCGTAGAAATGTTGGAACACGTAAGGCAATACTGACCTTACGACTTATCTTAGCAGAAAGATTAAGGAAAGGCAAACCTACGTTTCTAGCATTTGTAGACTTAGAGCAAACTTTTGATAATGTTGACTGGAATACTGTCTTTCACATTCTAAAGGTGGCAGGGGTACAATACAGGGAGCGAAAGGCTATTTACAATTTGTACAGAAACCAGATGGCAGTTATAAGAGCCGAGGGACATGAAAGGGAAGCAGTGGTTGGGAATGGAGTGAGACAGGGTTGTAGCCTCTCCCCAATGTTATTCAATCTGTATATTGAGCAAGCAGTAAAGGAAACAAAAAAAAATTGGTGTAGCTATTAAAACTCATGGAGAAGAAATAAAAACTTTGAGGTTTGCCGATGACATTGTAATTCTCTCAGAGACTGCAAAGGACTTGGAAGAGCAGTTGAACGGAATGGACAGTGTCTTGAAAGGAGGATATAAGATGAACATCAACAAAAGCAAAACGAGGATAATGGAATGTAGTCGAATTAAGTCGGGTGATGCTGAGGGAATTAGATTAGGAAATGAAACACTTAAAGTAGTAAAGGAGTTTTGCTATTTGGGGAGCAAAATAACTGATGATGGTCGAAGTAGAGAGGATATAAAATGTAGACTGGCTATGGCAAGGAAAGCGTTTCTGAAGGAGAGAAATTTGCTAACATCGAGTATAGATTTAAGTGTCAGGCAGTCGTTTCTTAAAGTATTTGTATGGAGTGTAGCCATGTATGGAAGTGAAACATGGACGATAAATAGTTTGGACAAGAAGAGAATAGAAGCTTTCGAAATGTGGTGCTACAGAAGAATGATGAAGATTAGATGGGTAGATCACATAACTAATGAGGAAGTAATGAATAGAATTGGGGAGAAGAGGAGTTTGTGGCACAACTTGACAAGAAGAAGGGACCGGTTGGTAGGACATGTTCTGAGGCATCAGGGGATCACAAATTTAGCATTGGACGGCAGTGTGGAGGGTAAAAATCGTAGAGGGAGGCCAAGAGATGAATGCTCTAAGCAGATTCAGAAGGATGTAGGTTGCAGTAGGTACTGGGAGATGAAGAAGCTTGCACATGATAGAGTAGCATGGAGAGCTGTATCAAACCAGTCTCAGGACTGAAGACCACAACAACAACATAGTGCATCAGCTTTATGTTCTTGGATAGGTACTTGGAGGTATAGATGTTCTTACAGGAGTGATAGGCCCTCTCTAATTTGATGCACCTGGCGTCTATGGTCGAGGTTTCACTCTCGCTTGCTGAGATCCATTCTCCCAAGTTCTTGACCGCAGGAACTTTACGGATAGTATTGTTTCCTAGTGGGATTGTACAAGAAGCCTGCTTGATATTGGTGATGTACTCAGTCTTCTGTATGTTGACCTTCAAGCCGGTTTTTCCGCAGTGCTGTAGAGCCTCTGTAGTTGGTGAGTAGCCTCCTCCATGCTGTTGACCAATAGGGTGAGATCATCAGCAGAGGCTAGACAGGGTACACTGAGGTTGTCTTTCTTGTACTCAAGCTTCGGTCCTGCTTCTGGTGACAATATGGACGTCCACTCGCTGACGATTTTCTCCAGAACACAGTTGAAGAGGATGCAAGAGAGGCCATCCCCCTACCTGACTCCTGTCTAGATGGGAACGCTCACAGAGGCATCATCCCTGAACTTGACTTTGGAGGTGGTGTTCTTCAGGATAGCTTGGACCAGTCTGTTAGTCTTGCCATCTAGGCCTATTCTCTCAGGGTAGAGAAGATGGTCTGTCGATTTATCGAGTCATACGCCTCTTAGAAGTCTACCATAATGGCTTCCCAGCGGTGTCCTCCTCGGCTCCTGTATGAGAGGATGGTCTTGAGGTTTTGAATCTGTTCTGTGCAGGAACTACTTGCACAGAAACTAGCCTGGTATTCACCTAGTTGGGAAACTAGCTGTTTGGTGACTCTATTTTGCATGGCTTTAGAGAAGATCTTGTAGGTCATAAGCAACAAGGAGATGCCACTGTAGTTGTTGAGGTCGGTCTTACTTCCTTTCTTGTGTAGTGGATGGATCACGGCTGAGGTGCATCCCTCTGGCAAGACCTCCGTTCTCCAAATGTCCTGAATGACCTGGGTGATACTTTGCCAGGGACTGGTCAGCTACGTGCTTCCACATTTCTGTAACTATATCGTGGATTTTCTCCACTCAGGGACTGGGTGCTGTGTTGTCTTCCTCATCATTTCATCCCCATCTGGCGCGCAGGTTGCCCAATGTGGCGTCGAATGTAATAAGACGTGCACCAAGGCGGGCAGACCTGCCCCATAAGGGGACTCCCAGCCAATGATGCCAAACACTCATTTCCAGTTTACCCGGGGCCTTGCGGTTCTTTGGGTCTTTGATGATCTTCTCCATTTCTTCCCTGCTGGGTGGTATAGAGTCCTGGTTCCTGACAGTGGGCTCGGCAAAAGCAAGTCTCTCTCGGTATTTCTGCATTGAAGAGTTTCTGGAAGTATTCTGCAAAGGTTTTTGTACAGTCCCTGTTATTCATTTAGAGTTTCTCGTTTGGCTCTCTGAGATGTCGGGTTGGGGCCATGTATGAAGTAATCGGTTTCTTGAGTCACTTGTAAAGCTCTCTTGAATTGTTTTTCCTAAAGTCTTCTTCTGCCTGTAGTATTTGAGACCTGTCGTGGTTCCTCTTGGTTTTGCGGATGATGCTGTTGCTTTTCTTTGCTCCATGAAAGCCTGATGGTTGGGCTCATCTCTGTGCTGATTCCACTTGATCCAGGCTCTATGCCTTTCTTCTACAGCTTGATCACATTATGTGGTCCACCAGGGGTGCTTACCTTTGTTCGATGAAGCAGATATAGTTTCATGAGCAGCATCCAGTAGAGCCTTTTGAAGAGTAGGCGCCGCGCGGTCTAAGGCGCTGCAGTCATGGACTCTGCTGCTGGTCCCGGCGGAGGTTCGAGTCCTCCCTCGGGCATGGGTGTGTGTGTTTTTCCTTAGGATAAGTTAGGTTAAGTATTGTGTAAGCTTAGGGACTGATGACCTTAGCAGTTAAGTCCCATAAGATTTCACACACATTTGAAGAGTAGGCCACCCTTGTTTCTGTGTGTTCTTCTCAAGGGCGGTCTAGAAATCACAGTCCTTATCTCTCACCTGGCAGGTGTTAAACCTTGGTATTCTCGAAACCTTTGGGGGTTGTGAGCTCTTCTCAAAGGTTTTATGTTGGTCTTAACTAGGGAGAGATAGTGGTCAGAGTCGAGGTTTGCTCCCCTCAATACGTTGACATTTAGTATTTCCGTGCGGCATCTCCTGTCAATAGCCACATGGTCTACCTGAAATTCACCCAGAATGTGATTCGGATTCCTCCAGGTCGTGGTCTTCCTTGGTAGTCGTTGAATGCAGTTGATTTTAGGACCAGGTTGTAGTTGTCACAAAGGTCTATGAGGCGCTCGCCATTTCTGTTGGTCCTCTTGCAGGCTGGGTGACCGCCAGCTATCCTGCAGTACTTCTTTTCCTTGCCAACTTATCTGTTTAAGTCACCCATGAGTATGACGGCGTGGTGGTTAGGGATCTTGTCCAGGGTCTCTTTACGGGTGTTCCAGTAGTATTCTGCTGCTTCCATATCTTTCCTATTGGTGTCATTTGTAGATGCATGGAAGTTAACTATTGTGTTTGCTCTATTGTGAGACCTCAAGGATAACGAGGAGGTTCTGCCATTGGGGGATGTCGATTTTGAAATATGGTCGACGATTCTATGACGCACAGCAAAGCCAGTACCGAGGTGTCTTCATCACTGTTTCACCTGGTTTTCCTTTACAGATTCGGTATCCTTGGGATTCCATCGCTCAAGTGGTTCAAATGGCTCTGAGCACTATGGGACTCAACTGCTGTGGTCATCAGTCCCCTAGAACTTAGAACTACTTAAACCTAACTAACCTAAGGACATCACAGACACCCATGCCCGAGGCAGGATTCGAACCTGCGACCGTAGCAGCAACGCGGCTCCGGACTGGAGCGCCTAGAACCGCACAGCCACCGCGGCCGGCGATTCCATTGCATTCTGCGGTTCTGTCAGCGTAAGACAGATGGCGTCAAGTTCGAATAATCAGACACAACACTCGACAAATAAATGTAAAATTCGCGTAAGTAAGTGTTTTAATGTGACTCATATACTGATGAGAGTAATATATATAGTGGAAATATGTGTTCAGCATGCTTTATAACATCAAAAGTTATGGAAAAGAGACGTGAGGAAACGGTCAAATTAGACAGCATAGCAACAACATCTTACCAGCAAAGTACAATGTCACCTCGAAAAGTCTCAGGACTCTGTTATTGTGGAAAGCGTGTGTGAAAGGGCATAATGTGTATCAAATGCAAAACTGTGTTTCATTCCACCTGTGTAAATGTGAATTCGAACCAAAACTTTGGTTATGTATGGAAGACGAATTAGGACTAAATTTGAATAAGGAAGAGAGAAAAAAATATGTTGGTAAGTCATGTAAAGATCAATGTTGTGTTAAAGAAACTGTGGCGAACACAAAACAATATATGGTGCCTAAAAAGGCATTTAAAACAGTGAGAGGCATTTCAAAAGACTGTTCATCAATTAGAAGGACAAGCAACAGGTTTGTTCTTCAAACAGAGGACGAAAATAATATTTCTGCAGCTAGGCCTAATGTGAACACTTAAGTGTTACAGGAGAGGCCACAAAGCAAACAAACAGTGGTAGGCCTAAAAAATTCATCCCCCCCAACGTAACACACAAGAAAAGGCTGTAGGTTTAAGTAGTGACAAATCCAGTTTATTAATGACTAAAAAAAGTGAAGACAAGGACATCATCACAAAAGTATCTAAAATTCAGACTAATAACCACAGATCTGTATTGAAATTATGTGACAGTAACACTGCAGACAGAAGTGTAAATATTAATTATGAAAGCAGGGACACTGTGAAAAGTAATGTTAATCGATCAAAAAAGATTCTACTGTTGTCAGATGCTCAAGGCAGACATTGTGCTTCAATTTAAAGGGAAACTCTGGAGTCACTGTTCAGTGTGTCTGCAATGATCAAACCAAATACATTATTTGGGAATGTGATCAAGGATGTAGACGTGTTGACAAAAGACTTTACCTTAGATTATGTAATTGTAATTCTTTCAGGCTTAAACGACTCTGATAAAAACTGTAACAATCTTATGATTACCACAAAAAGATTATGCTCAGTAATTACCAACACCAGAATTGTGATGTGTACAATTCTATATCATTATGATAAACCAGAAAACAGTCTAGCAATCTATATACTAAATAGTGTAATATTGGTCTCGGAAGTGTGTACTCCAATGTCAGAGCCTTGGATGTGAATACTAACTTAAATGAAAGAGGAAAAAGCAAGCAATGTGCAAGCATTGCTATATTTATAAGGTCCTGCTGGAAGGTAAATCATATCTTAAAAACAATTTCACCTAGAAAAAGTAGTGAAGACATTAGAGAATTATGTTCAAATGGTTCAAATGGCTCTGAGCACTATGGGACTTAACTTCGGAGGTCATCAGTCCCCTATAATTAGGCCCAGCAGTACCAGTGATAGTAGTATTAAATGAAAAACAAGAAACCACAATGGAAATGGTAAATACACTAGGAGCAACAGCTATATTATCAACAACAGCAGTAGTACAACCATCAGATGCCACAATAGAATCACCATCAGGAGGAGAAGTCAGTCAAGCCACAGGAGGAGTGGTGGCTTAAGTTCAAAAAGAAGTGACTGCAACAACAGCAGCAGTACAAATATCAGATGCCACAGCAGAACCACCATCAGCAGCAGAAGAAGAAACATCGGGCAGACAGTCAAGCCACAGCTGGAAACTGTGAAATCACCAGGAGCACCAACAGGAACAGTAGGCAGAGTCACAACAATAGCTGACAATCCACCATCAGCCACAGCAGAACCACTACCACCAGCACTAGCAGCAGCAGATGACTCAGCATCATCACTGATCCCAGTAACAAGACCAAATACTAACAGGGTGAGTAAATGAAAAACAATGCTTCCCTCCCACCTAAATGATTTTTTAGTGGTAGGCCAAAGGGGGAGGAATATCTCAAGGTAAACAGACTCAAGCACAGATCAGACAGTTTTAATGTCCTCCAATGGATTGTACAATGTTTGTCTAATAAGTTGGAAGTAGTGGAAGATGTCATAGAGATTTACCAAAAAGATGTAGTCTGTCTCATAGAAAACTGGTTAAAGCATGATGAAATAGATCTATACTGCCCTGAGGGCTACACCCTAGCTGACGAATATTGTAGAACTAACAAAAATAATGGTGGGTGTGTGATATTTCTCACAAAAAAGGGATTAAATATGAACCAATAGCAAAAGGTAAAGCATTATCTGTGAAATTGCACCTATTAGATTAACAGATTCAAATATAATAGTTGTAACTTTGTACTCAACTAAGACTGGAGGCAATTCAACAGATGATTTTGTTAACAAGTTAATGAGACAGTCTGCAAGTATAACTGTAGGATAATAATCTGTGGAGATTTCAGTTTGAATTTTCAGTTGTCCACTATCTATAACTCATATGTAAATAATTTAGTAAATTCTTTTGGTCTTTATATTCCAACCACTGAAATAACAAGGCCACATTATAAAGGTACAGGAACCTGTATTGACAATATAGATGTATCAAAAGAGTTAATGCACCATAAGTCAGAGCTAATTAAGACTTGAGTATCTGACCACTGGCCACTATTTCTTAGAACGGATATAACAAGTAATTGTAACACTGATTCAGTGCACATGGCAGGAAATAAAATATATGTGGTTAATAATGATAATCTAAATACATTTAAGTCTCATATTGACAAAAGTAATTGGTTGCAGGTTTGTTGAGAACAAGCAATAGATAGAAAGGTGGAAGATCTCACATCTACTCTTTCTGTATATGCTGTCCTTTTCCATTAAGTCACTAAATAATAAAAAGGCACTTAGAGCAAATAAGGTCAAGGATGAAAAGGTGTTGAAGATCAAGAGGGAGTGTGACCAATATTATGACTGGTATAGAAGTACAGGTTCTCAAGTAGTTAAAAACATGCTCACAGTGAAGAAGAAAAGGTTAAGACAGGCCTTAAAAGAAGCTAGATGTAAAAAAATGAAGATATAACACTAACATTTGAAAATAAGACATGTGCAGTGTGGAAGATCATTAGTAGTGTAATAGGAAAATGACTTCACAGGCTGAAAGCAGTAATCTGAATGCTGCTTAGTTAAATACATTCTTCACTGAGAAGGTGCAAGAAATAATAAAGGTGATTGGCACTTCAAATATAGCCACTGACCATAATAATTACCTGAGATACACCACAAAGCCTGAAAGTACATTTAGCTTTAAACTGGTACAGGATGTTACTAATGTACTGAAGAAAATTAAAAACAGTTTCAGTAATGATGTCTATGGTTTAAGTTCAGCCATGTTAAAGTGTGATTCAGTTCAGCTGCCAGAATTGATAACACATGTAGTAAATACATGTATATTGAAGGTGCAGTTCCCAAAGGCACTAAAGTTTATTAAAGTCACTCTAATACACAAAAAAGGCAGGCTCTAGTTGTGATGATTTTTGGCCTGTTTCAATTGTGCCAGTCTTGTCTAAAGTGATTGAAGCTCTACTAAATAACCAAATAGTAAAATACTTTGAAGAA